>NW_022630095.1:262235-603372 GCF_010909765.2 Amblyraja radiata
ACAACATCGAGAACAATCTTCCTGCATCTAGCCTGTTCAACCCCTTAAGAATTTTGTAAGTTTCTATAAGATCCCCTCTCAATCTCCTAAATTCTAGAGAGTATAAACCAAGTATATCCAGTCTTTCTTCATAAGACAGTCCAGACATCCCAGGAATCAGTCTGGTGAACCTTCTATGGCAATAATGTCCTTCCACAGATTTGGAGACCAAAACTGTACGCAATACTCCAGGTGTCTTCTCACCAAGACCCTGTACAACTGCACTGGAACCTCCCTGCTCCTATACCCAAATCCTTTTGCTATGAAAGCTAACATACCATTCGCTTTCTTCACTGCCTGCTGCACCTGCATGCCTACTTTCAATGACTGGTGTACCATGACACACAGGTCTCGCTGCATCTCCCCTTTTCCTAATCGGCCACCATTTAGATAAAAGTCTGCTTTCCTGTTTTTGCCACCAAAATGGATAACCTCACATTTATCCACATTATACTGCATCTGCCAAACATTTGCCCACTCACCCAGCCTATCCAAGTCACCTTGCAGTCTCCTAGCATCCTCCTCACAGCTAACACTGCCCCCAGCTTAGTGTCATCCGCAAACTTGGAGATATTGCCTTCAATTCCCTCATCCAGATCATTAATATATATTGTAAATAGCTGGGGTCCCAGCACTGAGCCTTGCGGTACCCCACTAGTCACTGCCCGCCATTGTGAAAAGGACCCGTTTACCTCCTACTCTTTACTTCCTGTTTGCCAGCCAGTTCTCTATCCACATCAATACTGAACCCCCAATGCCGTGTGCTTTAAGTTTGTATACTAATCTCTTATGTGGGACCTTGTCGAAAGCCTTCTGGAAGTCCAGATACACCACATCCACTGCTTCTCCCCTATCTACGCTATTAGTTACATCCTCGAAAAATTCTATAAGATTTGTCAGACATGATTTACCTTTCGTAAATCCATGCTGACTTTGTCCAATGATTTCACCATTTTCCAAATGTGCTGCTATCCCATCTTTAATAACTGACTCTAGCATTGCAGCAGGCATTTGTGAGTCAGGCTTTAGTCCATCAGAAGTGAAGATGTGTCCGACGTAAGGCACTTCAGAGACGCGGAATCTGCATTTCTTTTTGTTCAGTTTTAAATTGATCTGTCGAGCCCGGTCCAGGACCCGGCGTACGTTTTTTTTCATGTTCGGCGGCATTTCCCCCGTAGACTAGGATATCATCCACGATGATGGCGCACGGCATGCCAGCGAACAGCTGTTCCATGGACCTCTGAAATACCTCGCTGGCAGAGTTGATTCCGAAAGGCATCCGCAGGAATTTGAATCTGCCAAATGGAGTGGCAAACGTTGTCAGATCGGAGGAGCGTTTGTCGAGTGGTATCTGCCAGAAGGAACTCTTGGCATCGAGGACGGAGAAGACCGTGGCTTGGCCGACTTGAGCCGCAACATCTTCCACGGTTCTCATGGGGTAGTGTGGTCGCCTAATTGCGAGGTTCAGGTCCTTTGGGTTAATACACACGCGTATTTCGTTCTTGTCCTTTTTTAGCGTGGCAACCATGGTGGAGACCCACTCGGTGGGCTCGCTAACTGACTCCAGCACTCCCATCGCGACCATGCTCTTCAGCATCGATTCAACCTTGTCCTTCATAGCGAGGGATAATCTGTGTGGTGCGAGGACCACAGGCGCCACCTTTGGGTCGGTGGCGATCATGTAGACGAAGGGCAGCTTGCCCAGCTCATTATCAAACAGGTCCGGGTATTCAGATATCGGATCCAACATCACCCGCACCTCATGGACTGTACGGTCGAACGAGACAAGCCCCAGGTCCTGGCATGCCTGGTTGCCCTACAAAGTCACACAGTCAGAATCGAGAACATAGAAGGTGAGAGCCCGCGATGACTTCTGCAGCACACAATCGAAAGTGGCCTTGCCCACTGGTGTCAGCACCTCGCCCCCGTAAGCGTGTAAAGTCGAACGGTCTGCACTTAGTAGCTCATTATGCCTAATCTTTCTGAACAGGCTTGTTGACATAACATTGACCTTCGCCCCCGTGTCGAGCTTAGCAAAGAAGGTTGAATTGTTAAAAGTAACGAGGACCGAGGGATCCGTGAGCCGAGCAGGTGCGTGTAGGAGTGTGAATACACTAGCATCTCCTTGAGAACTGATTGGCTCGGAGTCGTGGGCAGTGTCGAGAGAGGACTGGGAACCAAACTCGCTATCAACTTGCACCAAGTTGTTTAGAACTTGTCTAGAAGCTGGGGGAAGTTTCCCATGGGAGCGGCAGGCAGCCGATAAATGATTCAATTTCTTGCAGAAATTGCAGGATTTTCCATAAGCCGGGCACTGCGACTGCATCGAATGCTCATAATTGCAATTAGGGCATTTTTAACGCCTTGGGCGCCGGGGACGTACATGGCCCGCGGCATGGGTCTGGTGTTGCCTACGTTGGGACGGGGTCTGTTCAGACCAGTTAAATTGATCGATTTATTATCAGACCCCCGCTGTCCGAACAACGGGTCAACGACTTCAGCCAACCAGCATGAGTGCATGGCTTCGGTTAGAGTAAGATCTGGCTTCCTTAATAGCTCCGATCGTAATTTCTGTTCGAGCATCCCTGTCACTAGAATGTCTCTAGTAAGCTGGTCAGTCATACTTTCAAAACGGCACCTCTGGGCGAGGTAGCGCAGATCGGCAATAAAACATTCCACAGGCTCATCATGCTGCTGCCTCCACGTGAAAAACTTGGCTCTCTCTAAAATGCGGTTAGAGGGCAGGTCACGAAGCGGGTCGTTGGCAGACTCCGCAGGTACTTGGACCTGATCGTGTTCATCCCGGACCGCGGGACTGTAGGTGAAGGCTTGAGCTCTCCTCATGGCATCAGGACCGGCAAGATTTAGAATAATGGAAGCTTTGACGGCATCGGGATCGTTGCGATGAGCAATGTTCATGTAGTGGGTAAAATCCATCTCAAAAGTCGCCCAGCGCTCCGCTATGTCCGCATCAAAGACCAGGGGCGCGGGTTTGCGGCATGAGGATGCCATGCTGACACAAGGAGGAGAAAACTCCGATAAAGAAACAAACTCAAGAAATAAAAGCCGATAAACAGAAGGCGCGAGGTTTGACTTGCTGACACCATGTAAAGATGTGAATCTGACACACTTGTAACTTTACTTAACTCTTTAATAAACACACAGGTTCAACATGATCCTGCACTAACTGCACGCAGTCTGTCACCGTGCTGCAGAGAGCGAGAGATAGGGAGAGAGAGTGTTATTATACTTAATAACTAAGGCGTGGTTAGTGGTACTGAGGTAGCTACATTATTGGTTGCATGCATAAACCATCTACAGTAAGGATGCAGGTACAGCAGGCAGTGGAGAAAGCTAATGGCATGCTGGCTCCGGTTACTAAAATGGGCGGGGAAAAATGCCCAGGATCCCCTCCGCAGCGTACTACACGTCAGCCCAATGCATTTCGCAGGAGTAAGCTATTTTGCTCCGCTATAGGATCTTTGATCGGAGACGCCTCCTCACACGTGACCCTGTTTGAAATTCAGTTGCAGCCTCGTCTCTGTCTTTGTTGCTGCTGGCGGCTCATCACAGGCATGTAGATTGGCGGCTCATCATAGGCATGTAGACTGGCGCCTCATCACAGGCATGTAGACTGGCGGCTCATCACAGGCATGTAGACTGGCGGCTCATCACAGGCATGTAGACTGGCGGCTCATCACAGGCATGTAGACTGGCGGCTCATCACAGACATGTAGACTGGCGGCTCATCACAGGCATGTTGACTCTGACACACACACACTGACAAATTTAATATACGTCATACATTCCTCACCCCTCCACATTCTCCACAGATGCTCCCTGACCCGCTGAGTTACTCCAGCACTTTGTGTCCTTTTACGTACCAGTTCACGGTGTCCACAAACACTCTCATCTCCCCACCACTGCTTCCCCCACCCCCTCCCTGCCCCTCCTGCAGCCCCCATTGCTGGGGTTCCCACAGCTTGCACCCTCTGGGGATTTCACACACTCTGCCAGGGACAGATGGCAAAATGCCCCCCAGCAGTCAGCGCCACTCACCCCCAACCCTACTCCCCGACCACGTTTTAAAGGAGAGATGGACACATTCTTGATTAGAACAGGTGTCAAGGGTTATGGGGAGAGGCCAAGTGAATGAGAATGGGATTAGGAGGCAGAGATCAGCCATGATTGAATGGCAAAGTGGACTCGATGGGCCAAATGGCCTAATTCACCTTTAACGTGAACTTACCGCCCAGTGAATGTTGTCCTCAGATCAGTTTCCAGCTCAGCAGAAAGTGCCCGGGATCGGCACGAAATGGTGCCAATCAGAAGCGGGGAAAGTGGAGACGAGATACAAGTTATAGGAGGTAGGATTATATAAAGAAGGGGTGTATCAATACAGTAATCCGGGTAGGGGATTCTTAAATAGGACCAGTTAATTACTTATATAAGATGGGCGGCCAGGAGATGTGCCAATACTGTGAGATGTGGGAATTTGTCGACACCATTGATGTAGATGATCCCTACAGCTGCAGTAAGTGTTTGAGGCTAGCGGAACTCGAGCTCCGCATTGATGAGCTGGAGACCCAACTTCATACACTGCGGAACATCAGGGAGGGGGAGTATTACCTGGATGTTTTGTGCCAGGGGATGGTCACACCGACCAGATTAACTAATTCAGTAGTTAGTGAGCAAGGAAAGGAAGGTGTGGCCATAAGCGAGGCAGGTAGGGGGAACCAGGAGGAGATGCGGCAGGAGCCACAGCCCTTGTCCCTGACGAGCATGACCGAGGCTCTTACTCAATGTGAGGACGGGATCAGGGGCTGTGGGAGGGATGAGCAACCTGGCTGCAGCACCGTGGACCAGGGGGCCATTCAAGAGGGGGGAGTTAGAAGAAATGCCGTTGTGATAGGGGATAGTATTATTCGGGGGGTAGATAAGGTTCTCTGCGGCCAGCAGAACATGTCCCGAAGGCTGTGTTGCCTACCCGGTGCTAGGGTTAAGGATATCTCTGCGGTGCTGGAGAGAAATTTGCAGAGGGAGGGGGAGGATTCAGTGGTCGTGGTCCATGTGGGGACCAATGACATAGGAAGGACGAGGAAGGAGGATCTGCTGAAGGAGTTTGAGCAATTAGGGAATAAATTAAAAAGCAGAACCTCGAGGGTACTGATCTCCGGATTGCTACCTGAGCCACGGGCCAAATCGGCGAGGGTACGTAATATTTAAAAGCTGAATGCGTGGCTCAAAGACTGGTGTGGGAAAAATGGGTTTGGTTTCTTGGGTCACTGGCACCAGTACTGGGACAGGGGGGATCTGTTCTGTAAGGACGGACTTCACCTGAACGGTGCTGGGACTGGGGTCCTGGCAAATCATATAACTAGGGCAGTAGAGAGGTCTTTAAACTAAGTAGCGGGGGGGAGGTATCAAGGGGGGTAATAACGGCAGGGGTAGAGGAAATAGAGCAGGGTATCAGTGGGGAAGCGGAAAATCAAAATGTGACAGGAGGATCCAGAATGTGTGAAGATAAAGCTCTAGATGTAAAGGGGGCAAAAACGGAAAGGAAGGGTAGTAAAAATCATCTGAAAGTGCTTTATCTAAATGCACGGAGTATTCGAAATAAGATAAATGAATTAACGGTGCAATTAAGTATATATAGTTATGATATCGTGGCCATTACGGAGACATGGCTGCAAGGGGATCAGGACTGGGAGTTAAATATAGAGGGGTACTCGACAATTAGAAAAGATAGACAGGAAAGAAAGGGAGGAGGGGTGGCCCTTTTAATAAGGGAGGGAATAACGGCAATAGAGAGGAAGGATATTGCGTTGAAGGATCAGGATAGTGAAACAGCTTGGGTACAGATAGAGAATAACAAGAGGGAAAAAACACTAGTGGGTGTAATTTATAGACCTCCAAATAGCTGTGACGCTGTTAGTCAGAACATAAATCTGCAAATAGTTGACGCATGTAAAAAGGGAACTGCTGTAATCATGGGGGACTTCAATTTTCATATTAATTGGGCAAACCAAACTGGGCAGGGTAGACTAGAGGAAGAGTTTATAGAATGTATTAGAGACGGGTTCCTAGAACAGTATGTCGCAGAACCGACAAGGGGGGAGGCAATCTTGGATCTGGTCCTGTGTAATGAAGCAGGATTAATTAAAAATGTCATAGTTAGGGACTCGTTGGGAACAAGTGACCACAATATGGTCGAATTCCATATTCAAATAGAAGGGGAGCAGGTTGAAACTCAGGCTAGGGTGCTTAGTCTAAATAAGGGGGATTATGAAGGTATGAGGACTGAGCTGATCAAAGTTGACTGGGATAGCAGACTCAAGAATAAGACGGTACATGAGCAGTGGTGTACGTTTAAGGATCTACTGTATAACCTTCAAGAAAAATTTATTCCTATGAAGAAAAAAAGGGGTAAGGGTAAGAACAGTCAGCCATGGCTCAGTAAAACTATAAAGGATAGTATTCGGCTGAAGGCAAGGGCATATAAGGTAGCCAGAGATAGTGGGAGGGCAGAGGATTGGGAAGCATTTAAAGGTCAGCAAAAAATAACTAAGAGATTAATTAAGACGGGGAAAATAGACTATGAAAGGAATTTAGCGAACAACATAAAAACTAATAGTAATAGTTTTTATAGCTATATAAAAAGAAAAAGGGTGGCTAAGGTGAACGTTGGTCCATTGGAGGGTGAGACTGGAGAGTTGTTGGTGGGGAACATGGAAATGGCAAAGGCATTAAACGAGTATTTTGTATCAGTCTTCACCATAGAAGACACAAAAATATTCCAACGCTGGATAAACAGGGGGCGGTAGGAATGGAGGAGCTAAATACTATTAAGATCACCAAGGAGGTGGTATTAGGGAAATTAATGAGACTGAAGGAGGATAAATCCCCTGGGCCTGATGGATTACATCCAAGGGTCTTGAGGGAGATAGCGGTGGGGATTGTGGATGCATTGGTGATAATTTTCCAAAACTCCCTGGAGGCAGGAACGGTCCCAGTGGATTGGAAAATGGCCAATGTAACACCTATATTTAAAAAAGGAAGTAAACAGAAGGCGGGTAACTATAGACCGGTTAGTCTAACATCGGTGGTGGGTAAAATGTTAGAGACAATTATTAAAGAAACACTAACGGGGCACTTGGATAAACATGACTTCATCGGACAGAACCAGCATGGTTTTGTGAAGGGGAAGTCCTGTTTAACGAATCTGCTCGAATTCTTTGAGGAAGTAACAACCCGGGTGGATAAAGGGGAACCGGTGGATGTGGTATACTTGGACTTCCAAAAGGCTTTTGACAAGGTGCCACATAAGAGACTGTTGCTAAAAATAAAAAATTATGGGATTGGGGGTAATATATTAGCATGGGTAGAGGATTGGCTAACAAATAGGAAGCAGAGAGTGGGGATAAATGGTTCATACTCGGGATGGCAACCGGTAACTAGCGGGGTTCCGCAAGGGTCGGTGCTGGGACCCCAATTGTTCACAATTTATATAAATGATTTGGAGGAGGGAACCAAGTGTAATATATCAAAATTTGCGGACGATACAAAAATGGGAGGAAAAGTAGGGGATGAGGAGGATAGGAAGAGTCTGCAAAAGGATATAGATAAGCTAGGTGAGTGGGCAACAACTTGGCAGATGAAATTTAATACTAATAAATGTGAAGTCATTCACTTTGGGAAAAAAAATGATAGGGCAAGTTATTTTCTAAATGAGGAGGAGCTGCGTTGTAATGCAACGCAAAGGGATCTAGGGGTAATAGTACATGAATCACTAAAAGTTAGTATGCAGGTGCAGCAAGCAATCAGGAAGGCCAATGGAGTTTTGGCCTTTATTGCTAGGGGGATTGAGTATAAAAACACGGAGGTCTTGCTGCAGCTGTACACAGTATTAGTGAGACCACATTTGGAATACTGTGTACAGTTCTGGGGTCCATACTTAAGAAAGGATGTACTAGCCCTGGAGGCAGTGCAGCGAAGGTTTACAAGATTAATTCCTGCAATGAGGGGATTGACATATGAGGAAAGGTTAAGTAGGCTGGAACTCTACTCTTTGGAGTTTAGAAGAATGAGAGGCGATCTCATTGAAACATATAAGATCGTGAGGGGCCTTGATCGGGTGGATGCACCGAGGATGTTCCCAATGATCGGGGAAACTAGAACTAGGGGACATAGTCGCAGAATAAGGGGGGGGGCTCTTTTAAAACTGAGATGAGGAAGAACTTCTTCACCCAGAGGGTGGTTAATTTATGGAATTCACTGCCCCAGGGAGCAGTGGAAGCAGAAACGTTAAATATATTTAAGTCTAAAATAGATGTTTTTTTAGCTGCCAAGGGGATAAGGGGCTACGGGGAGAAGGCAGGGATATGGACCTATGTATGGTTAGTATAGTAAGACCTGAGTGATCTCCTGGACAAGTGTCGATCGCCTGGATTGGGGTCGGAGAGGAATTTCCCGGATTTTTTTTCCCGAATTGGACCTGGGTTTTTATCCGGTTTTTTGCCTCCCCCAGGAGATCACGCGGTTCTTGGGGTGGAGAGGGGTGATAGCGGTATAAAGGGGAGGGTAGTGTCTTGTGTTCTGTGTCTTGTGTCTACTGTTTGTGGGTAAGTGTGTCTGTTTAGTGTTCAGCCATGAGCGAATGGCGGTGCGGGCTCGACGGACCTGGTGGTCTACTCTCGCACCTACTTTCTATGTTTCTATGTTTCTAAGGGTGGATGCAAACTCCAGAATAATCCAGGTATAAACGGTCTACTTATAAAGGGAGAGCCGGCAGACATGCCCAGTACTTGCTCCCACGGTGCGGAGCTCCCTCTGCGTGGCCCTGTGAACGATGCCCTCGAGTGTCTGAACCCACTATGCAGCTGCATCAACTCAGTGGGACAGGCAGCGTCTCTGGACCTACTATGGATCAACTCAGTGAGACAGGCAGCATCTCTGGACCCACAATGGATCAACTCAGTGGGACAGGCAGCGTCTCTGGACCCACTATGCAGCTGCATCAACTCAGTGGGACAGGCAGCGTCTCACTGAGAGAAGGAACGGGTGACGATTTGGGTCAACACCCTTTTTTTCCGACTGGTTAGAGGTAAGGGAAACGATAGATACAGACGATGAGGTGGACATAAAGAACAATTAATGAAAGATTAATGCAAAAAAGTTACGATGATAAAGGAAACAGGCCCTTGTTAGCTGTTTGTTGGGTGAAAACGAGAAGCTGGTGCGACTTGGGTGGGGAGGGATAGAGAGAGAGGGAATGCCGGGGCTACCTGAAGTTAGTGAAATCAATATTCATACCACAGGGCTGGAAGCTGCCCAAGTAAAATATAAGATGCTGTTCCTGTAAGTTGCGTTTATCCTCACTCTGACAACGGAGGAGACCTAGGACAGAAAGGCCAGTGTGGGAATGGGAGGGGAATTAAAGTATTTTGCAACCGGGAGATCAGGTAGGTTCAGGCGGACCGAGCGAAGGTGTTCAGTGAAACGATCGCCCCGTCTACGTTTGGTCTCGCCTTTAAACCAGCATCTGTAGTTCCTTCCTAAACTTGCACTGGGACGGTCCACTGGGACTGGAACAATCCACATCCCAGCCCCACCAGCTGCCACACTGATCATTCCCATTCCTGATGCAGGAGCGTGGGCGCGCGGAAGGATCCGGAAACCAAACTGGACTGTCACAAGAATCAACATCAAGATGATAACTTTTGCCCCAGTCGCCAATTTATGATAATTCTGTCTGAGGGAATGTTTACTGGGATGAAATAAAGGAACCAAACTGTCTGGAAACAGCACTGGAGAGGAATGTTTTAAATCCACAGTGGTGGCACAGTCTTACCACACCAGAGACTCTGGTTCAATCCTGACTAAGGGTGGACATAGTTTGGACCTTCTCCATGTGACCATGTAGGTTTTCTCCGGGTGCTCCGGTTTCTTCCCACACTCTAAAGACGTACAGGTTTGTAGGTTAATTGGCATTGGTAAATTGTAAAATTGTCCCTAGTGTGTAGGATAGTGTTAGTTCACTGGTCGGCGTGGAATCAGTGGCCTGTTTCCGTGCTGTATCTCTAAAGTAAAGTGTAAACATAGTCTAGGGTGAAGGTTATTATTGTCACATGTATCAAGGTACAGTGGAAAGCTTTGTATTGCATGCTATCCGATTAAATCAGATAATCCCATACATAAACACAATCAAGGCATACTCAAGTACAATAGCCAGAACAAAGGGGAAGATACAGAGTGCAGAATATAGTTCTCATCATTGCACTGCACCAGTTCCATAGACAAAGTCGAAAGTCTGCAATGGGCTTGAGGTAAATCGGACCGTCCTCTAACATATGGAAGGACCGTTCAGAAGCCTGTTAGAGGGAAAGAAGGTATTGCTGAGTTTGGTGGTGTGCGCTTCAAACGTCTGTATCAATGGAGGACAGCACACAGAGGGTGGTGGGCATATGGACGAGCTGCCGGAGGAGGTAGTTGAGGCAGGGACTATTCCAAAGTTTAAGAAACAGTTAGACAGGTCCATGGATATGACAGGTTTGTAGGGATATGGGCCAAACACGGGCAGATGGGACTAATGTAGCTGGGACATGTTGGCCGGTGTGGGCAAGTTGGGCCAAATGTATCACAATGTTGTGCAGTCCTGCATTGATGTTAGATCCACTTGGGACTATTGATTTCATCAGATCATCTCTCCCCTCCTTCAAGAGGGGAAATTATTGTCATTGGATGAATGTTGATTTTATTCGTTCGGACTTAGAGGCTGGTGTTAGACATAGACATAGAACATAGGTGCAGGAGGAGGCCATTCGGACCTTCGAGACAGTACAGCCATTCATTGTGATCATGGCTGATCGTCCCCTATCAATAACCCGTGCCTGCCTTCTCACCATGCCCCTTGACTCCACTAGCCCCTAGAGCTCTATCTAACTCTCTCTTAAATCCATCCAGTGATTTAGCCTCCACTGCCCTCTGTGGCAGGGAATTCCATGAATTCACAACTCTCTGGGTGAAAACATTTTTTCTCACCTCAGTCTTAAATGACTTCCCCTTTATTCTAAGACTGTGTGGCCCCTGGTTCTGGACTTGAAATAAAGTGAGTTTATTGTCATGTGTCCCCTCAATGGAAGGAAGGTCAGAGCTGATGATGGACTGGGCAGTGTTTAATACTTTTTGTAGTCTTTTCCTTTCCAGGGCGCTCAAGTTGCCGAACCAAGCCACGATGCAACCGGTCAGCATGCTCTCTGCTGTGCACCTGTAGAAGTTAGATAGAGTCCTCCTTGACAAACCGACTCTCTCTAGTCTTCTCAGGAAGTAGAGGCGCTGATGAGCTTTCTTGATAATTGCATTTGTGTTCTGGGTCCTGGAAAGATCTTCAGAGATGTGCACGCCCAGGAATTTGAAGCTCTTGACCCTTTCAACCATCGACCCGTTGATATAAACGGGGCAGTGGGTTCCCCTCCTACTCCTTCCAAAGTCCACAATCAGTTCCTTGGTGTTGCTGGCGTTGAGGGCCAGGTTATTGTGCTGGCACCATATGGACAGTTGCTCGATCTCTCTTCTATACTCTGACTCATCCCCGATCAGTGATACGTCCCACAACAGTGGTGTCGTCAGCGAACTTGATGATGGAGTTCGCACTGTGACCGGCTACGCAGTCATGACTATAGAGTGAGTACAGCAGGGGGCTAAGCACGCAGCCTTGAGATGCTCCCGTGCTGATTGTTATCGAGGCGGACGCATTTACACCAATACGAACGGACTGTGGTCTGTGAATGAGGAAGTCGAGGATCAGAGGGATGCGTAGAGACCCAGTTCTGCGAGTTTGGTAACCAGCTTGGAGGGGATGATTGTGTTAAATGCCGAGCTGTAATCGGTGAGTAACAGCCTGACATATGAGTTTTTGTTGTCCAAGTGGTCCAGAGCGGAGTGAAGGGCCAGCAAGATCGCATCCACCGTTGATCTGTTAGATTAGATATAATTAGATTAGATATAATTTATTGCCACACAGCCAGGCTGGTGGAAATTTGGGTTGTCTGCAGCGATACAATAATAAAGAACACACAACCACAATAAAACTGTAACACAAACATCCACCACAGCATTCATCACTGTGGTGGAAGGCACAACATTTGGCCAGTCCTCCTCCATTTCCCCCCCGTGGTCAGGACCAGAGTCCAGAGTCAGTCCAGGATCGGCTCTTCCTCACCGGAGACCGCGGCTTTAAGTTGTTGTAGGCCGCAGACCGGCGGTCAAGATTTAAGTCCCCGCCGCAGCCAGAAGCACCGTAGACTGCAGGGCCGGCGGTCGAAGCTCCCCTCCAGGGGTGATGGTAAGTCAATGCCGGCCCCGCGGTAGAAGTCGGCCGCGGGCAGGCAGTGATGGCTTCTTCTTCCCCCGGGTCCCCAACGTGAGATCCCGGGCTGTAGACGCCGCACCAGCTGGAGCTCTGCAGACCGTGGCTTCAGGCTGCCGGCTGCCCCGGGTCAGCGAAACGGCGCGCTCCCCTCCAGCGAGCCCCAGCGAGGGTCGCCCGCTCCACGCCGAGAGTCCACGCTGCGCCCGCCGCTGAAGCCCCGGGCGCGTCTCCGGGAAAGGCCGCGTCGATCCTTGATGTTAGGACACGGGGGAGGCGACCTGGAAAAACTCGCCTCTCCGTGGAGGAGGCGACCTGGAAAAACTCGCCTCTCCGTGGAGGAGGCGACCGAAGCGGTTCCCCCTTATCCCCCACACCACCCCCCACACAAAACACACAAAGAAACATTAAATACAGACTTTAAAACATACTAATTTTTTTTTTTAAAAAGTTGAAAAACTGACGAGCTGCATGACATGGCTGCTGCCAGAGCAGCGCCCCCTCCGAATTGCAGTGGGTTTTTGTCGAGGTAGGAGTTGATTTGCTCCATGATCAACCTCTCAAAGCACTTCATCACCACCGGCGTTAGTGCCACTGGTCGATGGAAGAGTGGACTGAAAGAAGGCAGATGGAGTTTAATGCTGATAAGTGTGAGGTGCTACATCTTGGCAGGACAAATCAAAATAGGACGTACATGGTAAATGGTAGGGATTTGAAGAATGCAGGTGAACAGAGGGATCTGGGAATAACTGTGCACAGTTCCCTGAAAGTGGAATCACATGTAGATTGGGTGGTAAAGAAAGCTTTTGGTGTGCTGGCCTTTATAAATCAGAGCATTGAGTATAGAAGTTGGGATGTAATGTTAAAATTGTACAAGGCATTGGTGAGGCCAATTCTGGAGTATGGGGTACAATTTTGGTCGCCTAATTATAGGAAGGATGTCAACAAAATAGAGAGAGTACAGAGGAGATTTACTAGAATGTTGCCTGGGTTTCAGCAACTAAGTTACAGAGAAAGGTTGAACAAGTTAGGGCTTTATTCTTTGGAGCGCAGAAGGTTAAGGGGGGACTTGATAGAGGTATTTTAAATGATGAGAGGGATAGACAGAGTTGACGTGGATAAGCTTTTCCCACTGAGAGTAGGGAAGATTCAAACAAGGGGACATGACTTGAGAATTAAGGGACAGAAGTTTAGGGGTAACATGAGGGGGAACTTCTTTACTCAGAGAGTGGTGGCTGTGTGGAATGAGCTTCCAGGGAAGGTGGTGGAGGCAGGTTCGATTTTATCATTTATTAATAAATTGGATAGTTATATGGACGGGAAAGGAATGGAGGGTTATGGTCTGAGCGCAGGTATATGGGACTAGGGGAGAATACGTGTTCGGCACGGACTAGAAGGGTCGAGATGGCCTGTTTCCGTGCTGTAATTGTTATATGGTTATATAGTTATATCGTTATATGGTTATATGATAGTCATTGAGGCACGTCACCTTAATCTTCTTGGGCACTGGTATAATTGATGCCCTTTTAAAGCAGATGGGGACCTCAGACCTCAGAGGTGAGAGGTTGAAAATGTCCGTAAAAACTCCAGCCAGTTGGTCCGCACAGGTTTTTAGAACACGACTGGGTATACCATCAGGTCCGGGCGATTTTCGAGGGTTCACCCCTCTGAAGGATTTCCTGACGTCGGCCTCTGTGACTGAGACTGAAATACCATCACAGCGAATGGGGGCTCGGGAAGGCACATCAGTATTCTCCCTAGCGAAGCGTGCGTAAAACGCATTGAGCGTCAGGGAGTGATGTTTCGCCGACATTCTAGCTGCCTGCTGTTTTCGCCTTGTAGGAGGTGATTGCATTCAGGCCCCGCCATAGCTGCCGAACATCTGTCTCATCCACCAGTTTGGAGCAGGTCCCTTTTGGCCTTTTCGATGGCCTTACTCCAGATGTGGTCTCACCAGAGCCCTATACAACTGCAGAAGATTGGCTTGGAATAATGTCAAGATGCCTTTGTATTGTGTTTGAATTGTATTAATCATTTGTTGTTGAATAAGATTAACATAAGCGAACAATATGTTATGACTAATGAAATAATTCTTACCCGTGCAGTTGAAGAAATATGTTTGTAGAATAGTAACTAACAAAAGTTAGGGCTTTATTTCGCCTTGAACAAGTTAGGGCTTTATTCTTTGGAGCGCAGAAGGTTAAGGGGGGACTTGATAGAGGTTTTTAAAATGATGAGAGGGATAGACAGAGTTGACGTGGAAAAGCTTTTCCCACTGAGAGTAGGGAAGTTTCAAACAAGGGGACATGACTTGAGAATTAAGGGACTGAAGTTTAGGGGTAACATGAGGGGGAACTTCTTTACTCAGAGAGTGGTAGCTGTGTGGAATGAGCTTCCAGTGAAGGTGGTGGAGGCAGGTTCGTTTTTATCATTTAAAAATAAATTGGATAGTTATATGGATGGGAAAGGAATGGAGGGGTATGGTCTGAGCGCAGGTATATGGGACTAGGGGAGATTATGTGTTCGGCACGGACTAGAAGGGTCGAGATGGCCTGTTTCCGTGCTGTAATTGTTATATGGTTATATGGTTAAAAGTTATTTACTAAACAGTATAACTGTCAGCTAATTCTGGTGTGAAGTCAGATAACTGGTGGGAAGTTTACTACCGCCATCTCTCCATGATATCTGTAATAAAGTCTCTTGAAGCAAACCTGCAAAGTCTGTTCCTTATAGTTTGTGTTTAATTCCCCTCTAAATTAATTTCTTACAAATTCCCAGAATGTAGAATCAGACGGATGAACTCTTCAACACCGGCAAGATACGATGGGCCGAATACTTGGCTTCCTCTGTCCTCAATGGTAGACAGTGATGGAGGCAGGAACACCAAGCACATTTACACTGGATGGAGCTGGGTAGCCATTGTTCCACCGTTCCTCAGAGTCAGAAACAAGCCACACCTGAAACACACCGACCATCACCCCAGTCACAGATTCTGACCCCTGTATCTGGACTCTTCACTCAGGGGAAAACAAACAGTACACAGGAGTGATAAATTCTCACATGTACTGACAATCGAACAAATAAATACTTACTTGCAGCATAAGGTAACATAACATGCAGCATACATCCAATCAGTGGACATTTCATTAAGCTCACCCCTCATTCCACCAACACACGAAATACCAGAAGCTGATCATCCAGTCACTACACACGAACCAGTCTGATGAAATGTTATGTTATATTAATTCCTCATTTAGGTCAGGAGACCAAATATTACCTTCACTCCAGATGTGTCTGTACCAAGATATGTTGTATAATATCTAATTGTATAAAAACATTCACACAATACAGCATTGCTGATGAATTGTCAGCTGGAGAGGATGGCCTCACAATTCACCACATCTGGCACCATGCTGTCACCCACCCACACTGTCCCCACCTTCCTGAACTCTCTCCGCAACCTCTCCTGTGCCCTCTCTGCACCCTCCACGCCCCAACCCTGCCCTCCTGCACCCTCCACGCCCAACCCTGCCCTCCTGCACCCTCCACGCCCAACCCTGCGCACCTGAACCCTCCATGCTCCAGTCCTGCCCACCTGAACCCTCTCTGCACCCTCCACGTCCCAGCCCTGCCCCCGTGAACCCTCCACGTCCCAGCCCTGCCAACCTGAACCCTCTCTGCACTCTCGCCACTCTTATGAACCCTCTCTACATCCCCTCCATTCTCACAAACCCTCTCTGCACCCACCACACCCTGTCAAATAGTGAAAGGTCTGGATAGAGTGGATGTGGAGAGGATTTCTCCACCAGTGGGAGAGTCTAGGACCAGAGGGCACAGTTTCAGAATAAGATGTGTCTTTAGAATGGGATGATGAGCAATTCCTTGAATCTGTGGGTGGTGAATCTGTGGGATTCATTGCAACAGACGACTGTGGAGCCCAAGTCAGTGGATATTTTAAGGCGGAGCTTGCCAATTTCTTGATTGTGCATGTGTCAAGGTTGTGGACAGAAGGCAGGATAATGGGGTTGAGAGAACCGCAGAACTAGAGAGCTCTGTTCCAAAATAAGGTCACCAAACAAGTGTGGCTCACTCCTGTTTATTTTTCTTCAATTGTGTTTCAGATAGAGATTCATGTTTTTTATTGTTTCACTTACTAATTGTGTGTTTTTACCAACTCTATTCTTCAATGTTTGGCTTGGGCAGCTTACACTCCAGCAGTATGAATATTGCTGTCTTTAACCTTTGCTTTCCCTCTATCTCCACCCAAACCCCTTCGTAGTTCTCCGACCAGTCTGACTGTTAAAATGTTATCACTGTGAGTTTCGTTGTACCCTTCTCCCAATTAACAATTATCTATTCTACATTTTCCTTGACCCCTAACCCCTTCTATGCCTCGTTTTCACACATTACACTTTCTTATCTCTGTGTCTCCCTCTCCCCTTACTCTCAGACTGAAGAAGGGTCTCGACCAGGAACGTCACCCATTCTTTCTCTCCAGAGATGCTGCCTGTCCTGCTGAGTTACTCCAGCACTTTACATTGCAAATTACATTAATATTTGTATCATCTGGGCTTTTATTGACACCTTCCAAGGTCGAGCAGCAGATGAATTTCAGTTTCCATTAATCAAATATTATTCATGTATCGGATGCATGTGTTGCTGTGGTCGCGGATGGGGATTGAACCTGCCGCACTGAGTGAGTTGGGGGTGTGGCTGGAGGCGGGGCTGGGGGAGGGGTCGGGGCGCGGGCACCGCCTGAGCTGAGCCGGGATTCAGGGCGCTGGAGATTCAGGGCGGTGCCGCGCCGATGGGCCCCGCCCCCTTCCGCTGTCAATCACCGGGCGGTTTCGTCACCGCTCCCCTGCTTTAGCGTCACCACCCGGAGGCGCGCCCTTTGCGCGTGCACATCACGCAGGCGCGGCCCGGCTCGCGCGGAGACGGTTTAACCAGAGATCCGCCATAAGATCTTTGGGTTTAACTGCCGCGCTCGCGCCGCCACCGGTTACCTGATTGCAGGTCGCGCTCACCCCTCTGTTCCTATTGGATGCTGGCGGTGTCCGTCAGTGGTCTCAGCCAATGGCGGAGGTGAACCCGTCGAGGGGGCGTGTCTCGCGCCGGCCCCGCCCCCGGACGTGCGAGTCCAATCCCGCGCGCAGGCGCAGCGCGTCTCCGTTGCTCTAGAAACCAAAGATCTTATAGCGGAGCAAGATAGACCACTCCTCGAAAAACGCGTATTATGACGTGTGTGATTGTGGACGCCATTTTTTTAGGCATTTTATTAGGCTTCCCCCACACTGTCATGGCGTCCGTATCTAAATCTTCATCTCACTGCTCTGCTATCAATTGTTCTAATCGTAAATCTAAACGACCCGACCTGTCATTCTTTAGGTTCCCCAATAAAAAAGAAAGGTGAGAAAATATTATTATTATTTTCAGTCGATATTCTGTCGTGAAAATGTTATTTTCTGTTCTCCCATCAACGGTCATTGGGAAACTAGGTTTGTCGGTGCATTAGAAAGGTATTAGACGTATTTTTAATAGATCTTTACTTACCATAATAATAAATTTGAACACTTCTGTACGTTTTTGGTTTTGTTCTTGTAAGGGATTGGTCTCCAAAATATGGCCCGCGGGACACATTAGGCCCAGTGACCACGGGATTTTTCGAGCTCAGATTCGAGTCCGAGAACGCGGCGGCTGTTACCCGTTATGTCCCTCGAATTGTCGAGACATCACAAGCAAAGATCACAAGCCCGCCGTGAAGAAGGGTGCAATCAAAGATTATACAACTCTGCTCTATAATCTTCTATAATTATGCTATTGTGATGTATATCTTGACAAATAATAAAATGTCCTGACAGCTTAAACACCCACTCCCTTTCAATAGGATATTATCAATTTGCTAAGGTTGATTATGTCCAATTAACAGCTAACAATTATGCCATTCCTTGGCTTGCAACTGAGTGAAATGTAATTCAAAACCGACGTAAGGTTTGCAATTTTTTTTAAATGATAAATTTTGCTTCAGAGGCGTTTTCTTTTTAATATAACAACCCATGAGAACCATGGGCGATTTTAACATTTTACAGCCAGATTTATCACTTCTAAAACTTTATAGATGCCAAAGGAATCAATAATAAACAAATAATGTTGATGAAATGCAGTGAACAAATGTGACAATTCCATATATTTTCAATCTCGATATCTTCACGGCCAATGTTCGCCAAGTACTTTGGCTATTGTTGTCCCTTCAGCTCTCGCTTTTATCTACCGTCATTTCTCCTCACTTTTGGAATTCTGAAGTAGGATAAATGTCTCTCACGCTGATCCCGATTTCCAGAATTATTTACAGGGCAAAAATTGACCATTTCGACGGGTTTTAACAAGCCCGCTACGGAGGAAACAATGGTCAGTGCTAACCTGCAGTCCATCGCGTGTACTACAGTTGGCGTAGGGTAACAACAGTATGAGTCACGGGTCGTGACCCGCCTGCCGTGCAACTTCCCTATATGTGTGTGTGTGTGAGTCAGTGTGTGTGTGAGTCAGTGTGTGTGTGAGTCAGTGTGTGTGTGTGTGTGTGTGTGTGTGTGTGTGTGTGTGTGTGTGTGTGTCTGAAAGTGTGTGTGAGAGTCTGTGTGTTTGCCTGAGAGTGAGTGCGTGTCTGAGTTTGTGTGTGTGTGTGTGTGTGTGTGTGTGAGAGAGAGAGAGAGAGAGAGAGAGAGCGAGAGAGAGAGAGAGAGAGAGAGAGAGAGAGAGAGAGAGAGAGAGAGAGAGAGAGAGAGAGAGAGAGAGAGATGGGGAGAGAGGAGAGAGAGGAGAGAGAGAGAGAGAGAGAGAGAGAGAGAGAGAGAGAGAGAGAGAGTGAGTGTGTGTGAGAGAGAGATTCTGTATGTGTGAGTCCGTGTGAGGTGGTGGGTGTGTGTGTGAGATCAACAAATAACAAATAGTACAAATAATATAGTCTGTCGTAGTTCAGAGCTTATTCGTTATGTTTAATAGCTTGATGGCTGTCAGAAAGAAGCTGTTCCTCAATGTTGCAGTTTTCAGTTTATAAAAGTCGGACATGACTCCAGAAGACGGGCATAAGTCAGTCAGTCCACAAGCCGTGATTCAGTCTGTCATTCCAGAGGCCATGAGTGAGTGAGTCAGTGAGTCAGTCCAGAGACCATGAGTTAGTCCCAAGGCAGTGAGTGAGTCAAGAGGCCATGAGTAGGTCGCTCACCGCCCCCACCCCCCCCCGCCCCACTGACATCCCCCACCTCAAGAAGCTGCCCTCCGCCTGGCTAGGATGCGCACCCCCCCCCCCCCATGGATCTGCCCCATCCCCCGTTGCAGTACACCCCTCTCCCTCGTCAGCCCACGAGAGCCCCCGCATGAAGCCGTCCCCCTCCCTCGGCTGCAGGACGTTTGCCACCCCCCACCCCACCCCGACAGCCCCCGCCTCAAAAATATTTTGCACAAATTCTTCAGTGAGTCCAGAGGATTGAGAATTACAACAATGGAATTCTTTAATTTGCCACAACCAAGAAATGGAAGGATGCACCTTGATGATGACAATCCAGAATTTCTGCAGGAATTGCAATATGATAGAATTGAACAACAGCAATTTGTTGAGGAGAATGGGGTCTCTGCTGAAAGCTGAGCAGAGAGCAGCGTGTGCACTCAATTTAACAGAAGGTGAAGACATTCCCCTTCAGCAGACCCAATTCCCCATTCAATCAAGTTTTGCTATGACGATCCATAAAGCACAAGGTCAAACAATGCAGAAGGTGTTGAACTACCTCGACAAACCGGTATTTCAGCATGGAAAACTATATGTGTCTCTTCGCCGAGGAAAGATGAAGTGAAATATCAAAGCTTTCCTGAAGGATGGAAGGTCGACCAAGAATGTTGTCAATAAAAGCATGCTGCGTTGAATGACTTCTGAGATAAATTCTCAGATCTTCTTTGTTAAAATGTGACTGCTGAATCGCTATATATTTAAATTGTCTCTTTTTTATTAACAGTAAAGAGACATAGATGACGCAGTGAGCAGCAACACGAGACACAACAAGAAAGAACGTAATAATTATCATCTTTAACTTAAATTGTTCTTATATTTTAAGAGTAATTCACATTTTAAACTTTAATAAATCCCTTTTCCACTTTTCATGCCTGCATGTTCTTCATCACATTGGGAACCCAATGGGCAGGAATGGCTGCTCTGTGGGAGAGCCACTAAGATTGCATGGGGGGAGGTTGTGGGGAGATGGACAGAATGTGTGGGGGAGGGGAATGGCAAGGAGCAAAGTGGGGTGGTAAAGTCAGTGTGTGAAGCAGGGGGCAGAGAATGGTAGCACTCTGACCCAGAATGTAGGGGAGAGAGAAGAAAAAGAAAATAATCAGAGAATAAGAGAGGGTGGGTATCTTAAATGTGTATATTTTAATGCTAGGAGCATTGTAAGAAAAGTGGATGAACTTAGAGCCTGGATTGACACCTGGAAGTATGATGTTGTGGCGATCAGTGAAACATGGTTGCAGGAGGGCTGTGATTGGAAACTAAATATTCCAGGATTTCATTGCTTCAGGTGTGATAGAATTGGAGGGGCAAGAGGTGGAGGTGTTGCATTGTTTATCAGGGAAGATATTACAGCAGTGCTTTGGCAGGATAGATTAGAGGGCTCGTCTAGGGAGGCTATTTGGGTGGAACTGAGAAATGGGAAAGGGGTAGCAACACTTATAGGGGTGTATTATAGACCACCAAATGGGGAGCGAGAATTGGAAGAGCAAATATGTAAGGAGATTGCAGATATTAGTAGTAAGCACAAGGTAGTGATTGTGGGAGATTTCAAATTTTCCACACATAGACTGGGAAACACATTCTGTAAATGGACTGGATGGGTTGGAGTTTGTAAAATGTGTGCAGGATAGTTTTTTGCAACAATACATAGAAGTACCTACAGAGAAGGGGCGGTACTGGACCTCCTGTTAGGAAATGAGATGGGTCAGGTGGCAGAGGTAAGCGTTGGGGAACAGTTCGGGTCCAGTGATCACAATACCATTAGTTTCAATATAATTATGGAGAGGGACAAAACTGGACCTAGGGTTGAGATTTTTGATTGGAGAAAGGCTAACTTTGAGGAGATGCGAAAGGATTTAAAAGGAGTAAATTGGAACAGTTTGTTTTATGGGAAAGATGTGGAAGAGAAATGGAGTACATTTAAAGGTGAAATTTTAAGAGTACAGGATCTTTATGTCCCTGTTCGGTTGAAAGGAAATCGTAAAAATTGTAAAGAGCCATGGTTTTCAAGGGAAATTGGACACTTGGTTCGGAAAAAGAGGGAGACCTACAATAGTTATAGGCAGCATGGAGTAAATGAGGTGCTTGAGGAGTATAAAGAATGTAAAAAGAATCTTAAGAAAGAAATTAGAAAAGCTAAAAGTAGATATGAGGTTGCTTTGTCAAGTAAGGTAAAAGTAAATCCGAAGGGTTTCTACCGCTATATTAATAGCAAAAGGATAACGAGGGATAAAATTGGTCCATTAGAGAGTCAGAGTGGCCAACTATCTGCAGAGCCAAAAGAGATGGGGGAGATATTGAACAGTTTCTTTTCTTCGGTATTCACCAAGGAGAAGGATATTGAATTATGTGAGGTAAGGGAAACAAGTAGATTAGCTATGGAAACTATGAGGATCAAAGAAGAGGAAGTACTGACACTTTTGAGAAATATAAAAGTGGATAAGTCTCCAGGTCCGGACAGGATATTCCCTAGGACATTGAGGGAAGTTAGTGTAGAAATAGCAGGGGCTATGGCAGAAATATTTCAAATGTCATTAGAAACGGGAATAATGCCGGAGGATTGGCGTACTGCGCATGTTGTTCCATTGTTTAAAATGGGGTCTAAGAGTAAAGCTAGCAATTATAGACCTGTTAGTTTGACGTCAGTGGTGGGCAAATTAATGGAAAGAATACTTAGAGATAATATATATAAGCATCTGGATAAACAGGGTCTGATTAGGAACAGTCAACATGGATTTGTGCCTGGAAGGTCATGTTTAACTAATCTTCTTGAATTTTTTGAAGATGTTACTCGGGAAATTGATGAGGGTAAAGCAGTGGATGTTGTGTATATGGACTTCAGTAAGGCCTTTGACAAGGTTCCTCATGGAAGGTTGGTTAAGAAGGTTCAATGGTTGGGGTATTAATGGTGGAGTAGCAAGATGGATTCAACAGTGGCTGAATGGGAGATGCCAGAGAGTAATGGTGGGTGGTTGTTTGTCAGGTTGGAGGCCAGTGACGAGTGGGGTGCCACAGGGATCTGTGTTGGGTCCACTGTTGTTTGTCATGTACATCAATGATCTGGACGATGGCGTGGTAAATTGGATTAGTAAATATGCAGATGATACTAAGATAGGTGGGGTTGCGGGTAATGAAGTAGAGTTTCAAAGTCTACAGAGAGATTTATGCCAGTTGGAAGAGTGGGCTGAAAGATGGCAGATGGAGTTTAATGCTGATAAGTGTGAGGTGCTACATCTTGGCAGGACAAATCAAAATGGGACGTACATGGTAAATGGTAGGGAATTGAAGAATGTAGGTGAACAGAGGGATCTGGGAATAACTGTGCACAGTTCCCTGAAAGTGGAATATCATGTAGATAGGGTGGTAAAGAAAGCTTTTGGTGTGCTGGCCTTTATAAATCAGAGCATTGAGTATAGAAGTTGGGATGTAATGTTAAAATTGTACAAGGCATTGGTGAGGCCAATTCTGGAGTATGGTGTACAATTTTGGTCGCCTAATTATAGGAAGGATGTCAACAAAATAGAGAGAGTACAGAGGAGATTTACTAGAATGTTGCCTGGGTTTCAGCAACTAAGTTACAGAGAAAGGTTGAACAAGTTAGGGCTTTATTCTTTGGAGCGCAGAAGGTTAAGGGGGGACTTGATAGAGGTTTTTAAAATGATGAGAGGATAGACAGAGTTGACGTGGAAAAGCTTTTCCCACTGAGAGTAGGGAAGATTCAAACAAGGGGACATGACTTGAGAATTAAGGGACTGAAGTTTAGGGGTAACATGAGGGGGAACTTCTTTACTCAGAGAGTGGTAGCTGTGTGGAATGAGCTTCCAGTGAAGGTGGTGGAGGCAGGTTCGTTTTTATCATTTAAAAATAAATTGGATAGTTATATGGATGGGAAAGGAATGGAGGGTTATGGTCTGAGCGCAGGTATATGGGACTAGGGGAGATTATGTGTTCGGCACGGACTAGAAGGGTCGAGATGGCCTGTTTCCGTGCTGTAATTGTTATATGGTTATATGGTTGAAGGGAGGTGGGGTGACTGAGTGAACTGCCAGGCGTGACTGACTACACTACCAGCCCACGGGCCGTGAGTAAGTGAACTGCCAGCCCACCAGCTGTAAGTAAGTGAACTGCCAGCCCACCAGCTGTAAGTGACTGAACTGCCAGCCCACCAGCCGTGGGTGACTGCACTGCAGCCCACTAGCCGTGAGTAGGTGAACTGCCAGCCCACCAGCCGTGTGACTATACTGTCGGCCCACCAGCCGTAAGTGACTGAACTGCCAGCCCAATAATCCATTCAGTCCACCCTCTCCCCCTTCTCTCTCACAGAGTCTGTCACCTGTTTTGGGCACAATGTGTGGCAGTTTCTCAGCTGCCAGCCTGCCAGGTCTGAGTGACTGTACTGCCAGGCCTCAGCGACTGAGCTGCCTGGCCTCAGTGACTGAGCTGCATGGCCTCAGTGACTGAGCTGCCACCCCAATAATCCATTCGGCCCACAATGTCCATGCTAGTCCTCTAGAAACCAGTCCCTTCGGCCTACAACACCCATACTAGCGCAACAGAACACCCCCCCTCCCCCCACTGGCCAGCGGTATTGGAGAGGGGGGGGGGTGTAATATTGCGTTGGGTGACCAGCCCTCCCGTGTGATGCGGGGACCCGACGGGTCCCACTAAGTCTAGTTTATTTCTACCAATCTGATCACCTAGCTGTGCTTGTGCCCCCTGCCTGCAAACAATAAATAAAGCAGGAAGATCCGGTACAGAGATTTGTGAAAATTATGCTCAACGGACATGGATAACAACTTACGTGACTGCCTTGAGTCAGTGGAATTGTCTAGATTCAGCGATTCCGCAGCTAACATGAATGGGTACGCCACTGTCGTGACTGACTTCATCAGCAGGTGCGCGGACGACTGTGTGCAGGTAAAGTCAAACTGAATATTCCCCAAACGGAAATCATGGAGGTACCGCGAGGAACAGTCACAGGTTAATGTCATGTCTGCTGCATACATGTCAAATGGTTCTGAGCGGTAGAAGGAGGCCCGCTATCTCCGCGAAACCATCAAGGATGCCAAGAGACAATATCGGGACAAACTTGAGTCGCAGTATAATCACGTGGATACACGGAGAATGTGGCATGATCTGAATATGATAATTGGCTGCATAGCAAGGCCAGGCAACATCATTGGTTATTGTGCGGCCCTGCACGATGATCTGAATGCTTTCTATTCTCGCTTCGAGCAGCGTGCCTCTACCCTGTAGACTGGGGCAGATGTTAGATTGGCCTTTCTGAGTGTAAACCAACGAACAGTAACTGGCCATTTCCTGAGTAGCTGCGCGGACCAGCTAGCGGGAGTATTTACGGACATGTTTCATCTTTCCCTAGTCTGTTCTGAGGTACCCACCTGCTTCAAGAAAACCATCATCCCAGTGCTGAAAAAAATTAAGACCTCACGCCTAAAGGACTACCGTCCAGTGGCATTGTAATCCATCATTGTGAAATGTTTGAGAGGCTAGTTGTGAGACGCATTAAAAGCTATCGAATGACCTTGGCCCACTGCTGTTTGCCTACCGCCACAACAGGTCCACGGACCATGGCATACACTCACCCCTAGAATGCCTGGATACGAGAGACACCGACGTCAAGGCCCCTATTCATAGACTACAGCTCTGCGTTTAATACCGTTATACCATACAAGTTTATCACCAAACTCATGGGATTTGGTATCGGCACATACCTCTGCAACTGGATCATAGACTTTCTGACCAACAGACCCTAATCTGCGAGAATAAGGACAAATCATCCTCCACACTAATGCTCAACATGGGGGCTCTGCAAGAATGCGTTCTCACCCCCCTTCTTTACTCCCTGTACGCCCATGACTGTGCAGCCATGTACAAATCTAATTGAAATTTCAAATTCGCAGACGACACTACCATAGTGGGCCAGATAACACAGAACGAAGAGACGAAGTATTGGAAGGAGATTCCTACGGCAGCAGAGGAAGCACAATCTGCCACAGGTAATGATGGTCCAATTCTACACGGCTATCGTAGAGTCTGTTCTCACCTTCTCCATCATGGTCTGGTTTGGCTCAGCCACCAAGCACGACACCTAGAGGCTGCAGCGAATCGTCCGATCAGCAGAGAAGTTTACTGGCTGCAACATTCCCTCCATTGATGAACTGTACACTGCAAGGGCCAGGAAGCGAGCGGGCAAGATCACCTCTGACCCCTCTCACCCTTGCCACAAACTCTTTGAATCACTTCCCTCTGGAAGGCGACTCTGGATTGTCAAAGCTGCCACAGCCAGACATAAAAACAGTTTTTATCCACGAGTAGTTGCTGTGCTGAACAGCCAAAAATCTGTAGCCTCCCTTTGATCTGGTATTTTGTTGGTTCACATGCTTGATCAATGGTGTTTTATCATTAATGTTTTATTATTATTAATGTTTAGTGTTTTCAGAATCATTCGTAACTGTCATTGTTCGGCATTTGTTCGGCACGGACTAGAGGGGTCGAGATGGCCTGTTTCCGTGCTGTAATTGTTATATGTCATGTTGTTACTTGTGGGCGGAGCACCAAAGCAAATTCCTTGTATGTGAATACTTGGCCAATAAACTTACTTACTTGAGAACTTCTTGTGTTTGTGTTGAGGCAACAACCTTTCTCTCAATGTCAGCAAGACGAATGAGATAGTGATAGACTGAAGGAGGAGAAGCAGTCCACATACCCATGTCTGCATTGACGGTGCCGAAGTAGAGACAGTTAAAAATCCTTCAAACTCCTAGGAGTCTATATAACCCTGAAACACCTTTCTTCTGACTGGTTAGCACGGTACAATAGATTTCCACTGTTCCTCGGTACACGTGATAATAAATGAAACTTAACAGAAGGTTTCAATTAAATGGTTCCCCACTCACCTTAATCGTATACCATTTAGTATCTGCTACTCTGTGGAACAATATCTGTGCACACACCCTATTTCATTGCCCCCATGATTTTATACATCTCGAAGATAGACACAAAGTGCCAGAGTAGCTCAGCGGGACAGGCAGCAACGCTGAATGGGTGATGTTTCGTGTGGAGACCCTTCTTCAGACTTCAGACAATAGGTTTTGGACAGACCAAAGAGCACTACACTCCAGATGAACAAAGCATAATGTCTCCTGCACACCACAGAATAAAGTTCTAGCTTGTCCAACCTCTTTCAATTGCATGTCCTGGGAACATCCGAGTAAATATTCTTTGCACAACCTTTCATCTTAATGCTATATTTTCTGAAATAGGATGACTAAACTGAACAGAACGCAAGTGCGACCAATTAGGTTGTGGGCCGAGGAGCTTTTTTGTTCAAAGTTCGTGACCCAACTCACGGAACTACCTGAAATTTTAACATATTGTGTAAATATGTTATATAAATCATACCTGAAACTCGTCAAGAACAAACCCTGCACATTGTTAATAAATTTGAGAAAAATCTGAGATTTTGCGAGTAGCTTTTGTCCAATCAAAGCACGTTTAAAATTGAATCGGACGCCAATTAGCCAATCGCATGCTTTGTTTCAGGCTAGCTCGGCACGAGCACACATCATGGCTGAGAGTACTTCTACTGATCGCAGGTGGCAAACGGGTCAAATGCTCATTCTTTTTTTTAAAAATAAATATATTTATTAGAAGCATGTATACAAATAATAGTAAGCGACAATTTAATCACAGATTTCTTACATAGCTTCAGTTTTTTTTAAAGAATAGAGATAAAGGGACAAAAAGATGGGATAAAGTAATAGAGAGAGAGGAAGAGGAGAGAAAAAGGGAGACGCAGAAGGAAACTACCAATGACAAGATTATGGAGATAGATCCGGGAAATGTTGAGTGTAACTTTTCATCCAGTCCCAAACTTAGGTTTCAACCCTGATTTTGTGTTAAACCAATTTACTTTTTCAAATATTCAATAAATGGAGACCATATTCGAACAAAAAATTCTGGTTTGTCAATTAAGAGAAGTCTTATTTTTTCCAAGTGCAAGGTCTCAGTCATTTCCGTAATCCACATTTTAATTGTGGGGGCTGCTGGTTTTTCCCCAAATGTTTGTATTAATTTTTTCACAGTTATTAGACTGTAATCAAGATATTGTGACTTGTCGTACTTGACTGAGTTTGTAGTATGTTCTGATAATCCTAATATTATTAATTTTGGCTCTGGATCCAGTTGGATATTGATAACTTCAGAAATAATTTAAAAAATGTCCACACAGAAATTTTGAATTTTTATACGTTAAAGGTTGGCTTCTTGAAATTGACATCTATCACGGAGTGGGGAAATAGTTGGCAAAATCCTATTTAATTTTGCCTTTGAATAATGGTCTGTATAATATTTTGAATTGTATCAAGGAGTGTCTAGCGTTTAGCGAACAATGATTTATATATTGTAAACTTCCATCCCATGTGTCTTTTACTGTGGATTGAGCCAACATCAAAGGCTCATTTTGCGCAGAATTTGATTCTGGACTGTGATATTCTGACAACTTTTGTGGCAACTCAAATCATTTCAAAAAAGATTTATCAGACAATTCCTTGTGAACCAACAATCAACGGATATGGAAAACATCCCATCTAAACAAGGTATATCACTACAAATTAAAAATAAATAAAAGCAAGAGTAGACCACCTAGCTCTTCATGTCTGCACAGTCATCCATAAGACTTTGTCTGATCTATCTAAGGAAGCAATTCATCATTTGTGCCAGATCCCCGAAGCCTGACAACAGAGGGGAAGATAATCTGGTGGTGCGCACTTCCAATTTTTTGTACCTTCTGCTGGATCGGAAGAGAGAGGAGGGGGAATGGCCAGAGTAGGACACATCTATCTGCCGTATCTTTGTATTACTACACTTATTGGCGTGCGACACAGCGTAATATGGAGGCGGCAAGGGCCACAACAAGGTAAATTGGGAGAACAAGAATACATCCCTAACTTCTGAGAGGTTGGTTCACGAATTCAATAAGAGCGTGAAGAAGTTGCCCTAAAATCTGGTGTTTTGTAATCTTCAGATATCCAATATAAAATTTAGTTGCTTGTACTTTGATAAATCTACATCTGATCAATTTCATTCCTAGTATTACCGATTTTGTCCTTTCAGTTATCTGACAGATTTGTGATCAGTTATCGATGCATTTCTATCGCCGCAACTGGATTTGAACCAGTATTTGTGGATGGATATTCTACGAGATATGCAAAGAAATCACATTTCAAATTTAATCCTGATTAGGGCAAGTTGGCGCGTTGGGGGTTAAATAAAAACAGGATATTCACCATAAATAACAAGGGCCTAGATACCCCTGATAAACTCCCATACACATCCATAGATCCCTAAAGTCAGCAGCACACTAAGACAACATTTAGCATGCTTGTCATTAGCTGCAGCATAGAATGCAAGTGAAGGGAAGCCTTGATACACATTTATAGGGAGCTAATTAAGTCTTAAGTTGGAGGAGTGTGTGCAATTCTGATCTCCATACTGTGGGAAGGATGCTTTTGAACTATGAAGCTACAGATGAGATTCATCAGGATATTGCTCGGAAAGGAATATTTCAATAATCAGCAGAGTCTGGAGTGATTTAAGTCGTCTTCCTTGAAGCTGGGGCGGACAGGCAGTGATCTGATAGAGGTACAGGAGACTATGAGAAGTAACAATGGTTTTCTCCATAGTCGAGGTGGTTAACACCAGGGGGGATAGATTTAATGCGGGGACCATGAGGTTTAGAGGATGATCTTTCAGGAAGAATCTTTCAGCAGTGATGGCTGCAGTCAGGGACACACTGTCTGGGGTGGTGTTGGAGGCATTGAAGGAGCACCTGGATGTCCATTCGAACTGTAAATGGGTAGTAGACGACAGACCAAGTGCTCAGAAATTGGATTAGTGTAGAGAGAATGGACAGGTGGCAAATGGGTCTGGTCACACGAACTGCACCAGGACATCGAGCTCGTGGGCGGATCCGATTTGGACGTTGAAATTTACGAAGCCTGCATGTGTAACATGTGCGAAAAGAATTTCATTGTACAGTTGCTTATTGAACTACTGAATTGTTGACCAAACATCTGTTCTTCTCGGCACTCAGCTCTTACAACTTACTGGAGAATATTGAGGGGAACGATATATCTATATTGGGATGGAAGAGGCTTGAGGAATTTTGAATGGAGTTTAATGCAGATAAGCACAAGGTGTTGCACTGAGGGAAGTAAACACATGACAGGGCCCCAGTGAATGACAGGGTTCATCAATCAGATTATTGAGTATATAAGTCGGGACATTATGTAGCAGGTGTACAAGACTTTGGCGAGGTCGCATTTACAGTATTGTGTTCTGTTCTGGACACCCTGAGAAAGGAAATATGTTACCAAACCGGAAAGGGTGCGGAGAAGATTGAAGAGCATGTTGCCAGGACTCGAGGGCCTGAATTACATGGAAAGTTTGAGCATGCAATGACTTTATTCTGCGGAGCGCAGGATGATGAGGGATGGTCTTATTGAGATGAATAAGTTTGTGATGGGAGTGGATAGTGTCTGAGGCCCAGAGTAGGGGAATGAAGAAACAGAGACGTAGCATTAAAGTTAGAGGTGAAAGATTTAATAGGAATCTGGGGGAGAACATTTTCACACAGAGCGTGTTGGACATATGGATCGAGCTACCAGAAGAGGTAGTTGAGGCAGGTGATACCATAACATTTAAAATATATTTGCACAGGTGCATGGATCAGAGAGGTTTAGAAGGATATGGACCAAATGCTGGCAGGTGGGACAAAGAGCCTGTTTCCTTGCTGTACGAGTCTACGACTTTATGATTTCGATTAATGAAGCCAAACATGGAGATGATACACAGAACATAGAATAGTGTAGCATGGGAACTGGCCCTTCAATGTCCCATATCTGAAATATTATGCCGATTTGAACTAATCGCATCAACCTACTCATGGACGGGAACCCTCGGTTCCCTGACTGTGTCAGTCATGTGTCAGTCTCAACAGCGTTTCCACCACCTCTTCAGGCAGGACCTTCCACTCAGCCTTCATTACTCAGAGAAAACAATCCAATCTTTGTCTGCCTTAATTCAGACCATATTTCCAACTGATGTGTATTCCAGTGGATCTTTTGACAGCTGAGCTCATAATTAACAATTCTGCAAATAGTTCTGTTGTTTTTGAACTTACTAACTCGTCCACCTACGTTTTTGTTCAAATCATAGACATGTTTAGAATTTGCAGAGGTTCCTGAACTGATCCTTACAGAATACTATTGGTCACGAACCCAGTCAGTATAACGCTACTCCACCACTATTCCTCTCCCCTGTTTACCCTCGCCCGAACCAGTTTGTTTTTCTCTCTTCCCTGTCCCTACAGTCTTCACCATTCTGCAGCATCCACTCTCCCCCCATTTCACTCACCTGCTCCTTGGATGAGACTCGACGATTCCTTTTTTGATGAATCTCGGTCATGATGGATTTTGCCACTTGGGTCAGTTCCTGGGCCGTGAACCACGTCTCCTATTCCTTGCGCTCGGAACTGACATTGTTCCCTTTCCTCTTCGGCGGGTTCACATTCCATTGACATTCTGCCCTCAATCCCACTTTGCTTTTCTGTCGTTGTTCCTGTGTTCTGACCATCGGCTTTTGATGAGGTGCCTCGCCAAAGTCTTTTGAAAACTTGAGTTAAATTCCCACCTGAACAACATTAATTGTCAGTTACAGAGCAATTTCAAATTGAGAAAACCACAGGTTGGGAATATCTGGCAGCAATCTTTTTTTTTTTAATTAAAAAAATATATATTTTTATTAGAAGTACAATAAAGTACAGTAATACACATCACCTATATCTTATTACATTTGTTGGACCACTTCATTTTTTGAGCTTTAAGAAAGATAGAAATAAAGAAAGTAAGGAAAGTGAAAAAGAGTCGTGAAGGTGCAGGAAAGTGTTGGGAAAAGAAAGCCCCTTAGAAAAGAAGTTAGAGAAGGAAGTAAAGAAAGGAAATAGACCATAGAAAAGAAAGAAAAAACAAAAAGAGAAACAATCGCTCTATTATAACACAAAACTCCGCAAAATGGGATATACCAACCGTGTTTTTTTTTACCCCCCGTTGCCAGATCCTGGCACCATTTATTTGTTAAATTATTATTGCACCTTATACTTGTAATAGTCCCATAAATACAGACCACGTCTTTTGGAAGTGGTCTGCTTTGCTTGCTAGGAGGAGTCTCATCTCTCCAGGTGTAATGTTTCAAACATGTATGAAATCCACATTTTTATTGTTGGTATAGGAGCATTTTTCCAGAATTTGAGTATAAGCTTTTTTCCCATTTTTAGCCCGTAATGAAGTAGGTTCTTTTGATACACGTTTAGTTCGGGGCTACCTTCCGTTATTCCAAAAATAATCCATTCTGCTCTTGGTACGTTTTATTTTGAATAATTTTGTGAAGATTTCAAATATTTCGTTCCAGAATTTTTGGATTTTTATACAAAAAAACAAATGAGTGCGCTATGGTAGCTTCTTGAGAATGACATTTATCACAAATGGGTGAGACGGTAGGGAAAAGTTTATTTATTTTAGTTTTTGAATAGTATAATCTATGTAATGTTTTGAATTGAATTAGAGTATGTCGTACGTTGATCGAGCATTTATGCACATATAGTACGTGTTTATCCCAGCTCTCTTTTGAAATATTTTATAGCTAGTTCTTGTTCCCAGTCTCTTCTAATACCATCAGTTGTAGGTATTTCTATATTTAAAATAGTGTTGTATAAGTATGATGATATTAGGTTTGCTGCTTCAGCCTTTGTCTTCATTGCTTCATCCAATAAGTCTGGAGGCATGTTATGATAGTCTTTTGTGTATTTTTTCAGATAGTCATGGATTTGAAGATATTTAAAATATTGATTATTTCTCAAATTATATTTCAGTTGTAATTGTTGAAATGATAGTAATTTTCCTAATTCATACAAGTCTTCGAGCGTTTTGATGCCCATTCTTTCCCATTGTGTAAATGATGTATCTATAATTGAAGGTTTAAACGACGGATTGTTGACTATTGGCATTAAAAGAGATAGATTTCTTAATTTTAGATTCTGTTTTATTTGTTTCCAAGTTCTAATTGTGCTATGTATAATTGGATTTTTATTGTAATTTTTGTTATTCAGATTCATTGGTGAGAGGAGAGTCGCTCCTGTATTACACAGAGAGCCGTCCTCTCTCTCCATTACAATCCAGTCCACCTGCTGGGCAGAGTTGTCCAGCAGGTGAATCATATTTTTAATATTTACTGCCCAATTATAGTACATAAACTTAGGGAGCGCTAGACCACCCATCTCTTTTGGTTTACTAAGGTGTGTTCTTTGTATTCTGTGGGATTTATAATCCCATACAAAATTTGTAATGGCCGAGACCAATTTTTTGAAAAACCTTTTTTGGAAGATATATAGATATTGATTGGAATAAATATAGAATTTGTGGTAAAAAGATCATTTTTATAGCATTTATTCGACCTATTAAAGACATCGTGAGCGTTTTCCAGAATTTGATTAGATTATTTAGTTTCTTAAGTAAGGGACTATAATTGGCATTAAACATAGCGTGATAGTTTCCAGTAATTTCAATTCCCAAATATTTGAAATTTCAAGAGATGTGTTGAGTCTTTCAGTTTTATCGACATAATGTCACTTTTGTTCCAGTTTATTCTGTATCCTGAGAAAGATCCAAAGTCATCAATTAGATTTAATATGTTTGGTATACTGATTTGGGGTTTTGTGATGTCCAGCAGTACATCTTCTGCATATAAAGATATTATGTTATTTGAATATTTTGTATTATAACTGTAAATATCCGGGTGTGTTCTGATTTTTTCAGCTAAAGGTTCAATTACCAGAGCAAATAACAATGGTGATAATGAACATCCTTGTCTATTGCTAATCCTTGATAATTGGAATTTCGTAGAAAGTATATTATTAGTTAATATTCTAGCCGTGGGTTTGTTATATAATAATTTTATCCATGCGATGAAGTTCTCTCCCATTTGAAATGTTTGCAATACTTTAATCATATAATCCCATACTACTTGATCAAACGCTTTTTCTGCGTCCAATGAAATGATAGATAACTCTTGTTCTTGAGGTTTGTGTGAATGCATTATGTTAAGCAGACGTCTCAGGTTATTAAATGAATGTCTCTTAGGTGTAAATCTCGTTTGATCCTCGGTTATTAATTTACTAACATATTTACTTAGTCTTCTAGCTAGTGCTTTCGCTAATATTTTTTTATCGTATTTAACAAAGCAATAGCTCTATATGAGCCTGGTTCTTCTATATCTTTATCTTTTTTAAGTATTAATGTGATCGTTGATTCTGCTAGTGTTTCAGGTAAGATTTGTTCTTTAAAAGCATATGTGTACATATGTGGAGTAACTATGTCGTAAAAACATTTATAAAATGCATTACTGAGTCCGTCTGGTCCTGGTGTTTTTCCATTCTTAAGTGTATTTATTGTGTCTTCTATTTCATTAGATGTAATTTGTGCTCCCAGTTCCTTTTGTTCCTTCAATTCTAGTTTTGGAAGGTTACAATTGTCCAGAAATTCTGAAACTTCTATATAACTAAAACTCTGTTCTTGACCGGTTTTGGCGATCTGTGATGCGATTTCCGAGAGAACGCCACCACCTACGGCCGTCATGTTTGGCCACCTCGCTCAGAGCCCCCCTCCGCCGCATGTGTGCCGAGGATTTTTCCCGTCGATGAAATATGACAGAGATATTGATGTTTTTACAACATTCCCCATTCTCTCTGCTGCCCCCGCTGGCAGCAGGGGGAGGGAGGGACTATAAAACCTGGAAGTGTCCTGCTTCAATCACTTTCTTCTGGAGCACGAAGTGAAAGGGTCACGGCTCTCTGAGCTGCAGCTCTACTCCAATGTGAGTCCCCTCCATATGCTTTTTCAGCCAATTGATATGTATGTTGTTCACCATTCACCATGGCCTGAGGTTTCTTGGCATTTTGTTGGAAAGAGTTTGCAAATTTGTCTATCTATATTGTCTTTGAAATGTGTATTGAACATGAAAAGCATTTGTAAATTTGTCTATCTATTTTGTCTTTGAAATGTGTATTGAACATGAAATGCATTTGTAAATTTGTCTATCTATATTATCTATGAAATGTATACTGAACATGAAATGCATTTGTAAATTTGTCTATCTATATTGTCTTTGAAATATGTATTGAAAATAAAAAGCATTTGTTATTGTTATAAAGCGTTTGCAAATTTGTTTCTCTTGGGTTTTAAAATGGTTGCAACCGTGTTTGTGTGTGAATATGTGTGTGTGTGTATATATATATATATGTGTGTGTATATATATATATATATATATATATATATATATATATATATGTGTGTGTGTATATGTGTGTATGTGTATATATGTGTTTGTGTGAGAATATGTGTGTGTGTGTATATATATATATGTGTGTGTGTGTGTGAATATATACGCATGTATGTGTATGCGTGGATATATGTGTGCGTGGATATATGTGTGTGTGCGTGGATATATGTGTGCGTGAATATATATATGTGGATATATCTATGTGTGTGAATATATATGTATGTGTGCGTGTGTCTATATGTGTGTGCGTGGATATATGTGTGCGTGAATATATATATGTGTGGATATATGTATGTGTGTGAATATATATGAATGTGCGTGTGAATATATATATGTGTGTGTGTGAATATATATGTGTGTGTGTGTGTGAATATATATATGTGTGTGTGTGTGTGTGTGTGATTGAGTCTGTATGTGTGCGTGTGTGTGTGTGTGTGTGTGTGTGTGTGAGTGAGTCCGTGTGTGTGTGTATGAGTCTGTGTGTGTGGGTCTTTGTGTGAATGTGTGTCATTGAGTTTGTGTGTGCGTGAATGTGTCTGTGTGCGTGAATATGTGTATGAGAATGTGTGTGCGTGTGAATACGTGTGTGTATGTGTGAATATGTGTGTGTGTGCGTGTGTATGTGTGTGTGTGAATATGTGCGTGTGTATATGTGTATGTATTACAGGGTTACAGGGTTTCCTTTATTGTCATTCAGACCGAAGTCTGAACGAAATTTCGTGCCTGCAGTCATACATACAATACAATAAAAAAACAACAATAAACACATATTAACATCCACCACAGTGAGTCCACATAGCACCTTCTCACTGTGATGGAGGCAAAAGTTTTAGGGCTGAAGTCTCTTCCCTCCTCTTCTCTCTCTGCGCTGAGGCGATACCCCACCGGGCGATGTAGCAAACAGTCCCGCGGCTCAAACACCGCGGCCCCGGGGTGGTCGAAGCTGCCGTCCACCAGTCCTGCTGACACAGCCGCTGGCCCGCGGCCGAACCCCGGACTCAGGTCACCGCCGCCAGAACGCCATCCCAGCCACCGGTGCACCGTTCCAGCCCCGAGCCGGATCGCCCTCACGTGAGTGCCGTTACTGTCTCAGCCTCGCGCCAGGCAGCCCCGACATGGGCGCCGCTCCTCCCTCGGGCTGGGCCGTCCAAACATGGGCGCCGCTCCTCCCTCGGGCTGGGCCGTCCAAACATGGGCGCCGCTCCTCCCTCGGGGTGGGTCGCCCCGACCGGGCGCCGCTCCTCCCTCGGGCTGGGCCGCCCCGACTGGTCACCGCTTCTCCCTCGGGCTGGGCCGCCCCGACCGGGCGCCGCTCCTCCCTCGGCTGGGCCGCCCCGACCGGGCGCCGCTCCTCCCTCGAGCTGGGCCGCCCCAATTGGCGCCGCTCCTCCCTCGGGCTGGGAACGCCGCACCTCCCCGAGCTCGTCCACTCAGACGGGAGCACCGTTCCTTCCTCGGACCAGGCCGCCGCCCGGGAGCGTCACAGCCCCTCACGGAAGCCCTGTTCCAGCCCCGAGCCGGGCCGTCCTCATGAGAGCGAGCCCAGGGTGAGTCCTGGCGGGCTCTGCCTCCTGAGCCTCGAGGTCGCCAGCTCCGCCATTAGGCCTCAGCGCAGACGGAGGCAGAGAAGGGGAATACGACAAAAAAGTCGCATTCCCCCGCAGGGAGAGACAGCAAGCCCCGTTTCAACCCCCCCCCCCCCTAGAAACTAAAAAACGAAAAACTGGACTAGCCAAAACGAAATAAACAACACAAAAAAAGCAAAAACAAACGGACTGCAGGTGAGCCGCTGCTGCCAGGGCAGCGCCGCCACTTCCGGTCATGTGTGTGTCATGCACATGTGTGTGTGTACGTGTGCATGATTATATATGTGTGTGTGTGTATGTGAATATGAGTGTGTGTGTGAATATGAGTGTGTGTGTGTGTGCATATGTGTGTGAGTGCATGTGAATATATATGTGTGTGTGAAATAATATAATGTTTCGTAGTTCAGAGCTTATTTGTCAGCTCCTCCACTGACATCCCCCACCTCAAGACGCTGCCCTCCGCCATGCTGTAGGATGAACCCCCTACTGAAGCCGTCCACATCCCCTGCATGAGGACAACCCACCCCCTTCTCATCAGTTCACGACAACCCCCGCATGAAGCTGCCCTTGGCTGCATGACATTTACCACCCACAGGGCAGCGTCTTGAGGTGGGGGATGAGTCTGTGTATGTGTGTGTGATAGAGTCTGTGTGTGCGTGTGTGTGAGCGAGTGAGTGAGTCCGTGTGTGTGTGTGTATGAGTCTATGTGTGTGTGTGTGTGTGTGTCTTTGTGTGAATGTGTGTGTCATTGAGTTTGTATGTGCGTGAATGAGTCTGTGTGTGTGTGTGTGAGTACGTGTATGAGAGTGTGTTCGTGTGTGTGAATATGTGTGTGTGTGAATATGTGTGTGTGTGTGTGTGTGTGAATATGTGCGTGTGAATATGTGTGTGTGTGCGTGTGAATGTGTGTGTGTACGTGTGTGTGGCTGAATATGTGTGTGAGTGAATATGTGTATGTGTGTGTGTGTGTGTGAGTGTGTGCATATGTGTGTGAGTGTGTGTGAATATGTGTGTGTGTGAGTGTGTGTGAATATGTGTGTGTGTGTGTGTGTGTGAAATAATATAGTATTTCGTAGTTCAGAGCTTATTTGTTAAGTTTAATAGCGTGATGGCTGTCAGGAAGAAGCTGTTCCTCAATGTAGATGTTACCGTTTTCAGTTTACATGTCGGACGTGACTCCAGAAGTCGGGCATCAGTCAGTCCACAAGCCATGAGAGTCAGTCAGTCTAAAGGGCATGAGTTAGTCCCAAGGCAGTGAGTGAGTCCACAGGTCATGAGTAAATCGCTCACTGCCCCCTCTCCTCCACTGACATCCCCCACCTCAAGATGCTGCCCTCCGCCAGGCTATAGGATGCACCCCCTACTGAAGCCGCCCTAATTCCCTGCATGAGCCCCCCCCCCCCGTTTCTCATCAGCTCACGAGAACCCCCACCTGAAGCTGTGCCCCTCCCTTGGCTGCACGATGTTTACCACCCCCCACCCCATCCTGACAGCCCCCACTTCAAAAAAATGTTTTGCACAAAATCTTCAGTGTTCATTAAAAACGGAAATTGTCTTTAGGCTGCTTTGTCAACATCATGTCAGGAAATGTTAGAGGTCAAGGTGATGTGGCTATTGCTGTAGTATCCTCTGGGATAGCAGTTACATTTCTGCCTGGTGGAAGAACTACACATTCTCGATTCAAGATACCCATGCAAGTGGCCGAGGAAACACGGTGCAACATCGAGAAGAACCCTAAGATGGCACATTTCACGAGGCAAGTGAAAGTCATTGTTTGGGATGAATGTCCAATGATTAGGAGAGAATGCTTTGAAGTTGTGGACAAAACTCTTCCAGATGTCTTCAGCAACACTAAGCATTTTGGTGCCCCCATGCCAGTACAGCCCTCAGTGACTGAGCTGCCAGCCCAAAAATCTATTCCGCCAAAAAACTCCATACTAGCCCTCTGGAAACAGTACCTTTGGCCCAACATACTAGCTCAACAGAAATATAGAGGGAAATGTCAAAGGTCTCCTGAAGGATGGAACATCGCCCAAGAATGTTGTCATTAATAGCGTGCTTCGTTGAATGATGACTTCTGAGATATATTCAGATTTTCCTTCTTATAATTTGACCGCTGACTTACTCTATATTAAAATTGTCTCTTTTTATCAACAGGAAAGTCATCAAGAGGCAGTGAGCAACAGAACACAACAAGACGCAACAAGACACAACAAGTAAAAACGTAATAAATCTCATCTTTAAAATTTAAATTGTTCTTATATTTTAAGAGTCATTCACATTTTAAACTTTAATAAAACCTTTTTGCACTTTTAATGCTGTGTGTTCTTCATCACAATAGAACCTAATAGGCAGGAATGGCTGCTCTGTGGGAGAGCCACTAAGAGTGCATCGGGGGGGAGTTGTTTGTAGATGCCCTGAATGTGTGGGTGGGAGGGGAATGGCAAGGAGCAGAGTGGGGGGGGGGGGGGGGGGGGTGAAGGTAGGTGGGGTGACTGAGTGAACTGCCAGCGTACCACGCGTGAGTGACTGCACTGCCAGCTCACGAGCCGTCAGTTAGTGAACTGCCAGCCCACCAGCTGTAAGTGACTGAACTGCCAGCCCAATAATCCATTCAGTCCACCCTCTTCCCCCTTCTCTCTTACAGTCTGTCACCTGTTTTGGGCAGAATTTCTGGCAGTTCCTCAGCCGCCAGCCTGCCAGGTCCGAGTGATTGTACTGCCAGGCCCACAAACTCCATACTATCCCTCTGGAAACAGTACCTTCGGCCCACAACAATCATACTAGCGCAACAGAAAGCCCCCCCCCCCCCACCACTGGCCAGCAATATTGGAATTGGTGGAGAGGTGGAATATTGTGTTGGGGGTCCAGCCCTCCCGTGTCCAGCATAGTCTAGTCTATATTACTAAAACTCTCTTGACCGGTTTTGGCGATCTGTGCTGCGATTTCCGAGAGAACGCCGCCACCTACGGCCGTCATTTTTGGCCACCTTGCTCAGAGCCCCCCTCCGCCGCATGTGAGCCGAGGAATTTTCCCGTCGATTAAAAATGACAGAGATATTAATGTTTTTACAAAATGCCCCATTCTCTCTGCTGCCCCCGCTGGCGGCAGGGGGGAGGGACTATACAACCAGGAAGTGGTGTGCCTCACTCAGTGCCTGCAAGCTGGGGGAAGGTAGAGGGTCACGTTTCTCTGAGCTGTGAATAACACTGAACACATGTCTACTCAAATGTAAGTGCCCTTAGTGGTTCTAAAATGCTTGCAGAATGTGTCTATTGGTTCTAAAGGTTGCAAAAAAATGTCTATTGGCTGTAAAGCTTGCAAAAAAAATGTCTATTGGTTCTAAAGCTCGCAAAAAAATGTCTATTGGTTCTAAAGCTTGCAAAAAATGTCTATTGGTTCTAAAGCTTGCAAAAAGTGTCTCTATTGGTTCTAAAGCTTGCAAAACGTGTCTCTATTGGTTCTAAAGCTTGTAAAAAGTGTCTCTATTGGTTCTAAAGCTTGCAAAAAAATGTCTATTGGTTCTAAAGCTTGCAAAAAGATGACTATTGGTTCTAAAGCTTGTAAAATATGTCTATTGGTTCTAAAATGCTTGCAAAAATATGTCTATTATTGGTTCTAAAATGCTTGCAAAAATATGTCTATTGCTTCTAAAACGCTTGCAAAAATATGTCTATTGGTTCTAAAATGCTTGTACAAATATGTCTATTGGTTCTAAAATGCTTGCAAAAATATGTCTATTGGTTCTAAAATGGTTCAACTGGCGCTCCAGAAAGTCTCGCCCCCCCCCCCCGTCCCCCTCCCCTCCCCCCTCCCCTCTCCTGGTTGGCTTGGCTTTGGTGTGTCTTGAAATTGAAAGGCACTATAATATAATAATAATAATAATAATAATAATAATAATATATCTTTTATTGTCATTGCACGTCAGTGTAACGAGATTTAGTGTGCAGCTCCACTGATGTACAAGAAAGGTAAATAAATACAATACATAAATAAGCAAGCTGAATTGATTGACGTGACCATCTGAGGGAGACTGTCCAAAGGGAGTGGGGCGGGGGGGCACTCATTAGGGCCGGTTCAGAGCCGCTATAGCTCTTGGGATAAAACTGTTCCTGAGTCTAGAGGTTCGGGCGTAGAAGGCCTTGTAACGTCTGCCGGAGGGAAGTAGTTGAAACAGACCGTGGCAGGGGTGTGATGAGTCCTTATGGATGCTGAGGGCCTTCCTGAAGCACCGCGTGTGGTAGATGCCCTCCAAGGCTGGTAGCTCTGTCCCGATGATCCGCTGCGCTCTGTTGACGACGCGCTGAAGAGCTCTCCTCTCCGCCTCCGCGCAGCTGAGATACCACACAGAGATGCCATACGTTAGTATGCTCTCTGTGGTGCAGCGGTAGAACGTTGTCAGCAGCTGTTGGGGCAGACCAGTCTTATTTAATGTCCTCAGGAAGAACAGTCGTTGCTGTGCCTTCTTGACCAGCGCGGCGGTGTTTGTGGACCATGTGAGGTCTTCTGAAATGTGAGTACCCAGAAACATAAAGCTGGACACTCTCTCCACACTTTCCCCGTAAATGGAGATTGGGGCGTATTCTCCAGAATGGGACCTCCTGAAGTCAATAATCAGCTCCTTGGTCTTGGAGGTGTTTAGTGCCAAGTTGTTATTGGCGCACCAGTCCGCCAGGTTCTGCACCTCCGCTCTGTAGTTTGTTTCATCACCGTTGGTGATCAGCCCAATCACTGTTGTGTCGTCTGCAAACTTCACGATGGTGTTGGTGTCGAATGCAGGGACACAGTCGTGAGTGAAGAGGGAGTAGAGCATGGGGCTTAGTACACAACCATGTGGTGTGCCGGTGCTCAGGGTGATGCTGGAGGACAGGTGCGGGCCCAGTCTCACTGCCTGCGGTCGCTCCGTGAGAAAGTTCAGGATCCAAGCGCATATCGGTGAGCTGAGGCCTAGCTGGTGGAGTTTGGTGGTGAGCTTGGTGGGGATGACCGTATTGAATGCAGAGCTATAGTCAATGAAGAGCATCCTCACATACGTGCCCTGCCTGTCCAGGTGAGTCAGGACAGTGTGAAGGGCCAGAGATATGGCATCCTCTGTCGATCTATTTGCCCTGTATGCAAATTGATGGGAGTCCAGTGAGGCAGGGATGCTGGATTTAATATGGGAGAGGACCAGCCTTTCGAAGCACTTCATTGGGATTGGAGTTAGGGCAACCGGCCGGCAGTCGTTGAGGTTGGTGATTTTGGACTTTTTCGGCACCGGCACTATGGTGGCTGTTTTCAGGCACTTGGGGACCGTTGCCAGAGATAGAGATAGATTGAAGATTCTCGTGAATACCTCCGCCAGCTCTCCAGCACAGTCCTTTAATACTCTTCCCTGTACTCCATCCGGGCCTGCAGCCTTGCGTGGATTGATCCTACGCAGAGCGCACTGTACCTCCTGAGTGCTCAGTGTTAAGGCCTGTCCCTCCGCTATGGCCGGGGTTATTCCACACCTGGTGGTGTTGCCAGTATCGAACCGGGCAAAGAAGGTGTTTAGTTCGTTGGCCAGTGTGATATCACCGTGGGGGCAGGCGGGGCTGCTCTTGTAGTCAGTGATGTCCCTGACACCCTGCCACATGCTTCTGGTGGCCGCGGTATTGAAGTGGTCTTCTACCCTTAGCCTGTGGATGACTTTGGCCTTTTTTATGCCTCTGTTCAGGTTCGACCTGGCCGCACTGTAAGCAGAAGTGTCCCTGGATTTAAAGGCGTTGTTACGTGCCCTTAGCAGATCCTGAACCTCCTTGTTCATCCAGGGTTTCCGGTTTGGGAACATCTTTATTTGCTTGTCCACTGTGACAGTCTCCACACAGCAGTTGATGTAGGAAGAGCACAGTGGATGTGTACTCCTCCAAGTCTACCTCTGTACCACTGGTAGCCTGTTGTGCAAACAGGTCCCAGTCGGTGCGATCAAAGCAGTCCTGGAGTTGTAGGGTGGCGTCCTCTGGCCATATTTTGACCGTCCTTATTCCAGGTTTGGTCTTGCGGATGAGGGGTCTGTATGCAGGCAGTAGAAACAGTGAGAGGTGATCGGATTGTCCCAGGGATGGGCGGGGGAGAGCTCTGTATACGTCCTTGATGTTGGTGTACACTTTATCCAACGTGTTTGAGCCCCTGGTAGGGCACTGCACATGCTGGTGGAATTTCCGGAGTGTGGCACGTAGGTCGACCTGATTAAAGTCCCCTGCAACAATGAAGGCACCGTCGGGGTGAGCATCCTGCTGCTTACTGATGGCCGAGTGCAGCTGTGCTAGCGCTAGGTTAACATTAGCCTGTGGTGGGATGTATATGGCCATGATGATAACCACAGTAAACTCCCGAGGCAGGTAAAACGGTCTACATTTAAGCAGTAGGTATTTCAGGTCTGGGGAACAGTAGCTCTCTATTGCAGTGTGGTTGGTGCACCAGTCATTGTTGATGTAGATATCCTGAAGCCACCATCAGAGCCCGCCACCCTTGCTCTTACCGGAGTCCTTTGTTCTATCAGCACGATGCAGTGACCGGTTGGTCAGGTCCACAGCCCCATCGGGAACCAGCGCGCTGAGCCAGGTCTCTGTGAAGATCAGCACACAGCAGTCTTCCAGGGATCGCTGGGTGTTGATCCAGAGCCTTACCTCATCCAGCTTGTTGGTGAGTGACCGGGCATTCGCCAGAAAGACGCTTGGGAGCGATGGTCTTTGTGGAGCCCTCCGTAGCCTGTCCTGCACCCCCGCTCGCCTTCCACGTTTCAGCTTCCGTTCCCGGCACTTGCTCCGTCTCCTGCCCTCCGGAGTGGTGATCCAAGGGGCTTTCCTGCCCAGCTCCGACGGGAGGGTAAGGGTACTGTAGTACTCACACGCCAGTTTCTCACAGCCACGTCCGATGCTGAGTAGTTCCGAGCGGCTCCATGTGAGACTAGTCGGGATTGCGATGCGGGTCTTGGATTCCCTCGTCCTGTAGGTGAGTTTCTTCTTATGGTTCCTGGGGTTTCCGGGGTTACTAGGGTTCCTATGGGTTCTAGGGGTTCTGGGGTTTTTAATTACCTTGTTTTTCCAGCCGCGTTCGGTACCGGGCTGCTCCGAGTAAACTCGGGCTTGGGAGCGCAAAGCCGCTGCGTCTGGACGCGCCGCCATCTTCCAGATCTATCCTTACTGCAAATGGGGGGCGTGGGTGCATTGGCTTGAAGTTGAAAGGCACTATTACTGCAAATGGTGGCTTGGTTGCTTTGGCTTGAAGTTGAACGGCACTACTTACTGCGAATGGTGGCTTGGTTGCTTTGGCTTGAAGTTGAAAGGCACTACTTAGTGCAAATGGTGGCTTGGGTGTGGCTTGAAGTTGAAAGACACCACTTACTGCAAATGGTGGCATGAAGTTGAAATGCAGTACTTACTGCAAATGGTGGATTGGTTGCTTTGGCTTGAAGTTGAAAGGCACTACTTCCTGCAAATGGGGGGCGTGGGTGTGGCTTGAAGTTGAAATGCATTACTTACTGCAAATGGTGGCATGAAGTTGAAAGACACCACTTATTGCAAATGATGACTTGGGTGTGGCTTGAAGTTGAAAGACACTACTTACTGCAAATGTTACTGCAAATGGTTGCTTTGGCTTGAAGTTGAAAGGCACTACTTCCTGCAGATGGTGGCTTGGGAGCTTTGACTTGAAGTTGAAAGGCACTACTCACTGCCAAAGATGGCTTGGGTGTGGCTTGAAGTTAAAATGCATTACTTACTGCAAATGGGGGCGTGGGTGCATTGGCTTGAAGTTGAACGGCACTACTTGCTGCAAATTGTGGTATGAAGTTGAAAGGCACTACTTACTGCAAATGGTGGCTTGGTTGCTTTGGCTTGAAGTTGAAAGGCACTACTTACTGCAAATGATGGCTTGGGTGTGGCTTGAAGTTGAAAGACACCACTTACTGCAAATGGTGGCTTGGGTGTGGCTTGGGTGTGGCTTGAAGTTGAAAGGCACTTCTTACTGCAGATGGTGGCTTGGGTGCAATGGCTTGAAGTTAAAGTGCATTACTTACTGCAAATGGGGGGCGTGGGTGCATTGGCTTGAAGTTGAAAGGCACTACTTACTGCAAATGGTGGCTTGGGTGCTTTGGCTTGAAGTTAAAAGGAACTACTGTAAATGCACTTACTTCCTGTTTGCATTGTATATTGATTTTAGAATAAACGCTAACACTTACGGCTGTGATTTTTGGCCATCTTACTCAGTCCCCCTCCGCTGAGCAGATGCTGAGAATTCTTCCCATCAATGAAAAATAAAAATGTTATTCGTTTTTTTTTAAATGTTGAGAATCTCTCTCCTGTTAATCACTCCATGAAAGCCACACCTTTTCCGGTGGGGGGAGGGGTTATAAAACCCGGAAATGTGGGTGTGGCTCAGTCTCCGCAAGATGGAGGAGGGAGAGGTCACGACTCGCTGTCTTTAGTGGCTTTGCACCCTACTTCAAATGGTATGAAACCGCACTTGAATTTGATAGCCTTGCACCCTGCTAGAAGTGGTAAGAAACTGCACTTGAATTTGGTGGCCTTATACCCTGCTTGAAATAGAATTTCAAGGATTAGCCGTGAGTCAACTAGCAGCCCACCAGCCGTGAGTGAGTGAGTTGCCAGCACAACAGGCTTGATTGACTGAGACGCCAGCCCAAGAATCCATTTTGCGCACAATTTTCATACTAGCCCTCTGGAAACCAGTCCCTTCAGCCCATAACACCCATACTCGCGCTCCAGAAAGCCCCCCCCCCCCCAACTGGCCACCAATATTAGAATTGGCGGAGAGGTGGAATATTGCATTGGATGACCAGCCCTCCTGTGTGATGGTGGGACTCAACGGGTCCCACTTAGTCTAGTATATATTATAAATAGCTGGGGTCCAAGCACTGAGCCTTGCGGTACCCCACTAGTCACTGACTGCCATTCTGAAAAGGACCCGTTTAATCCTACTCTTTAGAACAACAAATAACCATATAACAATTACAGCACAGAAACAGGCCATCTCGGCCCTACGAGTCCGCGCCTGTAAAGGAGTGATACCTGACACACTGTAACCTTTACTAAGTGTTTATTAAAGCACATGGCACACACGTCCCAGCACTGACTGCATCCAGCCTTCAGGCGTACCGGGACCAAGTGGGAGGAAACAAAAGGAGGATATCACAGTTATACTAATATGATGGGGCGTGGTTTATGGTGATGAGGTAGCTACATTATAGGTTGCATGCATAAAACATCTACATCCTTCCCCTTACAAATTAAACAAGTTACGGCAATGGCAGGTTGGTTATACAGTACCAGCAAGGCTACACGAAGTCTCCGTATCGAGCCGGAGGTTTGACAATCCGACCCGAGCGAGTGCGCACTGCACCCTCACACTCCCCACCCGAAAGAATAGGAGGAGGGACAGGAACAGGAACAGGAGGGAGAGAGAAGGCGGGTGGAGACCCAAGCTTGAAAGGGGAACCGAGAGGCACAGGTGAACCAGGTGAAGCAGAAGAGGTAGAATGAGCAGAAGTCGGAGAGAGCGAAGACCTGACATGGGACGACAGGGCCGGAGAGGCGAACCCTGGAAGAGCAGGGGGAGGAGACCGAGGCAAGCGGACCGACCGGGGCATGCAGGGAGCAGAGGGTAAGTTAGTGGAGGAAGGCTCGACACGCGATGGAGGGGTGTACGGAACCGCAGGAGGTGGTTTGGGCTCGTTGACCGCCAACAGGTGCTGGCGGCTGCGCCGGTAGGTAGTCCCCTCAAAGTCCACCAGGTAGGACCGTGGCGTACTGTCGACCCCGACTACGGTAGCGAGTCGGGAGAAGCCGGTAGACATCTGCAAACGGATGACCTGGCCAGGCAGCAGTGGGGATAGGGGGCGGCAGGACTTGTCGTGCGAGCTGCGCTGGATTTCGTGCTTCTGAGCAATCCGTTGCTGGACAGCAGCAGGCTGCAGGACTTTGGGCATCAGGGACAGCTGGGCGATCGGCATCGGAGGGCGAATTACGCGGGACATGAGGCGTTGGGCCGGGGATCGCATTGTACTGTCCCTGGAGATATTCCGAAGGTTCAACAGACCCTGATAGAAATCACCGTTGGAGAGACGGGATTGTTCAAGCAGGTGCTTTGCACTGCGGACCGCACGTTCAGCCAGTCCATTGCTCTGCGGGTACTCCGGGCTGCTGGTGAAATGATTGAAGTTCCACTTCGCAGCGAAAGCTTGAAATTCGGCACTAGTGAACTGGCGGCCGTTGTCGGTCTGCAAACGAACCGGGGAACCAAACGTGGCGAAATGACGTCGGACCTTACTGATCACCATCTCCGAGGTGAGGGCAGGGAGAAGGTCAACCTCGAACCAATTTGAGTAGGAGTCGACCAACACAAGGTACTGCTTTCAACGCCACTCGAAAATATCGGCAGCCAGCGAAGACCAGGGCATGTCAGGGGCAGGCTGTTGTAGAAGCGGCTGTCGCTGCTGATGCGGGGCAAGAGAGTTGCAATCCGGACAGGAGGCCACCCTGGCCTTGGTGTACTTTGCCATGCCCGGCCAATAATATTGTTCCTGGGCATGCGAGATAGTGGCATCTGCCCCGGGATGCCCCATGTGGGCAGCGTCGAAGTACAAACCGTACAGCGAGGCAGGGACGACCACCTTGTGTCCCTTGATGATAATATCGTCCCGGAGCACCAGCTCATCGCGAACCAGAAAAAAAGGGTGAACGTCAGCAGGCAATGAAGTCCGTTTGATGGGCCACCCATGCTTGATGACAGCAGCAAGCTGTTGCAGGTCAGGGTCGTTAGCGGTGTGCTCAACCAGGCACTGGAGCTGCTTGGAAGGGACGAAGTTTACGTTCAGTACCTGTAGGTCTGCCTGCTCGAAGGGGTGCTGGTCGCAGGAGGTCCGGGGGGCCCGGGACAGCGCGTCAGCCACATGCATCTCGGTGCCCCTCTTATAGACGATTTTAAAGTCAAACCGCTGTAGCTGCAGCATCATCCGCTGTAGCCTGGCTGGAGCGCTGTGTATAGGCTTGTTAAGGATCGTCACCAGGGGTTGGTGATCCGTCTCTACAGTGAACCTGATGCCAAAGAGGAAGTCCTTAAACTTAGAACAGGCAAACACAACCGCCAGCAGCTCCTTCTCTATCTGCGCATAGCGCTGCTCTGTGTCCGTCATTGTCCTAGAGGCATAGGAGATAGGCTGCAACGAACCATCATCATGGGGCTGCAGACAAGCAGCACCCAGTCCAAAACGAGAAGCGTCGCACGTTACCACAACCGGACGTAGTAAATCTAAGAACTTCAGAGTAGGTGTGCTGGTCAGCTTCTTCTTTAGTATGTCGAAAGCCTGCTGGTGGTGTGGAAACCAGGACCAAGCAATGTCCTTTTCAGTAAGTTGTCTCAGGGGTGCGCTCAGCTCGCTGAGGTCAGGGATAAACTTGCCCATATAGTTGACCATACCCAGGAAGCGCTGTAGACTGGTAACATCAGTCGGGGCAGGCAGCTCGGAGATGGCGCTGGTCTTTTGCGGGTCGGGCTTGAACCCGTGGGCCGTGAAAATGTGGCCAACATATGGGACCTCAGGCACCCGGAACCTGCATTTTGACTGGTTCAGCTTTAGATTGATCTGCCGTGCGCGGTCCAGAATCTGTCGGAGGTGGCGGTCATGTTCAGCCATATCCCTTCCATAGACCAGAATGTCGTCCACAATAATCGCGCAGGGCAGACCTGCAAACAATTGTTCCATAGAACGCTGGAATACCTCACTGGCGGAGTTGATGCCGAACGGCATCCGCAAAAATTTAAACCTGCCGAAGGGCGTACCGAATGTGGTCAAGTCCGAGGAGCGTTTGTCCAGGGGTATTTGCCAAAATGAACTCCTGGCATCGAGGACGGAAAACACCGTGGCTTGTCCGACCTGGGCGGCAACATCTTCAACAATCCTCATAGGGTAGTGGGGCCGCTTAATCGCCAGATTCAAGTCCTTAGGGTTGATGCATACCCGTATTTCATTCTTCCCTTTCTTCATTGTGGCGACCATGGTGGAGACCCATTCGGTGGGATCGCTGACAGCCTCCAGCACTCCCATGTTAACCATATGCTTCAGCATAGCCTCCACCTTACCCTTCATGGCGAACGATACTCTGTGAGGTGGGCGGACCACAGGCACCACCGAGGGGTCTGTTGCGATTTTATACACCAGCGGCAGCTTTCCCAACTTGTCGTCGAACAGGTCCGGGTACTCGGATAGTGGATCCATCACTGCTTGCACCTCGTGGACCGTACGGTCGAAGGACACCAGACCAAGATCCTGGCAGGCCTGGTTGCTCAGTAGAGTTACACAGTCGCAATCCAGAATAAAGAACGACAGGTCACGGGATGATTTCTGTAGCACACATCGGAAGGTCGCCCTCCCCACAGGTGTTAGCTCCTCTCCCCCATAGGCACGTAAGCAAGCCACGGTGTTTTCCGTCCTCGATGCCAGGAGTTCTTCATGGCGTCGGGACCGGCCAGGTTAAGCAGGAGTGAGGCTTTGACCGCGGCTGGGTCATTCCGGTGCACAATGTTAACGAAGTGAGTGTAATCAATCATAAAAGTAGCCCATCGCTCCGCAATGTCAGCGTCAAAGACAAGGGGAGATGGCTTACGGCATGAGGATGCCATATCAAGGAAAACCCAACACTGGGCACTCAGGGGACAAATAAAAAGATAACCGGTAAACGGGAGGCGCGCGTTTAACTAGCTGACACCATGTAAAGGTGTGATACCTGACACACTGTAACCTTTACTAAGTGTTTATTAAAGCACATGGCACACACGTCCCAGCACTGACTGCATCCAGCCTTCAGGCTTACCGGGACCAAGTGGGAGGAAACAAAGGGAGGATATCACAGTTATACTAATATGATGGGGCGTGGTTTATGGTGATGAGGAAGCTACATTATAGGTTGCATGCATCTACAGTGCCGAACACTTATTTTCCCCTAGTCCCATCTACCTGCACTCAGACCAGAACCCTCCATTCCTTTCCCATCCATATACCTATCCAATTTATTTTTAAATGATAAAATCGAACCTGCCTCCACCACGTCCACTGGAAACTCATTCCACACAGCTACCACTTTCTGAGTGAAGAAGTTCCCCTTCATGTTACCCCTAAACTTCTGTTCCTTAATTCTGAAGTCATGTCCTCTTGTTTGAATCTTCCCTACTCTCAATGGGAAAACTTACCCACGTCAACTCTGTCTATCCTTCTCATCATTTAAAGACCTCTATCAAGTCCCCCCTTAACCTTCTGCGCTCCAAAGAATAAAGGCCTAACTTACTCAACCATTCTATGTAACGTAGTTGCTGAAACCCAGGCAACATTCTAGTAAATCTCCTCTGTACTCGCTCTATTTTGTTGACATCCTTCCTATAATTGGGCGACCAAAATTGTACACCATACTCCAGAATTGACCTTATCAATGCCTTGTACAATTTTAACATTACATCCCAACTCCTATACTCAATGCTCTGATTTAAAAAGGCTAGCACACCAAAAGCTTTCTTTCCCGCCCTAACTACATGAGATTCCACCTTCAGGGAACTATGCACAGTTATTCCTAGATCCCTCTGTTCGACTGCATTCCTCAATTTGCTACCCTTTATCATGTACGTCTTAATTTGATTTGTCCTGCCAAGATGTAGCACCTCACACTTATCAGCATTAAACTCCATCTGCCATCTTTCAGCCCATTCTTCCAAATGGCCTAAATCTCTCTGTAGACTTTGGAAATCTACTTCATTATCCACAACACCACCTATCTTAGTATCATCAGCATACTTACTAATCCAATTTACCATACCATCATCCAGATCATTGATGTACATGACAAACAACAGTGGACCCAACACAGATCCCCACTATCACAGATCCCTGAGGCACCCCACTAGTCACCCGCCTCCAACCTCACAAACAGCCATCCACCATTACTCTCTGGCATCTCCCATTCAGCCACTGTTGAATCCATCTTGCTACTCCTGCATTAATACCCAACAATTGAACCTTCTTAACCAACCTTCCATGAGGAACCTTGTCAAAGGCCTTACTAAAGTCCATATAGACAACATCCACTGCTTTATCGTCATCAATTTCCCTAGTAACCTCTTCAAAAAATTCAAGAATATTAGTCAAACATGACCTTCCAGGCACAAATCCATGTTGACTGCTCCTAATCAGACCCTGTTTATCCAGATGCTTATATATATCATCTCTAAGTATCCTTTCCATTAATTTGCCCACCACTGAAGTCAAACTAATAGGTCTATAATTGCTAGTTGCTAATTACCCTTAGACCCCTTTTTAAACAATGGAACAACATGCGCAGTATGCTAATCCTCCGACATTATTCCCGTTTCAATGACATTTGAAATATTTCTGTCATAGTCCCTGCTATTTCTACACTAACTTCCCGCAATGTCCTAGGGAATATCCTGTCAGGACCTGGAGACTTATCCATTTTAATATTTTTCAAAAATGGCAGTACCTCTTTTTTTTTTGAATCTCATAGTTTCCATAGCTACTCTACTTGTTTCCCTTACCTCACATAATTCCATATCCTTATCCTTGGTGAATACTGAAGAAAATAAATTGTTCAATATCTCCCCCCATCTCTTTTGGCTCTGCAGATAGCTGTCAACTCTGTCCCTCTAATGGACCAATGTTATCCCTCGTTATCCTTTTGCTATTAATATAGCTGTAGAAACCCTTTGGATTTACTTTCACCTTACATGCCAAAGCAACCTCATATATTCTTTTAGCTTTTCTAATTTCTTTCTTAAGATTCTTTTCACATTCTTTATACTCCTCAAGCACCTCATTCACTCCATGCTGCCTATAATTATTGTAGATCTCTCTCTTTTTCCGAACCAAGTTTCCAATTTCCATTGAAAACCATGGCTCTTTCCAATTTTTACTATTTCCTTTCAACCGAACAGGGACATAAAGATTCTGTACTCTTAAAGTGTCCCCTTTAAATGTCCTCCATTTCTCTTCTACATCCTTCCCATAACACAAAATGTCCCAATTCACTCCTTTTAAATCCTTTCGCATCTCATCAAAGTTAGCCTTTCTCCAATCAAAAATCTCAACCCTAGGTCCAGTTCTGACCCTCTCCATAATTATATTGAAACTAAAGGTATTTTGATCACTGGACTCGAACTGTTCCCCAACGCATTCCTCCGCCACCTGACCTGTCTCATTTCAGGAGGTCCAGCACTGCCCCATCTCTAGTAGGTACCTCTATGTATTGCTGCAAAAAACTATCCTGCACACATTTTACAAACTCCAAACCATCCAGCCCATTTACAGAATGTGTTTCCCAGTCATTGTGTCGAAAATTGAAATCTCCCACAATCACTACCGTGTGCTTACTACTAATATCTGCTATCTCCTTACCTATTTGCTCTTCCAATTCTCGCTCCCCATTTGGCGGTCTATAATACACCCCTATGTGTTGCTACACCTTTCACACTTCTCAGTTCCACCCAAATAGCCTCCCTAGACGAGCTCTATAATCTATCCTGCCAAAGCACTGCTGTAATATCATCCCTGACAGGCAATGCATCACCTCCACCTCTTGCCCCTCCAATTCTATCACACCTGAAGCAACGAAATCCTGGAATATTTAGTTTCCAATCACAGCCCTCCTGCAACCATGTTTCACTGATCGCCACAACATCATACTTCCAGGTATCAATCCAGGCTCTAAGCTCATCCACCTTTCTTACAATGCTCCTAGCATTAAAATATACACATTTAAGAAACCCACTGCCTCTTATTCTCTGTTTATTTTCTTTTTCTTCTTTCTCCACTAGATTTTGGGTCCTAGTGCTTCCCTTATCTGCCTCTTGCCTCACACTCTGTCTACTAGCTTTCTCTATTAGAGTCCCACCCCCCAACCGTTCTAGTTTAAAGTCTCCCCAGTAGCCTTTGCAAATCTCCCCGCCAGGATATTGGTCCCCCTCGGGTTCAAGTGCAACCCGTCCTTTCTGTACAGGTCAAACCTTCCCCAAAAGAAGTCCCAATGATCCAGAAACATGAATCCCTGCCCACTGCACCAGTCCTTCAGCCACGCATTTATCCTCCACCTCGCTTCATTCCTACTCTCACTGTCGCGTGGCAGAGGCAGTAATCCAGAGATTGTTACATTTTTGGTCCTTTTCCTTAACTCTCCTCCAAACTACCTAAATTCTCCCTTCAGGACCTCTTCTCTTTTTTTACCTATGTCATTGGTACCACGACCTCAGGCTCCTCTCCTCTCCCTCTGATTTCAGGATATCATGGACGCGTTGAGACACATCCGAGACCCTGGCACCATGGAGGCAAACTACCATCCGGGTCTCCTGACTGCATCCACAGAATCGCCTATCCGACCCCCTAACTATAGAGTCCCCAATTACTATTGCCCTCCTCTTCTTTTCCCTAACTTTCTGAGCAACAGGGCCGGTCTATGCCGCTACCCCCACGCAGGCTGTCCACCCCAACCGTACTCAAACAGGAGAACTTATTGCCAAGGTGTACAGACACTGGGGTACTCACTAGTCCCTGCCTCTGCCCCTTGCCCTTCCTAACCTTGACCCACTTGTCTGTCTCCCGTGGTTTTGGAGTGACCACCTCCCTATAACTTCTATCTATGACCTCCTCACTCTCCCTGACCAGACAGAGGTCATCGAGCTGCTGCTCCAGGTTCCTAATACGGTCCCTTAGGAGCCCCATCTCGATGCACCTGGCGCAGATGTGGACGTCTGGAGGGCTATCTGACTCCATGACCTCCCACATCTGACACCCAGTACAGTAAACAGCCCTGGCCCTCATTCTCCTGCCTTACCCTGGATACAATACAAGTACAATGCAATACAAACTGCTGGAAGAAATCAGCAGGGATCTGACTCACAATCACCTGCTCCCTCTTGTCCTTTAAACTGTCTTTGCTTCCTGTCTGCCAGCCAGTTCTCTATCGACATCAATACTGAACCCCCAATACCGTGTGCTTTAATGTTTTCAAGAAGGAACTGCAGAATCTGGAAGATCGAAGGTACACAAAAATTCTGGAGAAACTCAGCGGGTGCGAAGGAAATAGGCGACGTTTCGGGCCGAAACCCTTCTTCAGACTGATGTGGGGTGGGGGGAGAAGGAAGGAAAAAGGGAGGAGGAGGAGCCCGAGGGCGGGGGGATGGGAGGAGACAGCTCGAGGGTTAAGGAAGGGGAGGAGACAGCAAAGGCTAGCAAAATTGGGAGAATACAATGTTCATGCCACCCGGACGCAAGCTACCCAGGCGGAATATGAGGTGCTGTTCCTCCAATATCCGGTGTTGCTCACTCTGGCAATGGAGGATACCCAGGACAGAGAGGTCGGATTGGGAATGGGAGGGGGAGTTGAAGTGCTGAGCCACCGGGAGTTCAGGTAGGTTATTGCGGACTGAGCGGGGGTGTTCGGCGAAACGATTGCCCAACCTCCGCCTAGTCTCAATGATGTAAATCAGCTGACATCTAGAGCAGCGGATGCAGTAGATGAGGTTGGAGGAGATACAGGTGAACCTTTGTCGCACCTGGAACGACTGCTTGGGTCCTTGAATGAAGTCGAGGGGGGAGGTGAAGGGACAGGTGTTGCATTTCTTGTGGTTGCAATGGAAAGTGCCAGGGGAGAGGGTGGTACGGGAGGGAAGGGAAGAATTGGCAAGGTAGTTAAGGAGGGAGCAGTCTTTGCGGAAGGCAGACATGGGGGGAGATGGGAAGATGTGGCGAGTGGTGGGGTCACGTTGGAGGTGGCGGAAATGGCGGAGGATTAAGAGTGCTTTAAGTTTGGTAAATGGTAAATACAGAATTAGAATTAGAATTAGATAGAATGTATTGCCACACAACCAGGGTCGGTGGAATTTTGGGTTGTCAGCAGCAGTACAATAATAAAGAACACACAGCCACAATAAAAATGTAACACAAACATCCACCACAGCATTCATCGCTGTGGTGGAAGGCACAAAATTTGGCCAGTCCTCCTCCATTCCCCCCCTCCCCCCGTGGACAGGACCAGAGTCCAGAGTATGTCCAGGATCGGCTCTTCCTCACCGGAGACCTCAGCTTTAAGTTGGTGTAGGCCGCAGGCCGGGGGTCGAGATTTAAAGTCTCCGCCGCAGCCAGAAGCACCGTAGACTGCAGGGCCGGTGGTCGAAGCTCCCCTCCAGGGGTGATGCTAAGTTCACGCCGGGCCCGCAGTAGAAATTGGCCGCAGGCCGGCAGTGATGGCTTCTTCTCCCCCCCTCCGGATCCCCCACGAGGGATCTCGGGCTGTAGACGCCGCGCCAGCTGGAGCTGTGCAGACTGCGGCTTCAGGCTGCCGGCTGCCCCGGGCCAGCGAAACGGAGCGCTCCCCTCCAGCGAGCCCCAGCGAGGGCTCACCCGCCCCACGCCGAGAGTCCACGATACGCCCGCCGCTGAAGTCCCGGGCGCGTCTCCGTGAAAAGGCCGCGCCGATCCTTGATGTTAGGCCACGGGGGAGGCGACCTGGAGAAAGTCGCCTCTCCATGGAGGAGGCGACCGAAGCGGGTTTCCCCTTACCCACCCCCCCCCCCCCCCACACCACCCCCCACACGACACACCGAGAAACATCAAACACATACTTTAAAACATACTAAAAAATAAAAAACACAGAGGGGAAATTATAAAAGACTTGCCCATTTCCTGCATCTACACATAGATGACCACTGAGCGTATCCTTTCACTCTCCGGTTACCCATTTTCCTTTAATATATTTGTAAAATCTAGTTATGTGCCAGCATGTACACACTTTTTGCCCTACTGATTCTGTTTTTTAAGTTTGCTCCTCAGCCTCTCACACTTCTCCCTGGAAAGCATTGATCCAATCAACCTCTACCTAACCCTTATCCCCTTTTCCCTAACCAGAGCTTCAATTGCTCTCATCATCCTGAGTCCCTTACTTGTACAGGTACTTCATATAGGCATATCTTGAAATCTCACAATCACAATTTAAATACTTCCCCTTTCAGACGTCCCTTTACCCACTTACAACTTACCCCAATGACTGTTCCTATCTCATACTGTCCACCACCCAATTTAGAATTTTACATTGAAGGCCAGAACTGTTCTTTCACAAAGGGTTTCAAAGCTAATTAAATTGTCTTCATTGGTCACAAAGTGCTCGTCCACCGACATCTCAGTTTGAACTGTCTGAAAATTACTTTGGGTTCTGTCCCCCAGCCAATCAGTTTAAACCCTCCTTTGCAGCACTTTAAAAACTGTCCACCAGGATGTTAGTTTCCTTCCAGTTCAGGTCACCTCTATCCCTGAAAAGATCCAAATTGTCCAAATATCTGAATCTCCGACCCTTGCACCAACTCCTCAGTCGTGCATTCATTTTAACTGTCCGCGCATTAACGCCACATGTACCGAAGTACTGTGAAAAGTTTGGGTTTTGCATGTAATCCACATAGATCAGATATACCACACACAGATACAATCAGTTGAAACTCAAGGACAGATGGAGCAAAGATGGAGATACAGAGTGCAGAATGTAGTATGCAGCATTGCAGCGCATCAGTTCCTTAGAGAAAGTGCAATGTCCTTGATGAGTTGACGTCAATAGGTATAAAGGGAAATTGGGAGAACAGGAATACATCACTAGCTTCTGAGAGGTTCGCTCACAAATTCTTCAAGAGTGTGGAAGAAGCTGCCCTTGAATCTGTTTCTATGTTAGCTCGAGATATCCAATACAAAACTGAAACAGCCTTGGTAAAAATTACAAATGATCTCCTTCTCGCAGCTGACACTTATCCATTCTGATCCTCCTCGACCTCACAGCAGCCTTTGACACCATCTCCCACCCATTTCTTCTGGAACGTCTACCTGCCACCGGCATCAACAACAATGCATTACTTTGGTTCAGGTCCTATCTACACGACAGAAAACAGGTCATCCAGGGAAATAAAGTCACATCCACAACTGCCACAGTCACCCATGGTGTTCCTCAGGGATCGGTGCTGGGGCCACTGCTTTTTATCATCTATCATCTTGGCAACATTCTCCGTCATATTGGAATAAATTTTCACTGCTACGCCGATGATACACAACTTTACCTCTCCACAAAACCAAACACCTCCCTTCCCCCAACTGCCCTCACCACCTGTCTTCAAGCTATCAGCAACAGGATGCCACTCAACCTTCTAAAACTCAATGGAAATAAAACAGAAATCATGCTAATTGGCTCAAAGTCCATACTCTCCAAAACCCACCCGTTCGCCATTTCAGTTGATGGCTCACCCATACCCACCTCCTCCCATGTCAAAAGTCTCGGCGTCATTCTGGACAGTACACTTTCCTTTGGCCCCCACATCAGCAATATCACACGCTCTGCATACTTTCATCTCCGCAACATCTCCAGACTCCGCCCATCCCTCTCCAAAGACAATACAGAAGTCCTCATCCACGCTCTGGTCACATCACGCATCGATTACTGCAACGCCCTCCTCACTTGCACCTCCAATAAACTTCTTCATCGCCTCCAATGCATTCAGACCTCTGCAGCCCGGATCATCACCCGCACCAGATCATCGGACCACATCACACCCATCCTCACTCAGCTCCACTGGCTCCCTGTGCACCACCGGATTAACTACAAGATTTTACTGCTGACCTTCAAAGCCCTACACCACCTTGCTCCCCAATACCTCTCTGACCTGCTGCTACCATGCACTCCTTCCCGGTCACTTCGTACCTCCTCAGCTGCAATTTTAACTGTCCCCACATTTAGACTCAGCACCATGGGTGCCAGAGCCTTCAGCTGCTCTGCCCCACGTCTCTGGAACACTCTCCCACCTCCCATTCGTCACCTGGACACTATCGATCAATTCAAATCACGACTCAAAACACACCTGTTTAGATTAGCATACCCGACATAACTTCCACCATGTTTTTTTTTTTTTAAATCAACTTGATTTTAATATTGATAAATGTATTGTGATTTTATGTCCTGTAAGGTGTCCTTGGTTGTCCAGAAAGGCGCCAACAAATAAAACGCATTATTATTATTTTATTATTAAAATTTGGATGCTTATTACTTTACTATCGATGCTCGATAATCTGATAATGTTGTTCCAAGTATTTCCGAATTTGGCCTTTCAGTTATCTGCTAAAATTTGATCACTAGACTATACATTTCTACCGAAGAAACTGGACATGACCCAGTATTTGTAGATGATTAGTCAACATGTTAGGCAGAGAAATGACATGTCAAGTTTAATCAGTATCAGTATTTTCAGTATTTACTTTAATGTCATTTTCACTGAGTACTTACATACACAGAGGAAACGAAAAATTGATTCCCAATCAGTTCCCGTGCAGTTAATAAAAACAGAATAAAAACATACAACTTTAAAATTAACATATCTAAAATATACTTAAAAATTGAACTAAAAACAGACATTCAGTGGCTTTGCTTTGACAAGTGTCTAGCTGTCAAAGTATGGGCGAGGTTAGGTGTGTTGGTGTATGAAATGGTCTGGAAAACAAAAACACCTACGCCAGAATCCTGTACATTGACTTCAGCTCAGCGTTTAACACTATCATCCCACAGAGACTTGTGGAGAAACTAACCCTGCTGGGCCTCAACACCACCCTGTGTCACTGGATCCTGGACTTTCTTACAGAGAGACCGCAGTCAGTCCGTGTTGGCAAGAACACCTCAGGCTCGATCACGCTGAGCACCAGCTTCCCTCAAGGCTGTGTGCTCAGCCCGCTGTTGTTCACACTGCTCACACATGACTGTGCTGCTAGATTCAGGGACAAGGTCAGACCGCAAGGTCTGAATGACAATAAAGGCTACTTTGACTTTGACTTTGAACAGGATTATAAAATTCGCAGATGACACCACAGAGGTGGGACTCATCAGTGGAGAGGATGAAACAATGTACAGGGAGGGAGTGAAAGAGCTAGTGGACTGGTGCGGCAACAACAATTTATAATTAAATGTAGACAAAACAAAGGAGATGATTGTCGACTTCAAGATGTCGCAGCCCAAACACACACCCCTCAACATCAGTGGCACCATGGTGGAGAGAGTGGAGAGCATAAAGTTCCTCGGAGTGCAAATCACAGACGGTCTCACCTGGTCCAGGAACATCACTGGGATTGTCAAACGAGCCCATCAGCGACTGCACTACCTGAGGAAACTCAAACAGGTCTCACTTCCCACCAACTACCTCAGGACATTTTACAGGGGCACGGTGGAGTCTGTACTCACGTACTGCATGAACACGTGGTACTCCAACTGTAACTACTCAGACAGGAAGTCTCTGCAGAGGGTAGTGAGGGGAGCAGAGAGGATCATTGGCGTCTCGCAACCCTCGGTACAAGAACTGTTCCAGAGTCGCTGCCTGAAAAAAGCACTGAGCATAGCAAAGGACAGACTGCACCCACTCCACACACATCTAGATCTCCTGCCATCAGGAAAGAGATACCACGTCATCAAAGCCCGGACAATCAGACTGCTAAACAGCTTCCTTGCACAGGCTGTGAGGCTGCTAAACAGTCACTCCAACTGATTCCGCTGCTTTTGCACTGACAATTTAATAACTGGCACTGAGTAATAACTCTGGCACTGGCTCAGGCCACTTAAATCAGCTGCCCTGGACATTTTATGACTGTTTTTTTTACTTGTATTTTAATTGTGCTTTTTTTACCTTCACTTTTTTTAAACTATTCATTCTGTTTTTTATCAGGAACTGGATTGTTTTTAATTATGCGTGAAATGCTTACGTTTTTATGTGCGATGCTCCGGTATTCCCTGGGAAACGTCTTCTCATTTTGCACTGTACAATTGTTGCTTTGCATGATGACAATAAAAGGATGATAATGATAATGATGTATGGGGAGGGGACACAGTCCGTTAACCAGTTTTATTGCCTGTGGGAAGAAGCAAGTTGACGCATGTTGGAGGGATAAATAAAACCAGGATATTCACCATGAATTGCAAGGGCTTTGAGACCACTGAGAAATACCCGTACAAATCCATAGATCCCTAAAGTCAGCAGCACACACAGAGACAACATTTAGCATTCTTGTCATTAGCTGCAGCATAGAATGCAAGTGCAGGGAGGCCTTGATACAAATTTATAAGGAGCTAATTAAGTTGGAGGAGTGTATGCAATTCTGATCTCCAAACTGTGGAGAGGATGCCTTTGAACTGTGAAGCTACAGATGAGATTCATCAGGATATTGCTCGGAAATGAATATTTCAATTATCAGCTGAGACTGGGGTGATTTAAGTCATCTTCCTTGAAGCTGGGGCGGACAGGCAGTGATCCAGAAGTACAGAATACTATCAGAAAAGTAGGGTCAATGACAAAAATAGTTTTCTCCACAGCAGAGCCGGTTAACACTAGGGGCATTTAGTTAATGCGGGGACCATGAGATTTAGAGGATGATCTTTCAGGAAAAATCTTTCAGCAGTGATGGCTGCAGTCAGGGACACACTGTCTGGGGTGGTGTTGGAGGCAGGCACTCTGTCACAACATCGTAGGAGCACCTGGATGTCAATTCGAACTGTAAATGGATAGTAGACGACAGGCCAAGTGCTCAGAAATGGGATTAGTGTAAATAAATTGACTGGTGGCAAATGGGTCAAAGGCTCATTTCTGCGCAGAATCTGATTCTGGACTCTGATATTCTGGCTTAACTTTTGCAGCAACTCAAATCATTTGTTTCCAAAAAGAGTGCTGATTTATCAGACAATTCCTGCATCTGCCCACCTGTGACAGTGCTGTCCCTGTAGATGTCAACTCTCTGGGCTCACCCCCTTCCCTATTCCCACTTCTGTGTGAACCTCATTTCTTGCATCAGGTGCACACCCACTGTCAGGGCATCATATATATGTCACAGAAGGTTCACAGACCTTTTAGTTTCTTTGATGTAGAGGCCACTGAATCACCTCCCCAGGTACCACATTCAGCCATGATGTCGACAGACGATCACAAACTCTGTAGCTCTGGAATAAACAATATTAACAGAACCATCAGGTGACAATTGAATGTGAAGGAAAACATTGCCTTGTGAACCACCAAACAGCTATAAAGTGCAGCAGAGATGTGGAAACACCCCATCCAAACAAGGTATACCCTGTAGTGCGTGGGTCTCAGAATGAAGCACGAAGTCGTGTTTTGAGAGGCACTTTTTATTATGTTCCTCCCGGTTGTAGGGAAGACCAAAGGAGAGGAAGATGGCACCCAAACCTCTGCCTTTATAGCCTCCGGCTAAGGGCCGCCTCCGGACTGAACCACTCCTGTGCCGAGGGGTTCGACACTATGATGGCACGACCCTTGGGAGCCGCCACAGGACCCCCCCCCCCCAGAAACAGAGGCACGAAACGCACCGGCGGGCGCACGACCCGGCCGGCCCGCGTGCGGAAGTTAGCCGCTCGTGGGGCTTGCGGAGGCATAGGTGGAGGGACAGGACGAGGGACCGGCGGGAGGACAGATGGAGTGACAGGCGGAGGGAGCCGTGAAAGGGCGCGCCCTCGAGGCCGAGGTTGGGCAACCAGCACAAAAGATCATAGAGGAGCAAGATAGACCACTCCTCGAAAAACGCGTAGTATCACGTGTGTGATTGTCGACGCCATTTTATTGAGCATTTTTTTGGGCTTCCCCCACACTGTCATGGCGTCCTCATGTAAATCTTCACCTCACTGCTCCGCTATCAATTGTACTAATCGTAAATCTAAACGACCAGACCTGTCAATCTTTAGGTTCCCCGATAAAAAAGAAAGGTTAGAAAATATTATTATTATTTTTTGGCGATATTCTGTCGTGAAAATGTTATTTTCTGTTCTCCCATCAACGGTCATTGTGAAACTAGGTTTGTCGGTACATTAGAAAGTTAGTAGACTTATTTTTAATAGATCTTTACTTACCACTATAATAAAGACAATTTTAACACTTCTGTACGTTTTTGGTTTTGTTCTTTGGGTGCAATGGTGGGCCGGGGGGTTCGGCGGTGGCGACCGCAATCAAAGGTACGAGAGGAGCTCTGCTCTATAATCTTTGGTCGGAATGGGACGGCTGCACGTTATAATGTGCTATCGTTCCACTCCCTCTCCCCCCTTCTCCCTCTCCCCACTTCTCCCTCTCGCCCCTTAGCCCTCTCCGCCTTCTCCCGCTCACCCCTTCTCCCTCAAACGCCTTCTCCCTCTAACACCTTCTCCCTCTCCCCCCTTCTCCTTCTCCCTCTCCCCCCTTCTCCCTCTCCCCCCTTCTCCTTCTCCCCCCTTCTCCCTCTCCCCCCTTCTCCCTCTCCCCCCTTCTCCCTCAACCCCCTTCTCCCTCTCTTTATGGTTTATGTACATCATCTTACAAGACAAATGAATTAATAGTGATTATTTAAATCAAAGTTGCTTCTGATCCATGAGAATACACTTTATTATCTCTAACTTGCCTCTCACACACAGACACATTCATATAAATATATAAAATATATATGTTAAATTTAATTTTGTGCAGGGTGTGTTAAAGGGAAACTGCACAATACAATGCAAGGGAAACTACGCAAAGGAGGGGGCTCTTCCCGCTACAAGATACTCGAGGATACACAAAATTGCTGGGGAAACTCAGCGGGTGCAGCAGCATCTATGGAGCGAAGGAAATAGGCGACGTTTCGGGCCGAAACCCTTCTTCAGTTCCCTTTTGAACAAGATACTCGAGGATCTTTGCTTTGGATCAAAGTTTATAGAGGAGCTCTATAATCTTTGCTTTGGATCACATCGGGTGGCATACCGGAAGTCGCGTGTCGCTTAAAGAAATGGCGACCGTGACGTTCCGTCACGTACTACACGTCAGTCCATTGGATTTCGGAGGGGTGGTCTATCTTGCTCCTCTATGATCTTTGACCAGCACCGGCTGGTCAATGTCCAGGTGCGCCGGCTTCAAACGGTCAATCGACACGGCCTCCGGCCGGCCCCCCATGTCCAGGACAAAAGTCGACTGCCCGTGGTCCAGCAACCGGAAAGGGCCCTCGTATGGCCTCTGGAATGGCGTCCGGCGGGCATCACGGCGCAGGAAAACATACGGGCAGTCCGTGAGGGCCAATGGCACGTGTGGGCGAAATGTCCCATGGCGGGACGTCGGGACGGGTGCGAGCTTGCCAACTCGCTCGCGAAGGCGTTGAAGGGTGGAGGAGGGCGTTCCCTGCTGCTCCGGTGCCAACGGCACGAACTCCCCGGGCATTGTGAGTGGCGACCCGTAGACGAGCTCCGCCGATGATGAGGCCAAGTCCTCTTTGGGAGCGGTCCGGATGCCCAGCATGACCCATGGCAACTCGTCCATCCAGTCCGGGCCGGAGAGTCGTGCCTTCAATGCCGCCTTTAGCTGCCGGTGGAACCTCTCCACCAGACCGTTAGCTTGCGGGTGGTAAGCCGTGGTGTGGTGTAGCCGCACCCCCAGCAAGTGAGCCATGGCTGACCACAGCTCGGAGGTGAACTGTGGCCCCCGGTCTGAGGAGATGTGCGCCGGCACCCCGAAGCGAGCAATCCAGTGCGCGGTCAACGCACGGGCACACGTAGCCGTTGAAGTGTCAGCCAACGGAATGGCCTCCGGCCACCGCGTGAAGCGGTCCGCCATTGTCAGCAGGTGGGTGATGCCCCGGGACGGCGGGAGAGGTCCTACAATGTCTATGTGGAGATGGTCGAACCGCCGGTGAGGTAGACCAAACTCCTGGAGAGGCGCACGGACATGGCGCTGGATTTTTGCCGTCTGGCACGGAATGCAGGTGCGAGCCCAATGGCCAACCTGCTTGCGCAGACCGTGCCACATGAAACGAGCTGCCACCAGTGCCATTGTCGCCCGGATTTATGGGTGAGCCAGTCCGTGGATCACCTCGAACATCCTCCGGCGCCAGGTGGCAGGGACGATGGGGCGCGGCTGACCGGACGACACATCGCACAGGATTGTCACTCCCCCAGGACCGAGAGGGACATCCTCAAGGCGGAGGCCAGAGATGGCAGTCCGGTAGGCGGGCACCTCATCGTCCGTGAGCTGTGCCGCCGCCAGAGCAGAATAGTCCATTCCGGGCGCCACCTCGAACACGGCGTTTATAGCGGGGCGGGACAATGCGTCGGCCACCCGGTTCTCTTTCCCCTCGACGTAGCGGATAGATGTGGTGTATTCCGAGATGTAAGCCAATTGCCGCTGCTGACGTGCGGACCAGGGATCGGAAACCTTCTGCAGGGCGAAAGTGAGCGGCTTATGGTCGGTGTAGGCGGTGAACGGGCGGCCCTCCAGGAAGTAGCGAAAATGGCGCACAGCCAGGTACAGAGCCAGGAGCTCACGATCGAACGCGCTGTATTTGGTCTGCGCACGGCTGAGGTGCCGACTGAAGAAGGCCAGGGGCCGCCAACCTCCGCCCGTCAGCTGCTCCAGCACAGCACCAACCGCCGACTCCGAGGCGTCCACCGTGAGAGCAGTCGGGGCATCTCCCCGCGGGTGTACCAGCAGTACGGCCCGAGCAAGGGCCTCCTTCGCGCCGTCAAAAGCTGCCTCCGCCTCGTGGGTCCACTCAACGCTCTTGTGCTGCCCACCCGCCAGAAGTTGATACAGGGGCCGCTTGATGTGGGCCGCGGATGGCACGAAACGATGGTAGAATGCCACCATGCCGACAAATTCCTGCAGGCCACGCACCGTGCGTGGGCGGGGAAACCGACGGATGGCGTCGACCCTGTCAGGCAGGGGAACCGCGCCTTGCGCAGTCACGCGATGGCCGAGGAAGTCAATCTCGTTTACCCCAAAACGGCACTTGTCCAGGTTGATGGCCAAACCATGCTCGCTGAGCCGCTGACAGAGCTGCCGAAGGTGAGCGCAGTGTTCCTGTTGCGAGCGGCTGGCCACCAGGATGTCGTCCAGGTACACGAACACGAAATCGAGGCCGCGACAAACCCCGTCCATGAGGCGCTGAAAGGCCTGTGCAGCGTTTTTGAGGCCGAACGGCATCCGAGTAAACTCGTAAAGCCCGAATGGCGTGATGATCGCCGTCTTTGGCACGTCATCCGGGTAAACCGGGATCTGATTATAACCCCGCACCAGATCCACTTTTGACAAAATTGTGGCCCCAGCCAAATGGGCCGTGAAGTCCTGGATGTGGGGTACGGGGTATCGATCCGCTGTTGTTGCAGCGTTCAGCCGTCGGTAATCCCCACAAGGTCGCCAGCCCCCGCTTGACTTGGAGACCATGTGGAGTGGGGACGCCCAAGGGCTGCTCGAAGGGCGGACGATCCCCAAGGCCTCCATCGTGCGGAATTCCCGCCGTGCCAGACGCAGTTTATCTGGTGGCAGTCGCCGTGCTCGTGCATGGAGTGGTGGGCCGGTAGTCGGGATATAATGCAACACCCCGTGGCTGGGGGTTGATGATTGAAACTGCGGAGTGTGAATGTCCGGGAACGCAGCCAAGATCCGTGCGAATCTGGAGTCCACAGACGCCAGTGGCCGTCCCACCGGTTGATCCAAACGCAACGTGATCGGCTCCATCGTAATGGCGTTGACCAAACGCTGACGCCCGACGTCCACCATGAGGGAATGCGCCCGGAGGAAATCGGCCCCGAGCAATGGTTGGGAGACGTCGGCAATGGTGAAGCTCCATGAGAAATGGCAGGAGCCGAGCACGATGGGAACCATGCGCAGTCCATATGTGCGGATGGGGCTGCCGTTAGCCGCGGTGAGGACGGGCCCCCGCTTACCGGAACGAATGTCGGCCAGCGAAGGGGGCAGGACGCTGAGCTCCGCTCCAGTATCCACGAGGAAGCGGGTCCCGGAGCGCCGATCCCAGGCGAAAAGGCGGTGAATTTGGCCGGCCGCCGCGGGGACTATTGGCAGCCGGCCCAGTCGTTTCCCGGGAATGTGCATGGCTGGCGGCATTGTCGTGCTGCAGCACCCCAGCGTTGATGGTAGTAGCACCAGCGTCTCTTGTTGGAGTCACTTGGAGCTTGCCTGCTCCTGCTGGTGGTGTCTGAAGCTTGCTGGCGCTGGACTGCAGGTGCAGTACCCCTCACTGCCGCTGGGGTGATCGTGCGGGCCGTCGGGCTGGAGCTGTCACTCCTTCCACAGCTCCCCCGCCCCACCGGAGGAAATCGGGAGCTGTTGGGGTGACGTCATCGGCGCGCCTGCTGACGGCCAGCGCGTTGACGTCATCAGGGCGCGTCGCCCTCAGCGCGACCCCGTCTCTGCTGACGCCCAGCGCGCTGACGTCATCAGGGCGCGCCATCCACAGGGCGTCGGCGCGCCTCCCGAAGGTCGGCAAACGAGACGTTGGTGAGCTGCAACCGAATGTAGGCCGGCAGCAGATGCAGGTAGGTGTACTCGAACAACAGGCACGGCGTGTGCCCGTCTAGTAGCGCCACCGTCTCCTTTAGGAGGGTAGATGGCCGCCGGTCGCCCAGGCCCCCCATATGCAGGATCCTACCTGCCCGCTCCATCCTACTTAGTCCGTAAATCTGGAGCAGGAGCTCTTTCAGGCCGAGGTATTTATTATTGATCGGAGGGTCTGCGAGGAAGTCCGTGACCTCTTCAACCGCATCCTGGTCGAGGGCTCCCACCAGGTAATAGAAGCGGGTGGCATCGACCGTGATGCCCCGCAGGTTGAACTGGGCCTCCGCCTGCTGGAACCAGAAGAGCGGCTGGGTGGTCCAGAAGTTGGGCAGTTTTACGGAGACCGCGTCCAGAGACAGGGCCGGGCCAGCCTGTGAGGAGGTAGGGCTTTCTCTTCTCTCCATCATGACGCCAATGGAGCGTCGGGGTCACCAATGTAGTGCGTGGGTCTCAGAATGAAGCACGAAGTCGTGTTTTGAGAGGCACTTTTTTATTATGTTCCTCCCGGTTGTAGGGAAGACCAAACCAGAGGAAGATGGCACCCAAACCCCTGCCTTTAAAGCCTCCGGCTAAGGGCCGCCTCCGGACTGAACCACTCCTGTGCCGAGGGGTTCGACATTATGATGGCACGACCCTTGGGAGCCGCCACAACCCCTGCAAATTAGCAAACAATATAAGCAGGAATAGACCATCTAGCTCTTCATGTCTGCCCTGTCATCCATAAAACTTTGTCTGATGTATCCAAGGCAGCAATTCCTCATGTGTGCCAGATCCCTGAAGTTGTCAAACTCCCTGATCACCGTATCACTAATCCAGACCAAACTCGGTCAATCCCCAACATCCACACCTCACCTGTTTGGAGACTTCAACTCACAGAGAAAGAGGAAAACTACCCACTGGTGGGGAATTACTGTCACACTCTGCTGGCCCTATTCTCACCACAATCCTGCCATCCAGGACACAAGCTTCCATACCTCCATGTTACCCATTGCCATATTCCCCACTAACTGGAACAGGAAATAAACTACAAGCATCCCAACACTACTGGAAGCTGTAGTCCCCACTGCTCCCATGGCACATTCCACCACATCCCTGGAGTTTCCATTCCAGAATAGAAGGATTATATCCCAGGCCTGGACTCTGCAGGGTCTCCGTGATGTCAGGTGATGTCTGCAGTACCACCACCAGTCCCACTTCACAGGAGAATCATCCATCTCATCTCTACAGGACGCTGCCCAAACCCGACCAAACGTTCATCGGACGGCGTTACCGGGAGAGAGCTGGAGACATCAGGCGCTAGGAGTGGCCCAGTAGGAGGGTGAACTGGGTATATGCCTACAGCACCTTCAAGGTAGGTGGAGGCGCCCCGCTAGACACAAAGATGGGTGAGGAGGGGGAGGTCTGTTCACAGGAACTGCACCAGGACATCGAGCTCGCGGGCGGATCTGATTTGGACGTTAAAAATAGCGAAGCCTGCGTGTGTAATATGTGCTAAAAGAATTTCACTGTACAGTTGCATATTGAACTACTGAATTGTTGACCAATCATCTGTTCCTCTCAGCACTCAGCTCCCCAACTGATTCATCCGCAACAAACAGGGATTGTCCTTTGCTATCCTGCAGACATTCTCTATTATCATAGCTGAAAGATACTATTCTGCATTAAATGGTACTACTTCTGGTCCTGAACTATCCCAACTGTGGACAGGTGATCTCTTTCTACCTTTAAACATCCTCTAGCATCTAAATCAAACATATTTGTTTATCTTACCGTTGTGTGTGATCTGGCCAAGTATAAATGACTACCATTTGTTACCAGTGTAATAAAAACAATGTGTATTTACTTTATTGATTAAATTAGTGAATGCACAAAACAGTGGAAGTGCAAGTGTATATGATCCATTATCAGAACTGGGACTGTATCAAATGTTGCTCAAACTGCTGAGTGTTTTTACCATGTCGGCATTTTATTTTTCCTTTAGATCTTAAGGAATAGCAATATTTTTTTTTAAATTCCATGCAAAAAAAAACTGGTTACAAAAGTCACGTCATTCTGCAGTGGTCAACAGATTTGTGTAAATTTCATATTTCCACTCACATACCCAATAGTCCCAACTCATTTAAATAATGAAATGAGAACTGACATGTACAAAATGCATTCTGTGTTGCAAATCCGAAATCCTCACAGTATCCTTTCCTCTTACTATCATTCTGCTGCAACTTCTCCTAGGATCACTCAGTCTCAGCTGTGACCAGAGGGCGATAAAAATGTGTAACTCTCCTTTATTGAATTTGCTCAGAAAGGCCTTTACTCTGGTAATTGAGGAAATGTTATCATCAAAAATAACTGAAACCGGAAATAACAAGCTGACGGTTTAATTATGAAATAGTAACCTGAACATTCCGCTATTTAGTAACTGTAAAACAAACTGGGACATTTGCTTTGACTCCACCAGACTGCTCAGCGCATTCAACACATCAACTGTTAGTTACAACTCTATAGACGTGTGTGTGTGTGTGATGTGCAGCATCTCCACCAACACATCCAGTGAAAAAACACAGCTGTTGCTGAACATGACTGTTGTGCTTCAAACTATCACTGGGACACATTTACTCACAACAATCAATTCAATGTCCTGACGAGCAAATCAAATTCAATGGGGAAATTTAACCCAAGTCTGTCCCCAACATTAGACCCGTTCACTGGGGACCGGCGGACAAAATACTCATCGATGGCAACTTGTTGTCCTCGTTCCCCAGCCCCGAGTCTGAGTCTCCCGGCCCGGACAGTGGAGTCAGTCTCCTCTCCTCTCCCCGCTCCCACGGCCCGGCCACGGCGTCAGGGACCCGCTCCTCCTCCTCCGCCGCCGCCGCCGCCGCTGCTGCTGCTGCAAGAGGCCGGGAGGAAGGCAGCGCCGCCCATCCGGGGACTTGCCAGACTGTGCACATGCGCACTGCGGCCTGTGCGTCATCAGGGCTGGTGGAGAACCTTCTCTCTTCAGATCAAAGGTTATAGTCTTTGCTTCAGACCCCGGCCTCTTTGCTTCAGACCCCGGCGTCTTTGCTTCAGACCCCGGCGTCTTTGCTTCACACCCCGGCGTCTTTGCTTCACACCCCGGCGTCTTTGCTTCACACCCCGGCGTCTTTTCTTCAGACCCCGGCCTCTTTGCTTCAGACTGGTGTGGGGAAGAAGAAAGGAAGAGGCGGAGACCAAAGATCTTATAGCGTAGACTGTCGGCTGTGGGAGAGCTGGGAAGGAGCGAGACATTGGAGAAGCCAATGTTAATACTTATGTTCGTATTATCAGAATGGTGGCCGATTAGGAAAGGGGGAGTTGCAACGAGACCTGGGTGTCATGGTACACCAATCATTAAAAGTAGGCATGCAGGTGCAGCAGGCAGTGAAGGCGAATGGTATGTTAGCATTCATAGCAAAAGGATTTGAGTATAAGAGCAGGGAGGTTCTACTGCAGTTGTACAGGGTCATGGTGAGACCACACCTGGAGTATTACGTATAGTTTTGGTCTCCTAAACTGAGGAAAGACATTCTTGCCATAGAGGGAGTACAGAGAAGGTTCACCAGACTGATTCTTGGGATGTCAGGACTTTCATATGAAGAAAGACTGGATAGGCTCGGTTTGTACTCGCAAGCATTTAGAAGATTAACGGGGGATCTTATAGAAACTTACAAAATTCTTAAGGGGTTGGACAGGCTAGATGCAGGAAGATTGACCCGATGTTGGGGAAGTCCAGAAGGTCACAGTTTAAGGATAAGGGGGAAATCTTTTAGGACCGAGATGAGGAAAACATTTTTCACACAGAGAGTGGTGAATCTCTGGAATTCTCTGCCACAGAAGGTATTGAGGCCAGTTCATTGGCTATATTTAAGAAGGAGTTAGATGTGGCCCTTGTGGCTAAAGGGATCAGGGGGTATGGAGAGAAGGCAGGTACAGGATACTGAGTTGGATGATCAGCCATGATCATATTGAATGGCGGTGCAGGCTCGAAGGGCAGAATGGCCCACTCCTGCACCTATTTTCTATGTTTCTATACCGTTGGGGTGTAAACTGTCCAAGCGGAATATGAGGTGCTGCTCCTCCAATTTGCGGTGGAACCCACTCTGGCCATGAAGGAGGCCAAGGACAGAAAGGTCGGATTCGGAATGGGAGGGGGAGTTGAACTACTGAGCCACCGGGAGATCAGGTTGGTTATTGCGAACTGAGCGGAGGTGTTGGGCGAAGCGATCGCCAAACCTACGCTTGGTTTCACCGATGTCGAGCAGCTGACATCTAGAACAGTGGATTCAATAGATGAGGTTGGAGGAGGTGCAGGTGAACATCTGCAAAGACTGCTTGGGTCCTTGGATGGTGTCGAGGTGGAAGGTAAAGTGGGAGTGTAGCATTTCCTGTGGTTGCAAAGGAAAGTATCAGGGGATTGGGTGGGAAGGGACGAATTGACCAGGGAGTTACGAGGGGAGTCGCCCCTGCGGAAAGCCGAAAGGGGAGATGAAAGTTGTGGCCAGTGGTGGGATATTTCTATCCTGGGCCTCCTCATGGCCAGAGTCAGTCCCACTGCAAATCAGAGGAGCAGCACCTCATATTTTGCTTGGGTAGTTTGCACCACAGCGGTCTAAACATTGATTTCTCCAATTTCAGGTAGTCCTTGCTTTCTCTCTCCTTCCCCACCCCTTCCTAGCTCTCCCACAGCCTACGCTCTCCGCCTCTTCCATTCTTGTTTCTGCACCCACCCCCACTGGAGGATCCTCAGAGACACTCTGAATTTCCTCAATTGCCTGAGGTGGTAAAGGCGCTGCCTTGCCTTACTCACGAGTGCTGCAGCGTGTGATGTCCATGTCATATCCTCGGAGATGTGGACTCCCAGGTATTTAAAACAGCTCACCCTATCCACAGTATCCCCATTTATCTTCAATGGTGTGTACGTCCTCGGATGTTGTGCCTTCCTAACGTCCACGATCAGCTCCTTAGTTGTTTTGATATTTAAGAAGAGGCTGTTGTCCTGACACCAGAGTGCCAGATCAGCCACCTCCTCCCGGAAGGCCTTCTCTTCATTGTCTGAGATCAGGCCCACCACCACAGTGTCATCAGCAAACTTGATTATCGAGTTGGAGCTGAACCTGGCCACACAGTCATGTGTGTACAGGGAGTACAGTAGGGGGCTGATGACGCAACCCTGGGGGGATCATGTGCTCAGGATGAGGGACTTCGATGTATTTCCTCCCATCTTAACTACCTGGGGCCTGGTGGTGAGAAAGTCCAGGACCCAGGCACACAGGGGGGTGTTGAGCCCCAATTCCAGCAGCTTTTCGGCCAGTCTGGTGGGGACTATCGTGTTGAAGGCTGAACTGTAGTCTATGAACAGCATCCTCACATAGCCGCCCTTCTGGCTGTCAAGATGAGAGAGAGCGTGTGCAGAACCTGGGAGACTGCATCGTCCGTGGATCTGTTCGGCCGATATGCGAATTGTAGCGGGTCCATGTTGCGAGAGAGGAGCTGGGGTATGGAGGTAGTTGGGGCATGGAGGTACCACTGGTCAACAGAGTGATGAAGACAGGAACCCCAAGCACATTTCCACTGGGTGGAGCTGGGCAGCCATTGTTCCACCGTTCTTCAGAGTCAGAAACAAGCCACCCCAGAAACACACCGACCACCACCCCAGTCACAGATTCTGACCCCTGGTTCTGGATTCTTCACTCAGGGGAAAAACCAGGAGTCAAGAATGTTAAATTCTCACACGTACAATTGAACAATTAACTTCTTACGTGCAGCATAACATAACACCCGGCACACATCCAATCTATGGACATTTCATTCAGGTCATCCCTCATTCCTCCAAACACTAAAGAACAGAGGCTGAGCATCGGTGTCGCTACACACGAGAACACCAGTCCGATGAAACTTGATACAATATTATTCCTTATTTATGTCAATAAATGCTATCTAATACTGGTGCTTCTACAGCAAGTCATCATCATAATTGTATAATAGTACAAAACACATTCACACAATACAACATTGCTGCTTCATTGTCTGCTGGCGAGAATGGCCTCACATTTCCCACAGTCACCCCATCTGGCACCATGCTGTCACCCACCCACCCTGCTGAGCCCCCTCAACATCCTCCACAAACTCCTGAACCCTCCCCACTCCACCCTCCTGAACCCTCTCTTCACCCACCACCTCCCACCCCCCACCCTCCTCCCCCTGAACCCTCTCCTCACCCTCTCCTCACCCTCCTGAACCCACTCGGCATCCTCCACACCACATCCTCCCCCTCCTGAATCCTCACCCCATCCTCACCCTCTCCCCCTCCTGAACCCTCTCTTCGCCCTGCACGCCCCATTCTGAACCCTCTCTTCACCCTCCACACCCCCTCCTGAACCCTTTCTTCACTCTCCACACACCACCTCCCCCTCCTGAACCCTCTCCTCACCCTCCACACCCCATCCTCCCCCTCCTGAACCCCCTCTTAATCCTCCATCCCCCTCCTGAACCCTCCCTTCACCTTCCACACCCCATCCTCCCCCTCTTCACCCTCCACACCCCATCCTCCCCCTCATGAACCCTCTCTTCACCCTACACATCCCACCCCGTCCCTCCCAAATCCTCTCTACACCCCCCAGACCACATCAAATAGTGAAAGGCCTGGATAGAGTGGATGTGGAGAAGATGTCTCCACCAGTGAGAGGGTCTAGGACCAGAGGGCACAATTTCAGAATTAAAGGATGTACCTTTAGAACGGAGATGAGGAATTTCTTTAGCTGGAGGGTGGTGAATCTGTGATTCATTGCCGCAGGCGGCTGTCATTAGGTATTGTTTTAAGGTATTTCTACCGCTATATTAATAGCAAAAGGATAACGAGGGATAAAATTGGTCCATTAGAGAGTCAGAGTGGCCAACTATCTGCAGAGCCAAAAGAGATGGGGGAGATATTGAACAGTTTCTTTTCTTCGGTATTCACCAAGGAGAAGGATATTGAATTATGTGAGGTAAGGGAAACAAGTAGAGTAGCTATGGAAACTATGAGGATCAAAGAAGAGGAAGTACTGACACTTTTGAGAAATATAAAAGTGGATAAGTCTCCAGGTCCGGACAGGATATTCCCTAGGACATTGAGGGAAGTTAGCGTAGAAATAGCAGGAGCTATGGCAGAAATATTTCAAATGTCATTAGAAACGGGAATAGTGCCGGAGGATTGGCGTACTGCGCATGTTGTTCCATTGTTTAAAAATGGGTCTAAGAGTAAACCTAGCAATTATAGACCTGTTAGTTTGACGTCAGTGGTGGGCAAATTAATGGAAAGAATACTTAGAGATAATATATCTGGATATACAGGGGCTGATTAGGAACAGTCAACATGGATTTGTGCCTGGAAGGTCATGTTTAACTAATCTTGAATTTTTTGAAGATGTTACTCGGGAAATTGATGAGGGTAAAGCAGTGGATGTTGTGCATATGGACTTCAGTAAGGCCATTGACTAGGTTCCTCATGGAAGGTTGGTTAAGAAGGTTCAATGGTTGGGTATTAATGGTGGAGTAGCAAGATGGATTCAACAGTGGCTGAATGGGAGATGCCAGAGAGTAATGGTGGATGGTTGTTTGTCAGGTTGGAGGCCAGTGACGAGTGGGGTGCCACAGGGATCTGTGTTGGGTCCACTGTTGTTTGTCATGTACATCAATGATCTGGACGATGGTGTGGTAAATCGGATTAGTAAGTATGCAGATGATACTAAGATAGGTGGGGTTGCGGGTAATGAAGTAGAGTTTCAAAGTCTACAGAGAGATTTATGCCAGTTGGAAGAGTGGGCTGAAAGATGGCAGATGGAGTTTAATGCTGATAAGTGTGAGGTGCTACATCTTGGCAGGACAAATCAAAATAGGACGTACATGGTAAATGGTAGGGAATTGAAGAATGTAGGTGAACAGAGGGATCTGGGAATAACTGTGCACAGTTCCCTGAAAGTGGAATCTCATGTAGATAGGGTGGTAAAGAAAGCTTTTGGTGTGCTGGCCTTTATAAATCAGAGCATTGAGTATAGAAGTTGGGATGTAATGTTTAAATTGTACAAGGCATTGGTGAGGCCAATTCTGGAGTATGGTGTACAATTTTGGTCGCCTAATTATAGGAAGGATGTCAACAAAATAGAGAGAGTACAGAGGAGATTTACTAGAATGTTGCCTGGGTTTCAGCAACTGTTATAGAGAAAGGTTGAACAAGTTAGGGCTTTATTCTTTGGAGCGCAGAAGGTTAAGGGGGGACTTGATAGAGGTTTTTAAAATGATGAGAGGGATAGACAGAGTTGACGTGGTAAAGCTTTTCCCACTGAGAGTAGGGAAGATTCAAACAAGGGGACACGACTTGAGAATTAAGGGACTGAAGTTTAGGGGTAACATGAGGGGGAACTTCTTTACTCAGAGAGTGGTAGCTGTGTGGAATGAGCTTCCAGTGAAGGTGGTGGAGGCAGGTTCGTTTTTATCATTTAAAAATAAATTGGATAGTTATATGGATGGGAAAGGAATGGAGGGTTATGGTCTGAGCGCAGGTATATGGGACTAGGGGAGTTTATGTGTTCGGCACGGACTAGAAGGGTCGAGATGGCCTGTTTCCGTGCTGTAATTGTTATATGGTTATATATGGTATGGGTGCCAGGGCTATGGGGAGAAGGCAGGAGAATGGGGTTGAGAGGGAGAGATAGATCAGCCATGATTGAGTCTAAGACAAAAATCATCATCTATATCTCTCGTTTCCCTTATCCCTAACCAGCCTGAATTGAATTGAATACCTTTATTGTCATTCAGACCTTATGGTCTGAACTAAATTTCGTGCCTGCAGTCATACATACAATCATACAATAAAAAACAACAATAAACACAAATTAACATCCACCACAGTGTATCCTCCAAGCACCTCCTCACTGTGGTGGAGGCAAAAATCTTAGGGTTACTGTCTCTTCCCTCCTCTTCTCCCTCTGCGCTGAGGCGATTCCCCACCGGGCGATGGCACAACAGTCCCGCGGCTCACCGAACCCCGCGAACGGGCCGGTTCAAACACCGCGGCCTGGGGTGGTCGAAGCTGCCGCCCTCCAGTCCAGCGGACGCAGCCGCTGGCCCGCGGCCGAACCCTGGACTCAGGTCGCCGCCGCCAGAACGCCGTACCAGCCACCGGAGCACCGTTCCAGCCCCGAGCCGGATCGCCCTCACGTGAGTGCCGTTCCACCCTCGGGCTGGGCCACTCCGACGGGAGTGCCGTACCACCCTCGGGCTGGGCCACTCCGACGGGAGTGCCGTTCCACCTCGGGCTGGGCCACTCCGACGGGAGTGCCGTCCCTCCCTTGAACTGGGCCACTCTGACGGGAGTGCCGTTCCACCTCGGGCTGGGCCACTCTGACGGGAGTGCAGTTCCACCCTCGGGCTGGGCCACTCCGACGGGAGTGCCGTTCCTCCCTTGAACTGGGCCACTCCGACAGGAGTGCCGTTCCACCTCGGGCTGGGCCACTCCGACGGGAGTCTCGACCCGAAACGTCACCTTCCTTCTCTCCAGAGATGCTGCCAGTCCCGCTGAGTTACTCCAGCATTTTGTGTCTAACCATGATTAAATGGCGGTGTAGACTAGATGGGCCGACTTGCCTATTTCAAGTCGTAAAGTCAAGTTTATTTGTCACATACACATACGAGATGTGCAGTGAAATGAAAAGTGGCAAAGATCGCAAACTATGTGCAAAAAGACAAACAACCAAACAACCAAACAAACTATAAACACAATCATAAACATACATATTCTTTTACATAATAAATAATGGAAGGACGAACGTTCAGTAGAGTTAGTCCCTGGTGAGATAGGCGTTTATAGTCCGAATGGCCTCTGGGAAGAAACTCCGTCTCAACCTCTCCGTTCTCACCGCATGGCAACGGAGGCGTTTGCCAGACCGTAGCAGCTGGAACAGTCCGTTGCATGGGTGGAAGGGGTCTCTCATCATATTGTTGGCTCTGGAGTTGCACCTCCTGATGTATAGTTCCTGCAAGGGGGGGGGGGGGGGGGTGAGTGAAGGTCCCATAGTTCGGCCGAACGCACTACTGTCTGCAGACCCTTCTTGTCCTGGGCAGAGCAATTCCTAAACCAGATGGTAATATTCCCGGACAATATGTTTTCCACACCCGCTGCGTAGAAGCGCTGGAGGATCCTCGGAGACACTCTGAATTCTGTGCTCCTAGTATGAACATCCCCACGGCAGACCCCTCTCTGCCCGGTGATGCATAAACTCGGGGTGTCACTTGGCGGCTGCAGCTGCAGGAACCCCTTCACTGATGAGCGGGGACCCGGTTGACAAACGGTGCCACTCTCCCCGGGGATTCACGGTGGCGCAGCTATAGAGTTGCTGCATTACAATAAAATGCAGCGCTGGAGACCCGGGTTCGATCCCGACTACGGGTGCTGTCTGCCCGGAGTTTGCACGTTCTCCCTTTGACCTGCCACAGAGGGTAGTCGAGGCCAGTTCATTGGCTATATTTAAGAGGGAGTTAGATGTGGCCCTTGTGGCTAAGGGGATCAGAGGGTATGGAGAGAAGGCAGGTACGGGATATTGAGTTGGATTATCAGCCATGATCATATTGAATGGCGGTGCAGGCTCGAAGGGCCGAATGGCCTACTCCTGCACCTAATTTCTATGTTTCTATGTTTCCATGACCTGCGTGGGGTTTCCCTGAGATCTCCTGTTTTCTACCACATTCCCAAGACATACAGGTTTGTAGGTTAATTGACTTGGTGAATGTAAAAATTGTCCCTAGTGGGTGTAGGATACGTTTACGACAACCAGAGATGGTGACTATAGTCAAAGATACAGATTCAGAATGGGGTTAGGTTAGGTAAGGGGGAGGTACAGCGTGACCTGGGCGACCTTGTACACTGGTCACTGAAGGTTGGCTTGCAGATACAGCAGGCAGTGAAGAAAGCTAATGGAACGTTGGCCTTCATAACAAGAGGGTTTCAGTATAGGAGTAAAGAGGTTCTTCTGCAGTTGTATAGGGCTCTGGAGTATTGTGTCCAGTTTTGGTCTCCTAATTTTAGGAAGGACATCCTTGTCTCCTAATTTGAGGAAGAACATCCTCTCTCTCTCCCCACTCTCTCCCCTCTCTCTGTCTATCTCTCTCTCCCTCCCCCTTCTCCCTCCCCTCTCTCTCTCTATCTCCCCCCCTCCCCCCTCTGTCCTTCTCTCTTAGTCTCCCCCTCTCTCCCTTTCTTCTGAAGAATGGCGGACTTCAGGAGTGCGGCGCCGTTGTGTAAGGCTGCTCTGCCTGTAGTCCACCCTTTCACCCTTTTTTATTATTATTTTTAGTCCTGTTAAAAAAAAAACAACTGTTAGTTGGAGGTTTTTTATTTGGTGGGTGGGGGAGGGGAAGGGGGAAACTTAATTTCCTAGTCCCTACCTGGTCGGAGAGGCGGCTTGCCTCCGAGCAGCTTCTTTGCCCTTTCCTCGCTGCCTACCTTCGGACTGGAGCGGCCTATCCTATCGGGACCGGCCAGGGCTACAGCTTCGGCGGCGGCGCAGCGATGTGACACCATCACGGAGCGGGCGATGCCTTACGGGTTGCCGTGCGGTAAGCTCCAGTGTGCTGTGACCTCCGTCTCCAACATCCGAGGAGCTGTGGCTGCGGGCGTCCAGCCGCGGGTGGCGCTGGATTTAAGAAACCGCGGAGCCTGGGATCCGGAAGCACCAGAGTCGGAGCTCCAACCAGCGCGGCCTGAGCACTTCAGGAGCCGCAGTCTCCAGGGAGGAAGCGGCCGTCCCAGACATTCCAAACCGCTGAGGAGTGTTTCACCCGACGCCGGCGTTCCAGCTTTCTGGCAGGAGGGCCTGAAAACATCGGACTGGCTGCGGAGGCCACAAATAGGGTGATTTCACGAAAGGTCACTGGAGCGTAGATCAGCACCCACGTGACCGAAAATTTTAACTGGAGTACATGCGTCACTTCCGGTACATGTTAGTGAATGGGAAAACACGCACTTTCACACCCATTAAAAATATCGAAAACGTCCCGTTTTTGAGCTGCAATTAACTGTGCCAGTCGGGGTGACCGTGAGGAACAGCTACCTAAATGTACAGTCCAAAACAAGGATAGAAACTAATGTAAATTCAAAGGGGGCGGAAGGTGTCAAAACGGCGGAAGTGCTAGCGGACATTTGCCGTGGAGATTTAAAGATCGAAAATATCGGGAATTATCGCGTTTGCTCGCTGCATTTAATCAAAAGTAAGGCATTATTGACTTTTTATCTTTATTCATTTGTTATATGAAAAGTATTAAAAGTTAAAAATCAGTCAGTAAAATTGCAAAATCGCCCATGGTTCTCAGATGGGTTTTAACATGCAAAATGAAAACGCTTCTGAAGCTCCATTTAACATTTAAATAATCGTAAACTATCATTGCGTTTTGAAATAAATTGATAAATGGGATAATTGTCAGCTGTTAGTTGGACAAAAGCAGGACAATTTATTATTTGCCAAAATATATTTCTCAATGTTTCTTGTTTAAAGCCTGCACAATCACCCAAACTACTTATTTATTTATCATCTAATAACAGACAAGCCTGCAGCATGGAATGATGTCAACAATCCTGATTGGGCACCCACTGTGAGCAGGATAGACAATGTGCACAAGAACGCCATCAACTTGCAGAGCTATAGATGCTTGAGCTGCAACCAAATCTGCTTTAATACTCTCTTCTTGTTGCTCGTGCATGGCGTTCCCATTCCTTAGCTTGCATCTCAGTAACATTTATTTCAAAACGCATTGATAGTTTACGATTATTTAAATGGTAAATGGAGCTTCAGAAGCATTTTCATTTTGCATGTTAAAACCCACCTGAGAATCATAGGCGATTTTGCAATTCTACTGACGGATTTTTAACTTTTAATATAACAAATGAGTAAAGATAAAAAGTCAATAATGCCTTACTTTTGATGAAATGCAGCGAGCAAACGCGATAATTCCCCATATTTTCGACTTTAAATCTCCACGGCAAATGTCCGCTAGCACTTCCGCTGTTTTGACACCTTCAGCTCCCTCTTGAATTTACCTTAGGTTCTATCTTTTTTTGGGACTGTAAATTTAGGTAGCTGTTCCTCACGGTCACCCCGACTGGCAGTTAATTGCAGCTCAAAAACGGGCCGTTTTCGATGTTTTTAACGGGTGTGAAACTGCGTGTTTTCCCATTCACTAACATGTACCGGAAGTGACGCATGTATTCCAGTTAAAATTTTCGGTCACGTGGGTGCGGAACTACGCTCCAGTGACCTTTCGTGAAATTACCCTATAGGCCCCGACCTCTGGTGATTCACAGAAGAAGAGGACTTAACTTTCTGATGCCTTTCCCCACAGTGGAACAGTTTGATTCTGTTGTGGGGGGACGTTCATGTTGAATTCTATGGTGTGTTGTGTCATTTTTCTTTATTTTAATTTTTCTATGGATGTACAGAAACTTAATTATTTATTTTATGTAAAGAACTTTAGTTTCAACGCGAGTTGATTTAAACGTGGTATATAAATAAAATTTACTTACTCACTTGTGATTGAGGCAGTGCAGCGTAGGTTCACGAGTTTAATCCCTGGGATGGCGGGACTGTCATAAGAGGAAAGATTGAAAAGACTAGGCTTGTATTCACTGGTGTTATAGAAACATATAACATTACAAAAGGACTGGACAAGCTTGATGCAGGAAAATGTTCCCAATGTTGGGCGAGTCCAGAACCAAGGGCCACAGTTTGAGAATAAAGGGGAGGTCATTTGAGACTGAGGTGAGAAAAAACGTTTTCACCCAGAGAGTTGTGAATTTGTGGAATTCCCTGCCACAGAGGGCAGTGGAGGCCAAGTCACTGGATGGATTAAGAGAGAGTTAGATAGAGCTCTAGGGGCGAGTGGAGTCAAGGGATACGGGGAGAAGGCAGGCACGGGTTCTTGATAGGGGACGATCAGCCATGATCACAATGAATGGCGGTGCAGGCTCGAAGGGCCGAATGGCCTCCTCCTGCACCAGGTTTCTATGTTTCTAGCGAAGATCCTGTAGCGGATCTTTGGTTTCTAGAGCAACGGAGCCGCGCTGCGCCTGCGCGCGGGATTGGACCCACATGTCCGGGGGCGGGAACTGCATGACGTGCACACGCAAAGGACGCGCCACCGGGCGGTGACCTGACAGCAAGAGAGCTGTGACGAAGCTGCCGCGTGGTTGACAGCGGATGGGGACGGGGCCCATCGGCACGGCACCGCCCTGAATCTCCAGCGCCCTGAATCTCAGCTCAGGCGGTGGCCGCCCCGACCCCTCCCCCAACCCCAGCCCCTTCCCCACCTCACTCAGTGTGGCAGGTTCAATCCCAAGCCCCGACCACGGCTACACATGCATCCGATACATTAATAATATTTAATTAATGGAGACTGAAATTCATCTTCATACAAATATTAATACAATCTTTCTGTACATCTTGATACAAATATTAATATAATTTGTAAAATAAAGTGCTGGAGTAACTCAGCAGGACAGGCAGCATCTCTGGAGAGAAAGAATGGGTGACTTTCCTGGTCGAGACCCCTCTTCAGTCTGAAAGGGGAGAGGGAGACACAGAGATAAGGAAGTGTAAGGTGTGAAAACGAGACATAGAAGGAGTTAGTGATCAAGGAAAATGTAGAATAGATAATTGTTAATTAGGAGAAGGTGACAACGAAACTCACAGAGATAACATTTAATCACGGGACACTCAGACTGGTCAGAGAACTAGGAAGGGGGTTGGGTGGAGATAGAGGGAAAGCAAAGGTTAGAGACGGCAATATTCATACTGCTATATTCATACTTAGATGCCCAAGCCAATTATGAGGTGCTGTTCCTCCAATTTGCTCTGTGCCTCACTCTAACAGTGGAGGAGGCCAAGGACAGAAATGTCAGTAACTCAGCAGGACAGGCAGTAATTCTGGAGAGAAGGAATGGGTGGGTTTCGGTTTGAGACCTTCTTCAGACTTCTAGTCTGCCTTGCCGAGTTACTCCATTAATTTAATTTACTTGTCTGAGGCTTTTATTCAACCATATTAATCAGCAGAGAAGTCGCCCCTTAGCCTAACAAGGATATCCCACCTCTCAATAAGAACACAGATGATCTGATTTGAACCTCTCTCTTAACGGCTCACATGGCTCTTTGCCTCATTTCTTATAAACAATATATGCAATTGTGCCTTCAGCATAATAGACAATAGATGCAGGAGTAGGCCATTCGGCCCTTCGAGCCAGCACCGTCATTCAATGTGATCATGGCTGATCATCCCCAATCTGCCTTCTCCCGATATCCCCCGACTTCTTATTTTTAAGACCGCTATCTAGCTCTCTCTTGAAAGCATCCAGAGAGCCTGCCTGAGAATTCCACAGACACACACTCTCTGTGAGAAAAAGTGTTTCCTCGTCTCCGTTCTAAATGGCTTACTCCTTATTCTTAAACTGTGGCCCCTGGTTCTGGACTCCCCCAACATCGGGAACATGTTTCCTGCCTCTGGCGTGCCCAAACCCTTAACAATCTTATGTTTCAATGAGATACCCTCTCATCCTTCTAAACTCCAGAGTGTACAAGCCCAGCTGCTCCATTCTCTCAGCATATGACAGTCCCGCCATCCCGGGAAATAACCTTGTAAACCTACGCTGCACTCCCTCAATAGCAAGAATGGCCTTCCTCAAATTAGGGGACCAAAACTAATAATAATAATAATAATAAATTTTATTTATTGGGCGCCTTTCAGACATCTCAAGGACACCTTACATAGATTAACAGGAATATAAACATATAATCAGAATAAAATAAATAATAAAGACATCACAGAAACACAAATTAAAAACAATTGAGTCCAAAAACAAAAATCAAAAACACAATGAGAAGAGAGAGCAGCGGCAGCTAAAACTGCACACAATACTCCAGGTGTCGTCTCACGAGGGCTCTGTACAACTGCAGAATGACCTGTTTGCTCCTATATTCGATTCCTCTTGTTATAAAGGCCAACATGCCATTCGCTCTCTTCACTGCCTGCTGTACCTACATGCTTACTTTCATAGACTGATGAACAAGGATCCCGTAAATCCCGTTGTACTTCCCCCTTTCCCAACTTGACGCCATTTAGATAGTAATCTGCCTTCCTGTTTTTGCTACCAAAGTGGATAACCTCTCATTTATCCGCATTAAACTTCATCAGCCATGCATCTGCCCACTCCCCCAACCTGTCCAAGTGACCCTGCATTCTCATAGCATCCTCCTCACAATTCACACTGCCACCCAGCTTTGTGTCATCTGCAAATTTGCTAATGTTACTACGAATCGCTTCATCCAAATCATTGATGTATATTGTAAATAGCTGCGGTCCCAGCACCGAGCCTTGCGGTACCCCACTAGTCACTGCCTGCCATTCTGAAAGGGACCCGTTAATCCCTACTCTTTGTTTCCTGTCTGCCAACCACTTCTCTATCCATGCCAGCACTCTACCCCCAATACCATGTGCCCTAATTTTGCCCATTAATCACCTATATGGGACCTTATCAAATGCTTTCTGAAAGTACAGGTACACTACATCCACTGGCTCTCCCTTGCCCATTATCCTAGTTACATCTTCAAAAAATCCCAGAAGATTAGTGGGTCGGGACCCTTCTTCAGACTGGCACGATGTTAACAGATGAGGGGGTGATTGGCAGGTGAGTGGAGTAAGTGACAGAGGCGAGAGAAAATAAGGAGATAACAGGGTGTGAGATAAAGAGAGAGGAATGTATATGTGCAGTTTTAAGGGACATTGGTCAGGTAGCATTTGGAGTATTGCCTACAGTTCTGGTCACTCCATTACAGGACTGATGTGGAGGCTTTGGGGAAGGTGCAGAGATGGTTAACCAGAATGGTTTAAAAACAAGGGACTACAGATGCTGATTTTCAAAAAAGGACACAAAATGCAGGAGTAACACAGCGGGACAGGCAGCTTTTCTTGGGAGAAAGAATTGGTGATGTTTTGGGTTGAGACTGAAGAGGGTCTTACTGAAGAAGGAAACATTACCCATTCCTTCCAGCATCTTGTGTCTACCTAAACAGTGCCTATCCACGCCGCGGTGTGCCAGCAGGCTGGAGAAGCGGGCCAAGGCCTTGCCACTGAGCGGGCAGGTGATGGGGCGCTGGCCAGTGTGGACTCGCCGGTGCTCCAGCGGGTCGTCAAGGCGGGTGAAGCCGTTAACACAGGACGGGCAGGGGTAGGGACGCTCACTGCTGTGGGCACACTGGTGTGAAACCCTCGCCACATTCAGCGCACTCAAAGGGTCTCTCTCTGGTGTGTATCCGCTGGTTCTCCCGCAGCCCCCGTGCTCTCTTGAAACTCTTGCCGCAGTGGGTGCAGCTGCTCGCCGGCGTGAGCCCGCCGGTGCTGCCGCAACCCCCGCGAGCTGTCAAATGACACACCGCAGTAGGGGCAGTCGTAGGGCTGGCCACTGGTGTGCACGCGCTGGTGAGGCAAGGCATGGGAGGCCATGGAAAAGCGCTCACCACACATCGGGCTGGGGAAGGGAAGGTCGCTGTCGTGCACCCGCTGGTGGGACAGCAGGCTATTGGAGCAGATGAAGCCCTTGCCGCAGTCGCTGCAGGTAAAGGGGCGCTCGCCGGTGTGGGTACGCTGGTGGGACAGCAGGCTGCTGGACTGGGTGAAGCTCTTGCTGCACTGGGTGCAGGTGAAGGGGCGCTCCCCGGTGTGGGTGCGCTGGTGGGCCAGCAGGTTGCTGGAATGGTTGAAGCCCTTGCCGCAGTCGCTGCAGGTGTAGGGCCGCTCCCCAGTGTGGGTGTGCTGGTGGGACAGCAGGGTGCTGGACTGGGTGAAGCTCTTGCCACACTCGCTGCAGGTGTAGGGCCGCTCCCCGGTGTGCAGGCGCCTGTGCACCTTCAGGTGTGTGCACGACTTGAAGCCTTTGCCGCAGACGGAGCAGGAGAAGGGCCGCTCGCTGCTGTGCACCCGCCGGTGCTCCCGCAGCCTCCACAACTGGCCAAAGCTCTTGCCACAGGTGGAGCAGCCATGGGGCTTCTCACCCATGTGTACCCACTGGTGCTCCCGCAGCCCCGACAACCATGCAAAGCTCGTCCCGCAGGTGGAGCAGCCATAGGGCTTCTCGCCCGTATGCACTCGCCGGTGTCTCTCCAGTTCATGTGCTGTCTTGAAGCTCTTGCTGCAGTTGGAGCATTCAAAGGGGCGTTCTTCCATGTGCACCTGCCGGTGCACCCGCAGCACCGACAAACAGGTAAAGCTCTTGCCGCAGTCAGAGCAGTCAAAGGGACGTTCTCCTGTGTGCACCCGCTGGTGGACCTCCAGCTCGCTCGGGTACTGCCAGGCTTTGCCACACACGTCGCACTCATAACGCTTCTCCTTGTTGTGCCCCGTCATGTGGTCCTCCACTGAAGCTCAGGTCGCACACCGAGCAGATGGGGAGGGGTGGGGTCTCACCGGCACCCTGGCCGCCCTCAATGGCTGCTCACATCCCCGTCTCTCCGTCTAGAGCAATGGCTCCTAATCCCTGCAGCAGGGGAACACAGAGGGTCAACAAGCTGGCAAACAGGACATTACTAACGCGAGAACATTTCTGGTGCTTGAAGGGGAGGGGGGGAGAGGAGCAGGGGTGGGGGGGGGGGGTGTAAGGTGGAGGGTGGGGTTGGGATGAGGTGACTGGGGGAGATACGAGGGGGGTAGGAGGTGAGAGGTGGTGAGGTGGCAAGGGGGGGGGGAAGTGGGGAAAGGACAGTGGAAGTGAGGGGAGGGGGAGAAGGGAGAGGGGTTATGAGGGGAGAGCGGGGGGGGAGGGGAGTTGTGGGAGGGGGAGATGGGAGGGGGTGAGGAAGCAAGTGGGAGAAGGAGGGGGTTGCACGATCAGCGCACTGACGTCACCACCAATCCGAGGGGGACTGCTGGCCACGCACCCTGCCATTGCGCATGTCACATGGGGGGGGGGGGCGCAGCATGCATCATGGGAAGAAGGTCACAGTGCTGGAGTCACTCAGCGGGTCGGGCAGCTTCTGTGGAGGGGATGCGTGATGTTTCGGGTCGAGATCCTTCTTCAGTCCGATGGGAAATACGGAGATTAGGAAGTGTAAGGAGTGTAAACAGGACAAAGGTAATGGGGTTCAAGGAAAATGTAGAATAGATCATTGTTAGTTGGGAGAAGGTAACAGGCAATAGTTGCAGGAGTAGGTCATTCAGTCCTTCGAACCAGCACCGCCATTCAATATGACCACGACTGATCATCCAGAATCTAAATACCCTGCTCCTGTGTTTTCCCCATATCTCTTGATTCCGTCAGCCTTAGAGCTAAATCTAACTTAATAATCTAGTCTTGAAAACATCCAGTGAATAAGCGAGTTCGGTATTCTGACTGCGAATGCCCAGGTCACAGGTCACTCGCTATAAACATTCTGGGCGGCTGTGCTGCTGTGTGAGTGCAGGTCTGCGTTTCGCCTGTGGTTGGGCCCGGGTCTCTGGCACTGCAGGCGCCGTTGAGTTGCTGCTGGACCTTCCCCGTCCCCTCCCGGGTGTCCCGTCCCTGTCCGGGAGTGTCCGGAGGTGTCCGGGTTGGCCCTGAGCTGTCGGGGCGGTGGTGGCCCCGGGTTTGCAGCTGGCGTGGGGAAGGCAGGCACTGGCTCCAGCTTGGCTCTGCCTATCCCACTGGGTTGGTCTGCAGCCCTGGACTGGTGGGGCGCCGGCCCTAAGCGATGGTGGCCCTGGACTTGCAGCCAGCGCTCGGCTCTGCTCCAGCTCCCAGGGGGCCTATTCCTGGGCAGGGCGGGGACTGTCGGCTGCGCTTCTTGCCTTGTCCAGTGGCTGTCGGTTGGTCACCTCGGTGCCGGCGGGCGCCGATCATCGGTGGGGATGCACACGGGATGCTGCGGTGGCTCGGCGGGTCAGGCAACATCTCTGGAGAAGGGTCTCGACCTGAAACGTCACCAACTCCTTTTCTCCGGGGATGCTGCCTGTCCTGCTGAGTTGCTGCAGTGTTTTGTGTCCACCCCGTTGCTGGCTGGTGCTCGGCTTTCACCGGCGCCCGGGGGAGTTGGCCGGTGGCCTCTGGGTGGGGCGGCGAGTGCGGCTGGCGGTCCCCGGCTCGTCGGGGAATGGGATCCTCGGGAGTTGGAGCGGGGTTGGACCTATCCCTTATTCTTAAACTGTGACCCCTGGTTGTGGATTCCCCGAACATCGGGGACATGTTTTCTGCATCTACCCAATCCAATCCTTTAATAATTTTATACGTTTCTATAAGATGCCCACTCTTCCTTCTAAACTCCACAAATACAAGCCCAGTCAACATATTTTCTTCACTATATGGCAGTCCCGCCATCCCGGGAATTAACCTGTTTAAGAAAGACCTGCAGATGCTTTGAAAAATCGAAGGTAGACAAAATGCTGGAGAAACTCTGCTGGTGAGGCAGCTTCTATAAAGCGAAGGAATTCCTTTGTTCCATAGATGCTGCCTCGCCTGCTGAGTTTCTCCAGCATTTTTGTCTGCCTGCGGGAATTAACCTAGTGAACCTACGCTGCACTCCCTCAATAGCAAGAATGCCCTTCCTCAAATTAGCAGACCAAAATTACACACAATACTCCAGGTGCGGTCTCACCAGTGCCCTGTACAGCTGCAGTAGGACCTCCTAAACTCAAATCCTCTCGCAATGAAGGCCAACTTGCCATTAGCTTTCTTTATTGCCCGCTGCACCTGCATGCGTACTTTCAGTGACTGATGTACAGGAATACCCATGTTTCGTTGCACCTCCCCTTCTCCTAATATCGGCTCATTACCTAATTCTGCTGCTATCACTTTTGACCTTATACAGGGAAAAACCTTGTCTCCGCTCTGGAGTCACACAAGTCTTACACTCAACGTTATTCCCTTCATCCCGTATCCGTACACTGTGGACGGATCAATTGTGATCACGTGCTGTCTTTCTGCTGACTGGTTAGCAACAACAACAAAGCTTTTCACTGAACCTCGGTACACGTGACACTAAACTAAACTGAACCCCCCCGCCGCCAGGTGGCACTGCAGACAGAGGGACAACGATGGTGCGTCACGGACTCCCACCGCCACGGGGCGCTGCACGCGGAGGACCAGAGACGCTGCACTCGGAGGACGAGAGACGCTGCACTCAGAGGACCAGAGACGCTGCACTCGGAGGACCAGAGAAGCTGCACTCGGAGGACCACAGACGCTGCACTCGGAGGACCAAAGATCTTATAGCGGAGCAAGATAGGCTACTCCTGCGAAATGCAATGGGCTGACGTGTAGTACGCTATGGAGGGCAAAGATCTTATAGCGAAGCAAGATGGGTTACTCTCACGCAAACGTGTAGTACGCTCATGGGCGGATTCATGGGTGATTATATGACCTATTTTAGCAACCAGCACAACGATAAAAAACTTACTTTTCCACAAACCACTCGTAAGTCTGGAGATGTTTTAATGATTAACTTAGCTTCAGAAGTGTTTTCTATTTGCATGTAAAAATCCACTTCAGAACCATGGGCGATTTTACAGACAGATTTATCACTTCTGAAAAAGCACAAATAATGCCTTACTGTTGAAGAAATGCAGTGAGCAAACGCGATAATTCCTAATATTTTCCATCTTGAAATCTGCACGGCCAATGTCCGCCAACCACTTTAGATGTTGTTGTCCCTTCAGCCCTCGCTTCTCTCTACCATCATTTCTCCTCACTTTTGGAATTCTGAAGTAGGATAAATGTCTCTCACTCTTACCCCGATTTCCACAATTATTTACAGCGCAAAAAATGACCATTCCTGCGTTTTTTAGCGGGTAAGAAAGTACGCGTTTCCTGTATTAACAGTATATTCCGGAAGCTGCCATGTACTCCACATGGATTGTGCTGCTCCGTGCGTCACGCCCTTTGACTTGATGACCTTACGTGCATCCCCCTATAGACAATAGGTGCAGGAGCAGGTCATTCGGTCCTTCGAGCCAGCACCGCCATTCACTGTGATCACGGCTGTTCATCCACAATTAGTACCCCATTCCTGCCTTATCCCATATCCCTTGACTCTGCTATCTTTAAGACCCACTGCCGTCTGTGGCAGAGAATTCCAGATTCACAACCCTCTGTGCTCTGTTCTAAATGGCCTTCACCCTTGGTAACTCAAATGTTTCATGTTTTATGTGTCATTCTTAATTGTTGCTGTATGTCATGTTGTTACTGGCGAGTGGAGCACCAAGGCAAATTCCTTGTATGTGTACATACTTGGCCAATAAACTTATTTATTCAAGTCATCTCACTGTACCCAAGGTAGACTGGAAAGGGATACTAGCAGGAATGACGGTCAAACAGCAATGGCAGGAATTTCTGGGCATAATCCAGAAGACGCAGGATCATTTCATTCCAAAAAGGAAGAAAGATTCTAAGGGGAGTAGGAGGCAACTGTGGCTGACAAGAGAAGTTAGGAATAGAATAAAACTAAAAGAAAAGATGTATAACACAGCAAAGAGTAGCTAGAAGCCAGAGGATTGTGAAATTTTCATAGGACAGCAGAAGGAAACAAAACAGGCAAAAAGGGCTGAAAAGATGAAGTACGAGAGGAAGCTAGCCAGGAAGATAAAGAAGGACAGTAAAAGCTTCTTTAGAAATGTTAAGGGAAAAAGAATAGCAAAGTCAAATGTGGGTCCCTTGAAGGCAGACAGGGGTGAAATTATTATGGGGAACAAGGTAATGGCAGAAGAATTGAACAGGTACTTCGGATCTGTCTTCACTAAGGAAGACATAAACAATCTCCCAGAAGTACTGGAGGACAGAGGATCTAAGGGGGTCGACGAACTGAAATAAATTTTCATTAGGCGAGAAATAGGATTGGGTACGCTAATGGGACTGAAGGATGATAAATCTCTTGGGCCTGATGGACTGCTACCCAGGGTCCTCAGGGAGGTGGCTCTAGAAATAGTGGACGCATTGGTGATCATTTTCCAATGTTCAATAGATTCAGGATCAGTTCCTGTGGATTGGAGGATAGCTAATGTTATCCTACTTTTCAAGAAAGGAGCGAGAGAGAAAACGGGGATTTACAGCCCAGTTAGTCTGACTTCGGTGGTGGGAAAGATGCTGGAGTCAACTATTAAAGAGGTAATAATGGGGCATTTGGATAGCAGTAAAAGGATTAGTCCAAGTCAGCATGGATTTATGAAAGGAAAATCATGCTTGACTAACCCTTTGGAATTTTTTGAGGATGTGACAAGTAAAATGGATGAAGGGGAGCCAGTGGATGTAGTAGAAACATAGAAAATAGGTGCAGGAGTAGGCCATTCAGCCCTTCGAACCATTCAATATGTCATGGCTGATCACCCAACTCTGTATCCTGTACCTGCCTTCTCTCCATACCCCCTGATCCCATTAGGCACATCTAACTCCCTCTTCAATATAGCCAATGAACTGGGCTCAACTACCTTCTGCGTCAGAGAATTCCACAGATTCACCACTCTGTGTGAAAAATGTTTTTCTCATCTCGGTCCTAAGACTTCCCCCTTAACCTTAAACTGTGACCTCTTGTTCTGGACTTCCGCAACATCGGGAAGAATCTTCCTGCATCTATCCTGTTCAACCCCTTAAGAATTGTGTAAGTTTCTATAAGATCCCCCCTCAATCTTCTAATTCCAGCGAGTACAAGCCGAGTCTATCCAGTCTTTCTTCATATGAAAGTCCTGCCATCCCAGGAATCAGTCTGGTGAACATTCTCTGTACTCCCTCTATGGCAAGAATGCCTTTCCTCAGATTAGGAGACCAAAACTGTACGCAATACTCCAGGTGTGGTCTCACCTGTACAACTGCAGTAGAACCTCCCTGCTCCTATACTGAAATCCTTTTGCAATGAATGCTAACATAACATTCGCTTTCTTCACTGCCTGCTGCACCTGCATGCCTACTTTCAATGACTGGTGTACCATGACACCCTGGTCTCGTTGCATCTCCCCTTTTCCTAATCGGCCACCATTCAGATCATAGTCTACTTTCCTGTTCTTGCCACCAAAGTGATTAACCTCACATTTATCCACATTATACTGCATCTGCCATGCATTTGCCCACACACCCAACCTATCACAGCTAACACTGCCCCCCAGCTTCGTGTCATCTGCAAACTTGGAGATGTTGCATTCAATTCCCTCGTCCAAATCATTAATATATATTGTAAATAGTTGGGGTCCCAGCACTGAGCCTTGCGGTACCCCACTAGTCACTGCCTGCCATTCTGAAAAGGACCCGTTTACTCCTACTCTTTGCTTCCTATCTGGCCGCCAGTTCTCTATCCACATCAATACTGAACCCCCAATACCGTGTGCTTTAAGTTTGCATACTAATCTCTTACGTGGGACCTTGTCGAAAGCCTTCTGAAAGACCAGATATAACACATCCACTGGTTCTCCCTTATCCATTCTACTAGTTACATCCTCGAAAAATTCTATAAGATTCATCAGACATCGTGTATCTAGACTTTCAGAAAGCCTTTGATAAGGTCCCGCATCGGAGACGGGTGCCTAAAATTAGAGCACATGGTATTGGGTTAGGGTGTTGACATGACTCCTACTACTCCAACATCATCAACAACAGTGAAAATAACACTCGGACTTTATTCTCCACTGTCAACAAACTACTTAAGCCTCCTGAAACCTCCAATCACCTCACCTCCACTGCTCAGTGTAATACGTTTTTGGACTTCTTCAGTACCAAAATCACCAGCATTCATAACCAATTGAACTCTTTCTCAGCTTCTGCTTACAACAGCCCACCCTGGACTTCCACACTGGACTCCCCACTCTCCACCCTATCTACTTTCCAGCTTCCAACAGTCGAAGAAATAACTAAACTCATCACCAAGTCGAAGAACTCCTCCTGCTTGCTTGATCCCATTCCTACTGTCCTGGTTAAATCCTGTCTGCCCTCTATCTCACCCATCATAACGTCCATAATTAACTCCTCCTTATCAACTGCTACTGTCCCTACATCTCTCAAAACAGCTTATGTCACCCCGATTCTAAAAAAAACAGGTTCTGATCCAAACAATCCAAATAACTACCGCCCCATCTCCAACCTCCCATTCATCACTAAACTTCTGGAAAGGACAGTAGCGACACAACTTCAAGTCCACCTTCAAAACAATAACCTCTATGAACCATTTCAGTCCGGTTTTCGCCACAATCACAGCACTGAAACCGCCTTGGTAAAAATTACAAATGATCTCCTTCTCGCAGCTGACACCGGCCACTTATCCATCCTGATCCTCCTCGACCTCACAGCAGCCTTTGACACCATATCCCACCCAATTCTTCTGGAAAGTCTATCTGCCACCGGCATTAACAACAATGCACTACTTTGGTTCAGGTCCTATCTACACGACAGAAAACAGTTCATCCAGGGAAATAAAGTCACATCCACAACTGCTACAGTCACCCATGGTGTTCCTCAGGGATCGGTGCTGGGGCCACTGCTTTTTATCATCTATATTCAACCTCTTGGCAATATTCTCCGTCATTTTGGAATCAATTTTCACTGCTACGCCGATGACACACAACTTTACCTCTCCACAAAACCAAACACCTCCCTTCCCCCAACTGCCCTCACCACCTGTCTCCAAGCTATCTGCAACTGGATGTCACTCAACCTTCTAAATCTCAATGGAAATAAAACAGAAATCATGCTAATTGGCTCAAAGTCCACACTCTCCAAAATCCACCCGTTCACCATTTCAGTTGATGGCTCACCCATACCCACCTCCTCCCATGTCAAAAGTCTCGGCGTCATTCTGGACAGTACACTTTCCTTTGGCCCCCACATCAGCAACATCACACGCTCTGCATACTTTCATCACCGCAACATCTCCAGATTCCGCCCCTCCCTCTCCAAAGACAATACAAAAGTCCTCATCCACGCTCTGGTCACATCCCGCATCGATTACTGCAACGCCCTCCTCACTTGCACCTCCAATAAACGTCTTCATCGCCTCCAATGCATTCAGAACACTGCAGCCCGGACCATCACCCGCACCAGATCATCGGCCACATCACACCCATCCTCACTCAGCTCCACTGGCTCCCTGTGCACCACCGGATTAACTACAAGATTTTACTGCTGACCTTCAAAGCCCTACACCACCTTGCTCCCCAATACCTATCTGACCTGCTGCTACCATACACTCCTTCCCGGTCACTTCGTTCCTCCTCAGCTGCAATTTTAACTGTCCCCACAATTAGACTCAGCACCATGGGTGCCATAGCCTTCAGCTGCTCTGCCCCACGTCTCTGGAACACTCTCCCACCTCCCATCCGTCACCTGGACACTATCGACCAATTCAAATCACAACTCAAAACACACCTGTTTAGATTAGCATACCCGACATAACTTCCACGATGTTCACCCTGATTTTAATGACTTAAAATGTTTTGTGTATTTTTTGTTTTTAATCAACTTGATTTTTATTATAGATTATTATTATAGAAAATTGATTGGCAGACGGGAAGCGAAGAGTAGGAGTGAACGGGTAATTTTCAGAATGGCAGGCAGTGGCGAGTGGAGTGCCGCAAGGCTTGGTGTTGGGGCCGCTACTGTTCACCATATATATTAATGATTTGGAAGATGGAATTAGGAGCAAGTTTGCAGATGACACAAAGCTGTGTGGCAGTGTGAACTGTGAAGAGGATGTTACTAGGTTGCAGTGTGACCTGGACAGGTCGAATGAGTGGGCAGGTGCGTGGCAGATGCAATATAATACAGATAAATCTATTGGAGGTTATCCACTTTGTTGGCAAAAACAAGGGGGCAGATTATTATCTCAACGGGGTTAGGTTAGGTAAGGGGGAGGTACAGCGAGACCTGTGTGTCCTTGTACACCGGTCACTGAAAGTTAGCGTGTAGGTACAGCAGGCAGTGAGGAAAGCAAATGGAATGTTGGCCTTCATACCAAGAGGATTTCAGTATAGGAGTGGAGAGGTTCTTCTGCGTTGTATCGGGCTCTGGTAAGACCACATCTGGAGTATTGTGTACAGTTTTGGTCTCCTAATTTGAGGAAGGACATCCTTGTGATTGAGGCAGTGCAGCATAGGTTCACAAGATTGACGGAACTGCCACATGAGGAAAGATTGAAAGGACTAGGCTTGGATTCACTGGAGTTTAGAAGGACGAGGGGGTATCTTATAGAAACATATAAAATTATAAAAGGACTGGACAAGCTAGATGCAGGAAAAAAGTTCCCAATGTTGGGCGAGTCCAGAACCAGGGGCCACAGTCTTAGAATAAAGAGGAAGTCATTTAAGACTGAGGTGAGAAAACACTTTTTCACCCAGAGAGTTGTGAATTTGTGGAATTCCCTGCCACAGAGGGCAGTAGAGGCCAAATCACTGGATGGATTTAAGAGAGAGTTAGATAGAGCTCTAGGGGCTAGTGAAATCAAGGGATATGGAAAGAAGACAGGCACGGGTTATTGATTGGGGACGATCAGCCATGATCACAATAAATGGCGGTGCTGGCCTGAAGGGCCGAATGGCCTCCTCATTCAACTATTTAATAATACCTTAAATGGTGAAGTGACAATTAAATTGAATCTTGAATCGTGAAATTGTCACCCCCCCCCCTTATTGTTAAAGTAGCGATGTTACAAAACCTACCTTCAGCGGTACTGCATTTCTGCCAATGGCCGTGTGTGCGACTCTGGCGCCGTGGGGGGAGATTAAAATGCAGATTAGCCCCGCTTGTCGGAGGCAGATTTCCTCGGGCTGCTAGCTGATGAAGAAAAATCGATCGGTCTTCCATTCCCAGATTATTATTTTTTTTTAAATTAGTGGACAATTTAATAATTGGATTAAAATAAAAAGCGACATCTAACACCTTCCACGCCTACAACGTGACGGATCGCAAGAACGGGACAAAACAAAGGGTAAGTTGTGTATTTTACTATTAATCTTGCTTCTTGGGATGGCTTTAATCTAATTCTACATTGCGAAAATGTTATTTGGGCCCCATACGATTCGGCCATGTCTTTCCTGCCGATATGGGGTACAAATTCACCGCAAATACAACATTCCAATCGATGGTGTTCAAGAATCACCCACTAGCAAGATGATTAAAATGCCCATTTTATTGGACAATCAGGTCATGTCGTCTAAATTGTCTATATTTTGTGTTATTCTCTCTCCATGATCATTATTTTCAAACTAAATAGTCACAACAGTATGAGTCACATGTATTGTTCAAAAACAACTATTTTGATTATACTGAGTGGATGTTGCTGGATTAATTTATGGGAATTAAAGATAGATTCCTTCCATCTGGCATATAAATTCATGAAAGTGAGATTTAAAAATCACATTATATTGTGAATTCTTGTGTGAATGGGTTTAATTTGTATTTGGATACTTAGGCTATTTAAAAAAAATTATCCTTTTCTTAAGAAACGGAATCTACAGGACATTCTGAATGGGAAACTAGTGGGCAGAAAGGCATGTCATGCGTGGTTTGAAGAACAAAAACTTGTAGTTTACAATGCCAAAAGTGAAAAAAGTTGAGGAAAAACAAGGTGTACAGAGTTGCTTATTGGTTACAATCTGAGGAGTGTTATGATGCTACTGATTATGATATGCCAATGTACCAGCTAGCAACTGATCTTCTCCATAAAGACATGGTCTATTAACCATATACCCATATGACAACTACAGCACGGAAACAGGCCATCTCGGCCCTTCTAGTCCGTGCCAAACACTTATTCTCCCCTAGTCCCATCTACCTGCACTCAGACCAAAACCCTCCATTCCTTTCCCGTCCATATACCTATCGAATTTATTTTTAAATGATAAAATCGAACCTGCCTCCACCACTTCCACTGGAAGCTCATTCCACACAGCTACCACTCTCTGAGTAAAGAAGTTTCCCCTCATGTTACCCCTAAACTTCTGTCCCTTAATTCTCAAATCATGTCCTCTTGTTTGAATCTTCCCTCTCAATGAAAAAGCTTATCCACATCAACTCTGTCTATCCCTCTCATCATTTTAAAGACCTCTATCAAGTGCCCCCTTAACCTTCTGCGCTCCAAAGAATATAGACCTAACTTGTTCAACCTTTCTCTGTAACTTAGTTGCTGAAATCCAGGCAATATTCTTGTAAATCTCCTCTGTACTCTCTCTATTTTGTTGACATCTTTCCTACAATTTGACGACCAAAATTGTACATCATACTCCAGAATTGGCCTCACCAATGCCTTGTACAATTTTTACATTACATCCCAACTTCTATAGAGAGGTTTCACGGCAGTCGGGTCACAACCCATGACCGTACTGTTGCTAGGCTACTCCAAATGGATTACACGCGATGAACTGCAGGTAAGCACTTATCATTGTTTCCAGCGTAGCGGGCTCGTTAAACCCGCTGAAATTGTCAATTTTTGCGCTGTAAATAATTATGGAAATCGGGTTAAGCGTGTGAGACATTTAGCTGACTTCAGAATTCCAAAAGTGAGGAGAAATTACGGTAGATAGAAGCAAGAACTGAAGGGACAACAACAGACAGAGTGCTTAGCGAACATTGGCCGTTTACTCACTGCATTTCATCAACAGTAAGGCATTATTTGTGTTTTTTCTTGATTCCTTTGGCATCTAAAAGGTTTCAGAAGTGATAACTCTGGCTGTAATTTTTTTTAATCGCCCATGTTTCTCGTGCGTTTTTACGTACAAAATGAAAACGCATCTGAAAAAAAATTTACAGCCAGATTTATCACTTCTGAGAATTTTTAGATACCAAAGGAATCAAGAAAAACACAAATAATGCCTTACTTGATGAAATGCAGTGAGCAAACACGATAATTCCCAATATTTTCAATGTTTACCAAGCACTTTAGCTGCTGTAGTCCCTTCAGTTCTCGCTTCTCTATTCCTTAATTTCACTTCACGTTTGGAATTCTGAAGTTCGGTAAATGTCTCTCACACGTACCCCGACTCCCACAATTTTTTTCAGCGCTAAAATTCAACATTTTGGCGTTTTTTAACTGGTAGGACAGTACGCCTTTCCAGCATTAATAACATATACCGGAAGTGACGGATGTCTTCCAGTTGGATTTAGCGGCTCCGTGCGTCGAGCCCTATGACCGTTACCTTTTGTGCAACCCCCCTATACTCAATGCTCTGATTTACAAAGGCCAGCACACCAAAAGCTTTCTTTACCACCCTATCTCCATGAGATTCCACCTTCAGGGAACAATGCAGTTATTCTTAGATCCCTCTGTTCAACTGCATTCCTCAATTCGCTACCATTTTAAATTGCTAGAAATTGTAATTTATTTACCTATCTGTTACGGATTTACAGCATAACACAATAATATTAAAGTTGTGATATTGAGAATATCACATTTTTGAATTTTCAAGGCAGTCTGGGTCTGACCTACCGGACGGAGAGGCTGACCTACCGGACGTGAGCACACAGTTAGCTGCAGACTCCGCCCAGGACAGGAAGGCTCTGCAGGAACGGAAGGGACGTCACGATCGCGGTGCCACAGGTGCTGTCGCCGAGGGAGGACGGACGGAGCCGCTGCTCGAGAGACTCGAGAGACTAACAGAGACTAACAGAGGCAAAGAGGTTTGCCACGCACTGCAAGGGAGCAGTGGACCAGACAGGAAAGCGGAAGGAATTTAACTAGACAGCCAAACCAGTAGGTAATTTACGGCTGGGGTGAGTACTTTCCCATTTATAGGAGGTAGGATTATATAAATAAGGGGTGTATCAATACAGTAGGGGATTCTTAAATAGGGCCAGTTAATTACTTATATAAGATGGGCGGTCAGGAGATGTGCCAATACTGCGAGATGTGGGAATTTGTCGACACCATTGATGTAGAAGATCCCTACAGCTGCAGTAAGTGTTTGAGGCTAGAGGAACTCCAGCTCCGCATTGATGAGCTGGAGACCCAACTTCATACGCTGCGGTACATCAGGGAGGGGGAGTATTACCTGGATGTTTTGTGCCAGGGGATGGTCACACCGACCAGTTTAACTAATTCAGTAGGCAGTGAGCAAGGAAAGGAAGGTGTGGCCATAAGCGAGGCAGGTAGGGGGAACCAGGAGGAGATGCGGCAGGAGCCACAGCCCTTGTCCCTGACGAGCATGACCGAGGCTCTTACTCAATGTGAGGACGGGATCAGGGGCTGTGGGAGGGATGAGCAACCTGGCTGCAGCACCGTGGATCAGGAGGCCATTCAAGAGGGGGGAGTTAGAAGAAATGCCGTAGTGATAGGGGATAGTATTATTCGGGGGGTAGATAAGGTTCTCTGCGGCCAGCAGAACATGTCCCGAAGGCTGTGTTGCCTACCCGGTGCTAGGGTTAAGGATATCTCTGCGATGCTGGAGAGAAATTTGCAGTGGGAGGGGGAGGATCCAGTGGTCGTGGTCCATGTGGGGACCAATGACATAGGAAGGACGAGGAAGGAGGATCTGCTGAAGGAGTTTGAGCAGATAGGGAATAAATTAAAAAGCAGAACCTCGAGGGTACTGATCTCCGGATTGCTACCTGAGCCACGGGCCAAATCGGCGAGGGTACGTAAAATTAAAAAGCTAAATGCGTGGCTCAAAGACTGGTGTGGGAATAATGGGTTTGGTTTCTTGGGCCACTGGCACCAGTACTGGGACAGGGGGGATCTGTTCTGTAAGGACGGACTTCACCTGAACGGTGCTGGGACTGGGGTCCTGGCAAATCATATAACTAGGGCAGTAGAGAGGTCTTTAAACTAAGTAGCGGGGGGGAGGTATCAAGGGGGGTAATAACGGCAGGGGTAGAGGAAATAGAGCAGGGTATCAGTGGGGAAGCGGAAAGTCAAAATGAGACAGGAGACAGAATGTGTGAAGATAAAGCTCTAGATGTAAAAGGGGCAAAAACGGAAAGGAAGGGTAGTAAAAATCATCTGAAAGTGCTTTATCTAAATGCACGGAGTATTCGTAATAAGATAAATGAATTAACGGTGCAATTAAGTATATATAGTTATGATATCGTGGCCATTACGGAGACATGGCTGCAAGGGGATCAGGACTGGGAGTTAAATATAGAGGGGTACTCGACAATTAGGAAAGATAGACAGGAAAGAAAGGGAGGAGGGGTGGCCCTTTTAATAAGGGAGGGAATAACGGCAATAGAGAGGAAGGATATTGCGTTGAAGGATCAGGATAGTGAAACAGCTTGGGTACAGATAGAGAATAATAAGGGGAAAAAAACACTAGTGGGTGTAATTTATAGACCTCCAAATAGCTGTGACGCTGTTAGTCAGAACATAAATCTGCAAATAGTTGACGCATGTAAAAAGGGAACTGCTGTAATTATGGGGGACTTCAATTTTCATATTAATTGGGCAAACCAAACTGAGCAGGGTAGACTAGAGGAAGAGTTTATAGAATGTATTAGAGACGGGTTCCTAGAACAGTATGTCACAGAACCGACAAGGGGGGAGGCAATCTTGGATCTGGTCCTGTGTAATGAAGCAGGATTAATTAAAAATGTCATAGTTAGGGACTCGTTGGGAACAAGTGACCACAATATGGTCGAATTCCATATTCAAATAGAAGGGGAGCAGGTTGAAACTCAGGCTAGGGTGCTTAGTCTAAATAAGGGGGATTATGAAGGTATGAGGACTGAGCTGATCAAAGTTGACTGGGATAGCAGACTCAAGAATAAGACGGTACATGAGCAGTGGTGTACGTTTAAGGGTATACTGTATAACCTTCAAGAAAAATTTATTCCTATGAAGAAAAAAAGGGGTAAGGGTAAGAACAGTCAGCCATGGCTCAGTAAAACTATAAAGGATAGTATTCGGCTGAAGGCAAGGGCATATAAGGTAGCCAGAGATAGTGGGAGGGTAGAGGATTGGGAAGCATTTAAAGGTCAGCAAAAAATAACTAAGAGATTAATTAAGACGGGGAAAATAGACTATGAAAGGAATTTAGCGAACAACATAAAAACTAATAGTAAGAGTTTTTATAGCTATATAAAAAGAAAAAGGGTGGCTAAGGTGAACGTTGGTCCATTGGAGGGTGAGACTGGAGAGTTGTTGGTGGGGAACATGGAAATGGCAAAGGCATTAAACGAGTATTTTGTATCAGTCTTCACCATAGAAGACACAAAAAATATTCCAACGCTGGATAAACAGGGGGCGGTAGGAATGGAGGAGCTAAATACTATTAAGATCACCAAGGAGGTGGTATTAGGGAAATTAATGAGACTGAAGGAGGATAAATCCCCTGGGCCTGATGGATTACATCCAAGGGTCTTGAGGGAGATAGCGGTGGGGATTGTGGATGCATTGGTGATAATTTTCCAAAACTCCCTGGAGGCAGGAACGGTCCCAGTGGATTGGAAAATGGCCAATGTAACACCTATATTTAAAAAAGGAAGTAAACAGAAGGCGGGTAACTATAGACCGGTTAGTCTAACATCGGTGGTGGGTAAAATGTTAGAGACAATTATTAAAGAAACACTAACGGGGCACTTGGATAAACATGACTTCATCGGACAGAACCAGCATGGTTTTGTGAAGGGGAAGTCCTGTTTAACGAATCTGCTCAAATTCTTTGAGGAAGTAACAACCCGGGTGGATAAAGGGGAACCGGTGGATGTGGTATACTTGGACTTCCAAAAGGCTTTTGACAAGGTGCCACATAAGAGACTATTGCTAAAAATAAAAAATTATGGGATTGGGGGTAATATATTAGCATGGGTAGAGGATTGGCTAATTGTGGACTTTGGAAGGAGTAGGAGGGGGACCCACAGCCCCATTTATATCAACGGGTCGATGGTTGAAAGGGTCAAGAGCTTCAAATTCCTGGGCGTGCACATCTCTGAAGATCTTTCCTGGTCCGAGAACACTAATGCAATCATCAAAAAAGCACATCAGCGCCTCTACTTCCTGAGAAGATTACGGAGAGTCGGATTGTCAAGGAAGACTCTCTCTAACTTCTACAGGTGCACAGTCGAGAGCATGCTGACCGGTTGCATCGTGGCTTGGTTCGGCAATTTGAGCGCCCTGGAAAGGAAAAGACTACAAAAAGTAGTAAACACTGCCCAGTCCATCATCGGCTCTGACCTTCCTTCCATCGAGGGGATCTATCGCAGTCGCTGCCTCAAAAAGGCTGGCAGTATCATGAAAGACCCACACCATCCGGGCCACACACTCATCTCCCTGCTACCTTCAGGTAGAAGGTACAGGAGCCTGAAGACTGCAACAACCAGGTTCAGGAATAGTTACTTCCCCTCAGCCATCAGGCTATTAAACCTGGCTCGGACAAAACTCTGATTATTACCAACCACTTTCTGTTATTTGCACTATCAGTTTATTTATTCATGTGTGTATATATTTATATCATGGTATATGGACACATTTATCTGTTTTGTAGTAAATGCCTACTATTTTCTGTGTGCTTAAGCAAAGCAAGAATTTCATTGTCCTATACAGGGACACATGACAATAAACTAACTTGAACTTGAACTTGAAATAGGAAGCAGAGAGTGGGGATAAATGGTTCATACTCGGGATGGCAGCCGGTAACTAGCGGGGTTCCGCAAGGGTCGGTGCTGGGACCCCAGTTGTTCACAATTTATATAAATGATTTGGAGGAGGGAACCAAGTGTAATATATCAAAATTTGCGGACGATACAAAAATGGGAGGAAAAGTAGGGGATGAGGAGGATAGGAAGAGTCTGCAAAAGGATATAGATAAGCTAGGTGAGTGGGCAACAACTTGGCAGATGAAATTTAATACTAATAAATGTGAAGTCATTCACTTTGGGAAAAAAAATGATAGGGCAAGTTATTTTCTAAATGAGGAGGAGCTGCGTTGTAATGCAACGCAAAGGGATCTAGGGGTATTAGTACATGAATCACTAAAAGTTAGTATGCAGGTGCAGCAAGCAATCAGGAAGGCCAATGGAGTTTTGGCCTTTATTGCTAGGGGGATTGAGTATAAAAACACGGAGGTCTTGCTGCAGCTGTACACAGTATTAGTGAGACCACATTTGGAATACTGTGTACAGTTCTAGGGTCCATACTTAAGAAAGGATGTACTAGCCCTGGAGGCAGTGCAGCGAAGGTTTACAAGATTAATTCCTGCAATGAGGGGATTGACATATGAGGAAAGGTTAAGTAGGCTGGAACTCTACTCTTTGGAGTTTAGAAGAATGAGAGGCGATCTCATTGAAACATATAAGATCGTGAGGGGCCTTGATCGGGTGGATGCACCGAGGATGTTCCCAATGATCGGGGAAACTAGAACTAGGGGACATAGTTGCAGAATAAGGGGGGGCTCTTTTAAAACTGAGATGAGGAAGAACTTCTTCACCCAGAGGGTGGTTAATTTATGGAATTCACTGCCCCAGGGAGCAGTGGAAGCAGAAACTTTAAATATATTTAAGACTAAAATAGATGTTTTTTTAGCTGCCAAGGGGATAAGGGGCTACGGGGAGAGGGCAGGGATATGGACCTAGGTATGGTTAGTATAGTAAGACCTGAGTGATCTCCTGGACAAGTGTCGATCGCCTGGATTGGGGTCGGAGAGGAATTTCCCGGATTTTTTTCCCGAATTGGACCTGGGTTTTTATCCGGTTTTTTGCCTCCCCCAGGAGATCACGAGGTTCTTGGGGTGGAGAGGGGTGATAGCGGTATAAAGGGGAGGGTAGTGTCTTGTGTTCTGTGTCTTGTGTCTACTGTTTGTGGGTAAGTGTGTCTGTTTAGTGTTCAGCCATGAGCGAATGGCAGTGCGGGCTCGACGGACCTGGTGGTCTACTCTCGCACCTACTTTCTATGTTTCTATGTTTCTATGTTTATTACTATTTCCGTCACAACGGTCACTTTTGTAATTAGCTACAATTAGGTGATTAACTAATTATATGCTTTAATTTCAGGTCATCTAAGTAAGATGGTTTATATTTGTTTCAGAATGCTTCCATCTATAATAACTGAAAATTTCATTCAGTTCTCTTAATATTTAAGAAAGTTATGGGCTTTTGACTGTCCTCGATCACAGCTTTTGTGTTAAGTCAATGGAAACGCAATAGGGAACAAGATGCTAATTTACGAGTATGAAAATCGCCATAACCTTTTTAATACTGAAGACATGAAAGTGAATTAGGTGTCAATTTAAACTTCGTTTCATGCTTTATCTGATGGGATAAATTGCAGGCTTGATTTTTTAAATCTCAAAATGTTGTAACATTTAGTTAAAGCGCCTGAACTTATAGTTAAAGGGCCTGAAGGGCCTGAAGTTTCCACACTCATCACTCAATCACTCCATGACAAAGTGACTCCAGCATTGTATTTCTTGTGTCTACCTTCAGTCTGAAGAAGGGTCTCGACCCGAAACGTCGCCCAATTAATTGCTTCTGTGCGGAGATGGAGATGCTGCTGCTGTCTGCCGCTGCCGCTACCGCTGTTGTCCTTCTGTTCCGCTGAGTTTCTCCGGCATTTTGTGTCCACCTTCAAATTACAAACAAACAAACGCACCGAGCGTTGGCGCTGACGTCACGGCGCAGGGTGGGTGGGCGGAAAGACGTCACGGCGCAGGGGTCACGGCAGAGACGGGCAGAGACAGCGGCCAATGGGAGAGAGTCCCGCCCCCTCATAACCTCCGACCAATCAGAGCCGCGTCCCCGCCGCCGGTGACCGCGCCCTATTGGTCGAGCTGTAGCCCCGCCCCACGGACAGACAGCGCCCTCCGTCAATGGGAGCCGCCTCCTCACACGTGACCCTATTTGAAGGCCGTCAACCAATGAGCCTCCGCTGTTGTGTGAATCAAAGATTCTAGAGGAGCTGTAGAGGAGCTCTGCTCTATAATCTTTGGTGTGAATTGTCCCTGTACTGTACTGTACTGCTGTGTGTATACAATACAATACAATACAATACAATACAATACCGTTTATTTGTCATTTCAACCTCACATGAAGTTCAAACGAAATTTGGTTTCTGCAGTCCTACAAGAAAAGAACCAAGACACACACCAACATAGAAACATAGAAAATAGGTGCAGGAGTAGGCCATTCGGCCCTTCGAGCCTGCACCGCCATTCAATATGATCATGGCTGATCATCCAACTCAGTATCCTGTACCTGCCTACTCTCCATAACCCCTGATCCCTTTAGCCACAAGGGCCACATCTAACTCCCTCTTAAATATAGCCAATGAACTGGCCTCAACTACCTTCTGCGGCAGAGAATTCCAGAGATTCACCACTCTCTGTGTGAAAAATGTTTTCCTCATCTCGGTCCTAAACGATTTCCCCCTTATCTGTCTGAACGGGTCCAATAAATCCTGAAATGGGAGGGAGAGGAGCCTGAAGTTGTGGTACATATAGGTACCAACGACATAGGTAAAAAAAGAGAAGAGGTCCTGAAAGAAGAATTTAGGGAGTTAGGTAGAGAGTTAAGGAGAAGGACTGCAAAGGTAACAATCTCAGGATTACTGCCTGTGCCACGCGACAGTGAGAGTAGGAATGGAGCGTGGTGGAGGATAAATGAGTGGATGAGGGACTGGTGCAGTGGGTATGGATTCAAGTTTCTGGATCATTGGGACCTCTTTTGGGGAAGGTGTGACCTGTACAGAAAGGACGGGTTGCACTTGAACTCGAGGGGGACCAATATCCTGGCGGGGAGATTTGCAAAGGCTACTGGGGAGACTTTAAACTAGTATGGTTGGGGGGAGGGACTCAAATTGGGAAAGCTAGCAGTCAGTGTGTGAGGCAGGAGGCAGAGAAGGGAAGCACTCTGAACCAAAATGTAGGGGAGAGAGAAGAAAAAGACAATAAACAGAGAATAAGAGAGGGTGGGTTTCTTAAATGTGTATATTTTAATGCTAGGAGCATTGTAAGAAAGGTGGATGAACTTAGAGCCTGGATTGACACCTGGAAGTATGATGTTGCGGCGATCAGTGAAACATGGTTGCAGGAGGGCTGCGATTGGAAACTAAATATTCCAGGATTTCGTTGCTTCAGGTGTGATAGAATTGGAGGGGCAAGAGGTGGAGTAACTGCATTGCTTATCAGGGAAGATATTACAGCAGTGCTTTGGCAGGATAGATTAGAGGGCTCGTCTAGGGAGGCTATTTGGGTGGAACTGAGAAATGGGAAAGGGGTAGCAACACTTATAGGGGTGTATTATAGACCGCCAAATGGGGAGCGAGAATTGGAAGAGCAAATATGTAAGGAGATTGCAGATATTAGTAGTATGCACAAGGTAGTGATTGTGGGAGATTTCAATTTCACACATAGACTGGGAAACACATTCTGTAAATGGTCTGGATGGGTTGGAGTTTGTAAAATGTGTGCAGGATAGTTTTTTGCAGCAATACATAGAAGTACCTACTAGAGAAGGGGCGGTGCTGGACCTCCTGTTAGGAAATGAGACGGGTCAGGTGGCAGAGGTATGCGTTGGGGAACAGTTCGGGACCAGTGATCACAATACCATTAGTTTCAATATAATTATGGAGAGGGTCAGAACTGGACCTAGGGTTGAGATTTTTGATTGGAGAAAGGCTAACTTTGAGGAGATGCGAAAGGATTTAAAAGGAGTAAATTGGGACATTTTGTTTTATGGGAAAGATGTGGAAGAGAAATGGAGTACATTTAAAGGTGAAATTTTAAGAGTACAGAATATTTATGTCCCTGTTCGGTTGAAAGGAAATAGTAAAAATCGGAAAGAGCTATGGTTTTCAAGGGAAATTGGACACTTGGTTCGGAAAAAGAGGGAGATCTACAATAATTATAGGCAGCATGGAGTAAATGAGGTGCTTGAGGAGTTTAAAGAATGTAAAAAGAATCTTAAGAAAGAAATTAGAAAAGCTAAAAGAAGATATGAGGTTGCTTTGGCAAGTAAGGTGAAAGTAAATCCAAAGGGTTTCTACAGCTATATTAATAGCAAAAGGATAACGAGGGTAAAATCGGTCCATTAGAGAGTCAGAGTGGACAGCTATCTGCAGAGACAAAAGAGATGGGGGAGATATTGAACAATTTCTTTTCTTCGGAATTCACCAAGGAGAAGGATATTGAATTATGTGAGGTAAGGGAAACAAGTAGAGTAGCTATGGAAACTATGAGATTCAAAGAAGAGGAAGTACTGACACTTTTGAGAAATATAAAAGTGGATAAGTCTCCAGGTCCGGACAGGATATTCCCTAGGACATTGAGGGAAGTTAGTGTAGAAATAGCAGGGGCTATGACAGAAATATTTCAAATGTCATTAGAAACGGAAATAGTGCCGGAGGATTGGCGTACTGCGCATGTTGTTCCATTGTTTAAAAATGGGTCTAAGAGTAAACCTAGCAATTATAGACCTGTTAGTTTGACGTCAGTGGTGGGCAAATTAATGGAAAGGATACTTAGAGATAATATATATAAGCATCTGGATAAACAGGGTCTGTTTAGGAACAGTCAACATGGATTTGTGCCTGGAAGGTCATGTTTGACTAATCTTCTTGAATTTTTTGAAGAGGTTACTCGGGAAATTGATGAGGGTAAAGCAGTGGATGTTGTATATATGGACTTCAGATGATACTAAGATAGGTGGGGTTGTGGATAATGAAGTAGATTTTCAAAGTCTACAGAGAGATTTATGCCAGTTGGAAGAGTGGACTGAAAAATGGCAGATGGAGTTTAATGCTGATAAGTGTGAGGTGCTACATCTTGGCAGGACAAATCAAAATAGGACGTACATGGTAAATGGTAGGGAATTGAAGAATGCAGGTGAACAGAGGGATCTGGGAATAACTGTGCACAGTTCCCTGAAAGTGGAATCTCATGTAGATAGGGTGGTAAAGAAAACGTTTGGTGTGCTGGCCTTTATAAATCAGAGCAATGAGTATAGAAGTTGGGATGTAATGTTAAAATTGTACAAGGCATCGGTGAGGCCAATTCTGGAGTATGGGGTACAATTTTGGTCGCCTAATTATAGGAAGAATGTCAACAAAATAGAGAGAGTACAGAGGAGATTTACTAGAATGTTGCCTGGGTTTCAGCAACTAAGTTACAGGGAAAGGTTGAACAAGTTAGGGCTTTATTCTTTGGAGCGCAGAAGGTTAAGGGGGGACTTGATAGAGGTCTTTAAAATGATGAGAGGGATAGACAGAGTTGACGTGGATAAGCTTTTCCCACTGAGAGTAGGGAAGATTCAAACAAGGGGACATGACTTGAGAATTAAGGGACAGAAGTTTAGGGATAACATGAGGGGGAACTTCTTTACTCAGAGAGTGGTGGCTGTGTGGAATGAGCTTCCAGTGAAGGTGGTGGAGGCAGGTTCGTTTTTATCATTTAAAAATAAATTGGATAGTTATAAGGACGGGAAAGGAATGGAGGGTTATGGTCTGAGCGCAGGTATATGGGACTAGGGGAGAATACGTGTTCGGCACGGACTAGAAGGGTCGAGATGGCCTGTTTCCGTGCTGTGATTGTTATATGGTTATATGGTTATCCTTAAACTGTGTCTCATTGTCCTGGACTTCCACAACATCGGGAACAATCTTCCTGCATCTAGCCTGTCCAACCCCTTAAGATTTTAGTAAGTTTCTATAAGATCCCCCCTCAATCTTCTAAATTCTAGCGAGTACAAACCGAGTCTACCCAGTCTTTCTTCATATGAAAGTCCTGAAATCCCAGGAATCAGTCTGGTGAACCTTCTCTGTACTCCCTCTATGGCAAGAATGTCTTTCCTCAGATTAGGAGACCAAAACTGTACGCAATACTCCAGGTGTGGTCTCATCAAGACCATGTACAACTGCAGTAGAACCTCCCTGCTCCTATACTCAAATCCTTTTGCTATGAATGCTAACATACCATTCGCCTTCTTCACTGCCTGCTGCACCTGCATGCCTACTTTTAATGACTGGTGTACCATGACACCCAGGTCTCGTTGCATCTCCCCCTTTCCTAATCGGCCACCATTCAGATAATAATCTACTTTCCTGTTTTTGCCACCAAAGTGGACAACCTCACATTTATCCACATTATACTGCATCTGCCATGCATTTGCCCACTCACCCAGCCTATCCAAGTCACCTTGCAGCCTCCTAGCATCCTCCTCACAACTAACACTGCCCCCCAGCTTCGTGTCATCTGCAAACTTGGAGAAGTTGCATTCAATTCCCTCGTCGAAATCATTAATATATATCGTAAACAGCTGGGGTCCCAGAACTGAGCCTTGCGGAACCCCACTAGTCACTGCCTGCCATTGTGAAAAGGATCCGTCTCTTTGCTTCCTGTCTGCCAGCCAGTTCTCTATCCACATCAATACTGAACCCCCAATACCGTGTGCTTTAAGTTTGTATACTAATCTCTTATGTGGGACCTTGTCGAAAGCCTTCTGAAAGTCCAGATATAACACATCCACTGGTTCTCCCTTATCCACTCTACTAGTTACATCCTCGAAAAATTCTATAAGATTCGTCAGACATGATTTACCCTTCATAAATCCATGCTGACTTTGTCCAATGATTTCACCACTTTCCAAATGTGCTGCTATCCCATCTTTAATAACTGATTCTAGCAGTTTCCCCACTACTGACGTTAGACTGACAAGTCTGTAATTCCCCGTTTTCTCTCTCCCTCCCTTTTTAAAAAGTGGTGTTACATTAGCTACCCTCCAATCCTCAGGAACTACTCCAGAATCGAAAGAGTTTTGAAAAATTATCACTAATGCATCCACTATTTCTGGGGCTACTTCCTTAAGTACTCTGGGATGCAGCCTATCTGGCCCTGGGGATTTATCGGCCTTTAATCCATTCAATTTACCTAACACCACTTCCCGGCTAACCTGGATTTCACTCAGTTCCTCCATCTCATTTGACCCCCGGTCCCCTGCTATTTCCGGCAGATTATTTATGTCTTCCTTAGTGAAGTCAGAACCAAAGTAGTTATTCAATTGGTCTGCCATGTCCTTGTTCCCCATGATCAATTCACCCGTTTCTGACTGCAAGGGACCTACATTTGTTTTAACTAATCTTTTTCTCTTCACATATCTATAAAAGCTTTTGCAGTCAGTTTTTATTTTCCCTGCCAGTTTTCTTTCATAATATATTTTCCCTTTCCTAATTAAGCCCTTTGTCCTCCTCTGCTGGTCTCTGAATTTCTCCCAGTCCTCTGGTAGGCTGCTTTTTCTGGCTAATTTGTTTTGATACTATCCCTGATTCCCCTTGTTATCCACGGATGCACTACCTTCCCTGATTTATTTTTTTGCCAAACTGGGATGAACAATTGTTGTAGTTCATCCATGCAGTCTTTAAAAGCCTTCCATTGCATATCCACCGTCAACCCATTAATAATAATAATAATAAATTTTATATTTAATGGGCGCCTTTCATACAAAATCTCAAGGACACCTTACATAGTAAACATATAATCGGAATATAACAATAAGGACATCACAGAGACACAAATCAAAAACAGGATTCAATCCAAAAACAGAAAATCAAAAACACAGTGTGAAGAGGGAGCAGCGGCAACCAATTCGTGCCAGCGTCCACTCTCCCTTCACGTCAGCCATCTTGGACACAGACCTACAAGACTACAGTTAGACAAAAAAAAAATCATCCCCCCACAGTGGATAGCACTGTGGAGGAAGGCACAATGTCCAGTCCCCACCCCATGTTCACCCCAAAGTCAGGCCTATTGGGGCCACCGCAATTGCCTCTACGGAGGCCCGATGTCCCTGGCCGTTCTCACCGGGTGATCTTGCCCCGGCGTCGGGAGAGTCCTTTCGGCGGCTGGGCCACTTGGAACGGCCGCTTCTTGGTTGGAGCCCGCGGCTGCCGAAGCCGACAAGGCCGCGCCGGTTTGGCGCTCCTAGGCTCCAGGTGAAAAAGTCGGCGCCCCGCTCTCCTCACTGCCGCCTCTACGCACGCCGTCTCTCCGCTCCGCAAACCCGCAGCCCGGAGATGTTGCTCACGGCGGTCCAGCTCGCCAGAGCTCCAGCGCGGCGACCCAGGCAAGGCATCGCCCGCTCCGCTCCGCTCCAGCGCTCCAGCGCTCCAATGCAGTGCCGCCACGCAGGCCGAGGTGCTGGGTGGTTCCCGCCAAGAAACGGCGCTCCAAGCCCGCTGGTAGGCCACGACGACGGGTCGACGGGCAGCCCGGAAAAAAGGCTGCCACACCGACCAGGTAGGGACCTATAAGTAAATTAACACCTACCCCCCCACATTAAAAGACCATATCCCCTACAAACAAAAAAACAGGACTCCATTAAGAATCAATCGCCAGTCTATCTTGGCCAATTCACGTCTCATACCCACAAAGTTACCTTTCTTTAAGTTCAGGACCCTTGTTTCTGAATTAACGATGTCACTCTCCATCCTAATGAAGAACTCAACCATATTATGGTCACTCTTGCCCAAGGGGCCACGCACAACAAGACTGCTAACTAACCCTTCCTCATTACTCAATACCCAGTCTAGAATAGCCTGCTCTCTCGTTGGTTCCTCTACATGTTGGTTTAGAAAACTATCCCGCATACATTCCAAGAAATCTTCTTCCTCAGCACCCTTGCCAATTTGATTCACCCAATCTATATGTAGATTGAAGTCACCCATTATAACTGTTTATACCTTTGTTGCACGCATTTCTAATTTCCTGTTTGATGCCATCCCCAACTCCACTACTACGGTTAGGTGGCCTGTACACAACTCCCACTAGCGTTTACTGCCCCTTATGAGGGCCGGGGCCCAATTGGGAGTTGAAGACTTGATTATTAAAATATCAACATTTTGTAAAATTGCTACATTTCCCAGCTCGTCCTTTAAGCACTTTCACCTTCATCTTTGTCACTGACTCCTCCATCTGCCAGCGGAAACAGCAGCCTCGGGCCTCGCTTTCCCTCCTCCCGCATGACAGAGCCGAGCCGCCCCCCCCCCCCCCAGCCCCAGCATCACTGGCACCGCCGCCCATCGACCAGCGGCCGAACCGTCAATTCCCCGACTCTCCTCCTCCTTTCTAGCATGTTATTGATGCTAGAAACGCGTACTTTCAAACCTGTTAAAAACCGCGATAAACGGTTAGTTTTTCGGCTGTAAATAACTGTGCAAGTCGGGGTGACCGTGAGACACAGCTATCCTACTTTAGAGTTCCAAAGATTAATAAAAATGAAGGTAAAGAGAAGAGAGAGCTGAAGGGAAAATAACAGCGGAAGTTGTTGGCCGTGCAGATATAAAGATAGAAAATATCGGGAATTATTGCGTTTGCTCACTGCATTTCATCAAAAGTAAGGCATTATTGATGTTTTTTCTTTATTCATTTGTTATATAAAAAGTGTTAAAGGTGAAAAATCGATCAGTAAAATTGCAAAATCGCCCTTGGTTCTCAGGTGGGTTTTAACATGCAAAAAGAAACCGCATCATTTCCCCCTAGAGTAATAATTAAATCGCGCCGCCACCCCCCACCGCCATTCAGGCCCACCCACCCCCCCACCCCCCCTCCGACCCGCCGTTCAGGCCCGCCCGCACCCCAGCCCCGCCGTTCAGGCCCGCACGCACCCCCCCCCCCCCCTCCCTCATGCCACCCCCCTTTTTGAAAAGCTTCGTACGGGCCTGCTCTCCCTCTCTCCCCTTCCTCGCTCCCTCTTCCACCCCCCCATTCCTCCCTCCCTCTCCATCCCCCTCACTCTCTCCCTCTCCACCTTCCTCTGTCCCTCCCTCTCTCTATCACTCCTTCATTCACTCTCTCCCCCCCTTCGATATTTTTACCGATATTTGGGTAAAATCCCATGACCTTCATCCCGTACACATTGCTGTCCATAAAACCCAGCTAGTAGTGGAGTCGTAGAGCGTCGAAACAGGCCCTTCAGCCCAACTTGCCCATACTGGCCAACATGCCCCATCTACACTAGTCCCAACTGCCCGCGTTTAGGATTTGAGATCCTTCGCAAAATCCACCCCTCCGTCCCCCTCCCTCTCCCCTAGCTCTCTCCCTCTCCCCCATCTCTCCCACTAACCCTCTCTCTCTCTCTCTCTCTCTCTCTCTCTCTCTCTCTCTCTCTCTCTCTCTCTCTCTCTCTCTCTCTCTCGCTCTCTCTCTCTCTCTCTCTCTCTCTCTCTCTCTCTCTCTCTCTCTCTCTCTCTCTCGCTCTCTCTCTCTCTCTCTCTCTCTCTCTCTCTCTCTCTCTCTCTCTCTCTCTCTCTCTCTCTCTCTCTCGCCCTCTCCCTCCCCTCTCTCTCCAAGACATTACTAACTCACCCCTCCCTCTCTTCCTCTCTCCCTCCCCTCTCTCTCACAACACTAGTTCTGTGTATAAGGGTCTAGACCCGAAACATCGCCCATTCCTTCTCTAGAGAGATGCTGCCTGACCAACTGTTACTCCAGTACTTTGTGTCTATCTTCGGTTTAAACCAGCTTCTGCAGTTCCTTCCAACACAAATTCGTCCTCTCTCTCCCCCTATCCCTCCCTCTCTCTCCCCCTATCCCTTCCTCTCTCTCCCCCCTCTCCATCACCTCCTTCTCCCTCCTCTCCTTCTCCCCCACTCTGCCCAGGGGCAGAAAAACCCGGGGAGGGGGGGGGGGGGGGGGGGGGGGGGACAGAGGGGACACGTTCCCTTCATGTTTTGAGAGGTGAGGGACATCCCCCCCCCCCCAAGTTTTTTTAATCCGGATTTAAAAATAGTGGGTACACAAAATTGCTGGAGAAACTCAGCGGGTGCAGCAGCATCTATGGAGAGAAGGAAATAGGCGACGTTTCGGGCCGAAACCCTTCTTCAGACTGATGGGGGGTGGGGTGGGAGAAGGAAGGAAAAAGGGAGGAGGAGGAGCCCGAGGGCGGGGGGATGGGAGGAGACAGCTCGAGGGTTAAGGAAGGGGAGGAGACAGCAAGGGCTAGCAAAATTGGGAGAATTCAACGTTCATGCCATCAGGACGCAACCTACCCAGGCGGAATATGAGGTGCTGTTCGTCCAATTTCCGGTGTTGCTCACTCTGGCAATGGAGGAGACCCAGGACAGAGAGGTCGGATTGGGAATGGGAGGGGGAGTTGAAGTGCTGAGCCACCGGGAGTTCAGGTAGGTTATTGCGGACTGAGCGGAGGTGTTCGGCAAAACGATCGCCCAACCTTCGCTTAGTCTCCCCGATGTAAATCAGCTGACATCTAGAGCAGCGGATGCAGTAGATGAGGTTGGAGGAGATACAGGTGAACCTTTGTCGCACCTGGAACGACTGCTTGGGTCCTTGAATGGAGTCGAGGGGGGAGGTGAAGGGACAGGTGTTGCATTTCTTGCGGTTGCAATGGAAAGTGCCCGGGGAGGGGGTGGTATGGGAGGGAAGGGAAGAATTGACAAGGGCGTTGCGGAGGGAGCGGTCTTTGCGGAAGGCAGACATGGGGGGAGATGGGAAGATGTGGCGAGTGGTGGGGTCACGTTGGAGGCGGCGGAAATGGCGGAGGATTATGTGTTGTATTTGCCGGCTGGTGGGGTGAAAGGTGAGGACCAGAGGGACTCTGCCCATTGTTGCGAGTGCGGGGATGGGGAGAGAGAGCAGTGTTGCGGGGTATGGATGAGACCCTGGTGCGAGCCTCATCTATAGCGTCGGAGGGGAATCCCCGTTCCCTGAAGAACGAAGAAAATTTCCGATGCCCTGGTATGGAATGTCTCATCCTGGGAACAAAAATAGTGGGGGTGGGACTGATGATCGAGGGCGCCGATTGGAGGATAGAGACGCCGGTCAGCGGGCAATGGGGGCGGAACATGTTTCAGAGCGATGATTGGAGGAGGGAGGGGTGGGGGGGGGGGGGGGGGGGGGGTGGTGGGACTGAGGATAGAGCGTGGTGATTGGAGGAGGGAGACGTGGCACAGACCTGCGCAAAGATTATAGAGGATTACACGTCAGTCCATTGGATTTCGGAGGAGTGGTCTATCTGGCTCCGCTATAGGATCTTTGGACCTGCGCTTTATCCGCAGCCAGGATCAAAGATCTTATAGCAGAGCGCTCCACCTATGCCTGTGTGTGAATGTGTGTGTGATTGGTGGTGGTCGGAGGGGCCGTAGGCGCAGATTGGCAGCCACGCTTCTGTCAGTCTGCCCCAGGGCAGCTGTGGCTACAGAAGTAGCTTACCACCACCGAGTGTGACTGAGGAGTGAATTAATAATGCGATGTAAAGCGCTTGAGTATTAGAAAGGCGCTATATAAATCCCATCCATTATTATTATTATTATAGGATCTGTAGATGGGTTATGCATGCAACCTATAATGTAGTTACCTCATCACCACTAACCACGCCCCATCATATTAGTATAACTGTAGTATCCTCCCTTTGTTCCTCCCACTAGGTTCCAATACGCCTGAAGGCTGGATGCAGTCAGTGCTGGGACGTGTGTGCCATGTGCTATATTAAACTCACAGTAAATCTTACAGTGTGTCAGTAATCATCCTTTACATGGTGTCAGAAGTTTAAAACTCGCGTTTCCCGTTTACCGGTTTTCATTTATTTTGTCCCCGTTAGTGCCCAGTGTTGGGTTTCCCTTGACATGGCATCCTCATGCCGAAAGCCATCTCCCCTTGTCTTCGACGCTGACATTGCGGAGCGATGGTCGACTTTTGTGATGGACTACACTCACTACGTCAATATTGCGCACCGGAACGACCCAGCCGCGGTCAAAGCATCACTCTTGCTCAACCTGGCCGGTCCCGACGCAATGAAGAGAGCTCAAGCCTTTGTCTACGAACCAGCGATCCTGGATGACAACGACCAGCCGGTCGAGCCAGCTGAATCGGCCGACGACCCGGTATGTCTTTTGCGCAAATTCGCGGAGATATGTGACCTGCCCTCCAACCGTATACTGGAGCGGGCCAGGTTCTTCTCACGCAAGCAACAGCCGGATGAACCTGTTGAATGCTTCATCGCCGACCTGCGGCACCTTGCCCAGCGGTGCCGATTTGAAACCATGCGCGACCAGCTCACCAGAGACATTCTCGTCACTGGTATGATCGATCAGAAGCTGCGTGCCGACCTGCTGCAACGGCCTGACCTAACCCTGACTCAGGCAATGCATGCGTGCCGCATTGCCGAAGTGGTCACCCCTCCTCATGGACAGAGGGGGTCTGACAACCGAGCCATAAATTTAACTGGTGTTGCTGGACAACGACGGATGAAGGACAACTTTCGACCTCCACCGCGGCCCGTTCGTACACCCCGGGACCCGAGATCTCAAAAGTGTCCAAACTGCAACTACGTGCACTCCTCAGAATCACAGTGCCCAGCCCTTGGGAAGACCTGCAATTTCTGCGGGAGAAGAAACCATTTTGCAGCTGCCTGCCGGTCCCGTGGGAAAGTGCCCTCAGCTCCCAGACAACTCCTAAAAAACCTTCTACAAGTTGATAGCGAGATGGATTCTCAGCCTTCTGTTGACGCTGCCCCCGACTGAGCTCAGCTTTTCCACGGGAGATGTAAGTATTTACACTCTCCTCCACAGCCGATCTCGCCTCCCCGATCCTTCAGTGAACATAACTGTAAACAATAAGTCCTTCTCTGCTAAACTTGACACGGGGGCGAAAGTGAACGTAATGTCAACAAAGCTGTTCCACCAGATAAGGAATAATGAGCTGCTGATTGCCGACCGCTCTGTTTTGCGTGCCTATGGGGGAGAGGAACTAACACCTGTGGGGAAGGCGACTTTCCACTGCGTGCTGCAGAAATCGTCCCAGGACCTGTCTTTCTTCATTCTGGACAGTGACTGTGTGACGTTGCTGAGCAACCAGGCCTGCCAGGATCTTGGTCTGGTGTCGTTTGACCCTACGGTCCACGAGGTGCAAGCTGTGATGGATCCACTATCTGAATACCCAGACCTGTTTGACGACAAGTTGGGGAAGCTGCCGTTGGTGTACAAGATCGCGACTGACCCATCTGTGGTGCCTGTGATCCGTCCACCCCACAGAGTGTCTTTTGCCATGAAGGGCAAGGTGGAGAATATGCTGAAGGACATGGTCAACATGGGAGTGCTGGAGGCTGTCAGCGATCCAACCGAATGGGTCTCCACCATGGTCGCCACGTTGAAGAAAGGAAAAAATGAGATACGGGTATGCATCAACCCTAAGGACTTGAATATGGCGATTAAACGGCCCCACTACCCCATGAGGACTGTCGAAGATGTTGCCGCCCAGGTGGGACAAGCCACTGCGTTCTCCGTCCTCGATGCCAGAAGTTCGTTTTGGCAGATACCACTGGACAAACGCTCCACGGACCTGACCACGTTCAGCACGCCCTTCGGCAGGTTTAAGTTTTTACGGATGCCGTTCGGCATCAACTCTGCCAGCGAGGTATTTCAGCGTTCAATGGAACAATTATTTGCAGGTCTGCCCTGCGCGATTATTGTGGATGACATTCTGGTCTATGGGAGGGATGTGGCCGAACATGACCACAACCTCCGGCGGATTTTGGACCGTGCTCGGCAGATAAATTTGAAGCTCAATCGGTCAAAGTGCAAGTTCCGGGTGCCTGAGGTCACATATGTCGGCCACATTTTCACGGCCCAAGGGTTGAAGCCAGACCCGCAAAAGACCAGCGCCATCTCAGAGCTGCCCGCCCCGACAGACGTTGTCAGTCTGCAGCGTTTCCTGGGTATGGTGAATTACCTGGGGAAGTTTATCCCCGACCTCAGCGAGTTGAGCGCACCCCTGAGACAGCTCACAAAGAAGGACATTGCCTGGGCATGGTTTCCACACCACCAGCAGGCGTTTGACCTGCTAAAGACGAGGCTGGTCAGCACTGGTCGAAGTTTTTTGATCTGCTGCGTCCGATCGTGGTCACTTGCGACGCCTCTCGATTTGGTCTGGGTGCTGCCTGCCTGCAACCCCACGCTGATGACTTGCTGCTGCCTATCTCCTATGCCTCTCGGACCATGACGGACACAGAGCAGCGCTATGCTCAGATAGAGAAGGAGCTGCTGGCGGTGGTTTTCGCGTGTTCGAAGTTTAAGGACTTCTTATTTGGCACCAGGTTCACCGTTGAGACGGATCACCAGCCACTGGTAACGATACTTAACAAACCAATACACTGCGCTCCTGCCAGGCTCCAGCGGATGATGCTGCAGCTACAGCGCTTTGACTTTAAAATCATATATAAGAGGGGCACCGAGATGCATGTGGCTGATGCACTGTCCCGGGCCCCCCGGGCCTCCTGCGTCCAGCACCCATTCGAGCAGTCGGACTTACAGGTACTGAACGTTAACTTCGTCCCTTCTCACCAGCTGCAGTGCTTGGTTGAACATACCGCTAACGACCCCGACCTGCAGCAGCTTGCTGCTGTCATCAAGCGCGGGTGGCCCACCAAACGGAATTCGTTGCCTGCCAGCGTCCACCCCTATTTTTTGGTCCGCGATGAGTTAGTCCTCCGCGACGGTATTATTATCAAAGGACACAAAGTTGTCATCCCGGCCTCGCTGCGTGGCTTGTATTTTGATGCCGCCCACATGGGGCATCCCGGGGCAGATGCCACTATCTCACATGCCCAGGAACAGTACTACTGGCCGGCCATGGCTAAATACATCCAGGCCAGGGTGGATTACTGTCCGGACTGTCACTCGCTTGCCCCGCATCAGCAAAGACAGCCACATTTGCAGCAGCCTGCCCCTGACATGCCCTGGTCTTCTCTGGCGGCCGATATCTTCGACTGGCGTGGGAGGCAATACCTTGTGCTAGTAGACTCTTACTCGAATTGGTTCGAGGTGGACCTCCTCCCTGCCATCACCTCCGAGATGGTGATCAGTAAGCTTCGCCGCCACTTTGCCACGTTTGGTTCCCCTGTCCGGCTGCAGACAGACAACGGTCGCCAGTTCACCAGCGCCGAGTTTCGAGCGTTTGCCACAAAGTGGAACTTTAATCATTTCACTAGCAGCCCGGAGTAACCGCAAAGCAATGGTCTGGCTGAACGGGCGGTCCGCAGCGCTAAGCACCTGCTTGAACAAACCCGCCTCTCGAACGGGGATTTCTATCAGGGTCTCCTGAACCTTCGGAACATTTCCAGAGACAGTACCATGGGATCCCCTGCCCAGCGACTCATGTCCCGAGTTGTCTGCCCTCCGATGCCTATTGCCCAGCAGTCCCTGATGCCTAAAGTCCTGCAGCCTGCTGATGTCAAACAACGTATTGCCCAGAAGCACGAGATCCAGCGCCGCTCGCACGACAAATCCTGCCGCCCTCTTTCGCCACTGATGCCTGGACAGGTCGTCCGTTTGCAGACGCCCACCGGCTACTCCCGACTTGCCACCGTCGTCGGGTTTGACAGCGCGCCACGGTCCTACCTCGTGGATTTCGAAGGGACTGTATACCGACGCAGCCGCCAGCACCTGTTGGCGGTTAACGAGCCCAAACCACCTCCTGCGATTCCGTATACCCCTCCATCGCGTGTCGAGCCTTCCTCCACTAACGTACCATCTGCTCCCTGCATGCCACGGTCGGTCCTTTTGCCTCGGATAGCCCCCCCTGCTCCTCCCGGGTTTGCTCCCCAGGCTCTGCTGTCTCCTGCAAGGTCTTCTCTCTCTCCAACTTCAGCTCGTTCTACCCCTTCATTCTCACCTGGCTCACCTGTGCCTCTCCGTTCCCCCTTCAAGCTGGGTTCCCCACCCATCTTCTCTCCCCCTCCTGTTTCTGTTCCTGTCCCTCCTCCTATTCTTTCGGGCGGGGAGGGTGAAGGTGCTGTGCGCACTCGCTCGGGTCGGATTGTAAAACCTCCGGCTCGCTACGGAGAATATGCTTAGCTTTGCAGGTACTGTATAATAAACCTGCTACTGTAGTAACTTGTTTGAATTGTAAGGGAAAGGATGTAGATGGGTTATGCATGCAACCTATAATGTAGTTACCTCATCACCACTAACCACGCCCCATCATATTAGTATAACTGTAGTATCCTCCCTTTGTTCCTCCCACTAGGTTCCAGTACGCCTGAAGGCTGGATGCAGTCAGTGCTGGGACGTGTGTGCCATGTGCTATATTAAACTCACAGTAAAGCTTACAGTGTGTCAGTAATCACTCCTTTACAGGATCTTTGGCCAGGATCGATCCCAGCCGGGTCTCCGGCGCTGTCCTGTCCCCACCCGAGTACCCCCAAACCCCCCCCCCCTCCCCCGGGTGGCCAGAGAGGTCGGCAGCAAAGATCCTCCGCTATATCTTTGGTCGGCAGTCAGACGGGCCAGCGCAGAGAAACAGCGCTAAACCCAGCTAACTCTGCCTGTCCCGCCAGGTGAGTTTACAACCCTTCCTGCATTTGCGGGAAATATGGCCAGCGTGGAGAAGCAGCGCTGGTATCTCGTCAGTCCAGACAGCGCTGTGGTTAACCCGGTGAGACAGGCAGAGTTAAGCTGCATTTAGCGCTGGATTGAGCCTCCGAAGCCTCGCGCGCGTGTGTGTGCGGAGGGAGGGGGGGGGGGGGGGGGGGGGGGGGGGGTTTAAATCGAGTTAAAACTCTCCGTTTGCAGAAAGGGGTCGGGCGGGGGATGCAAAACGCTGCAATCAGGGGGAGAAGGTCGGTGTGGGTTGGGATAAACAATTCTCCGTTTCACACTCTCTCCCTTTCACTCTCCAGGAGGGAGGGCAGGTGTTCAAACCGGGACAAAAATACAACAATCCCATCTAAAACTGTAAGATATCGTAGAGTTGATAAACTCGGGGTAAAACGCAACAAGACACAGATAATTTTAAAATCTGCTGCTTTCTTGTAGAAACAATTGTTGATGATGTAAATATTGAAAGATCCATTATAAGGTCATCAGTGATAGAAGCAGAATTAGGCCATTCGGCCCATCGTTAGGCCCGGGGAGCCGCTGGTGAGACTAACAATTGAGTTTCTCATTGTATACCTCTTTTCTTGACTTCCACCGTTGCCCAATGGTCTTTCTCCACATCCTGCTCTATTCCACTGTCTAAGTTGTACTGGTTCTAACATTAGGTGCATTCAACCCTAGCTAACTGTTGGTTTAAAATTACTTAGATGCGTTGCCCATTTCTGGACCTTTTGCTTCCCTCACTGATCTATCCTTAAATTTAACATGTTCTCTGGATATGAAGTCTCAACTACTGTGCTGAACAACACCTTTGCTCATTCGCATAATTTTTAAAATTACCTGGATCTGCTGGTGAATAGTTTCTCCTTAGACTATCATCCTTTTGGTCTGAGGTATTTTCCTGTACTCCTACAACTTTACCATATTGTTTTACTCCTGTATTGGAACTACTTCCTGATTCTTTCTGTTGTGTGAAGAAACATGCACCAGTGTCGTTTCTGATGCCCTATCATTTAATTATCCTGGATACTTTATTTTCACATCATATCACTGCACTTGGTCAATACTTCATGCATCCATAGACTCTCTGACTTTAGCTCTGCACTACCTCCAATACAAATAATTGCGAGGCAACTTGATGTTCAACGATTACATGTGCAGCTTTGGATGTAATGAACCTGATCAATATATTTATTTTTCTTTCCATTTTTTAAACATCTTTTCTTTAGCTTAGGTACTGCACAGAGGAAGTGCAACCGTTAGAATTTCTTAAGTCTCGTTTTGTGGAGAAGGGGAAGGCATTTAATAGCTGCATGAACAATTCTTGCTAGAATTTAACATTGGGCCTCTTCACCGAAAAGAAGAAAGGGTTACATTCCTTGTGCTAGGTTCTTTAAATACCTAGTATTTGAAATTATAATATGCAGAAAAAAATCATTATTATTATTTTCTTCAATAGAGTGCTGGTTGATTATTTCCAGCAAGACACTTCATTAAATCATAGGAATATTTATAGAAGCTTCATTTATACATTAAAAAAAAAATCATAATCCCTTGTTTAAAGTATCTCTCTTCCTCCATATTGGGGCCGTGGAATAGCAAAGTGATTGCCGATATGCTGATTTCCTGGATGCTCAATTGGATACTCTTCTTTGAAACTTGATCCAGTTGCATTTGAAGGTAAAACTTGAATCCTGTTTAATCCCTTTATATCAAAAGAAAACAATAGTTGTTATCCTGGATGATAATATTTTTTGAATTAAGTTTATTATTTATTTTGCACAGTTAAGGATGAAACATTTAAAAAAAAATGAACAGTATCATTGAGTAAAATGATTGCAGGCATCTCAGAACTTGCAGTTTTCTGGCACACATAAAAATAAGGCATTATACTGGTAAACCTTCCATTATGTTTTTAAATAATTATGGCTCAGATAGGAACACACTTGCATCCGTTAAGGAGGCAGGAGCCATCTTGGTGAACGGCTGCTAGCCAGCAGCCGTCAGTTTTAAATTCATTTTTTTAATAGTTTTTAGTGAGTCCTGATTTTTGTTTGTAGGGGATATGGTCTTTTTAATGTGTGGGGTAGGTGTAAACTTTATTTCTAGGTCCCTACCTGGTCGGTGTGGCAGCCTTTTCTCCGGGCTGCCCGTCGACCCGTCCTCGTGGCCTACCTGCGGGCTTGGAGCGCCGTTCCCTGGCGGGGACCGCCCAGCACCTCGGCCTCGGCACAGCGTTGGAGCGCTGCGGAGTGGAGCGGGCGACGCCTTGCCTGGGTCGCCGCGCTGGAGCGACGCGCTGGAGCTCTGGCGAGCTGGACCGCCGAGAGCAACATCTCCGGGCTGCGGGTCTGCGGAGCAGAGAGGCGGCAGTGCGGAGAGGCGGCAGTGCGGCGAGGTGGCAGTGCGGAGAGGCGACGCCGACTTTTACATCTGGAGCCTGGGAGCTCCAAACCGGCGCGGCCTTGTCGGCTTCGGCAGCCGCGGGCTCCAACCAGGAAGCGGCCGTTCCAGGTGGCCCAGCCGCCGAAAGGACTCTCCCGACGCCGGGGCAAGACCACCCAGTCAGAACGGCCAGGGACATCGGGCCTCCGTAGAGGCAATTGCGGTGGCCTCAATAGGCCTGACTTTGGGGTGAACATGGGGTGGGGACTGGACATTGTGCCTCCCCCCACAGTGCGCTATCCACTGTGGGGGGTTGATTTTTTTTGTCTAATTGTAGTCCTGTAGGTCTGTGTCCAAGATGGCTGCCGTGAAGAGAGAGTGGACGCTGGCGCGCTTTGGCTGCCGCTGCTCTCTCTTCACACTGTGTTTTTGATTTTCTGTTTTTGGATTGAATTCTGTTTTTAATTTGTGTCTCTGTGATGTCTTTATTACTTGTTATATTCCGATTATATGTTATTCCGATTACTATGTAAGGTGTCCTTGAGATATCTGAAAGGCGCACATTAAATAAAATTTATTATTATAATTATTATTATTATCCGAGTCTGAATATTTTAGGTTTAAGTATTTTTGTAGACTTGGGGACAATATTTCCATAATGTCATCTTCCAAATGTGATACTAAACCAAAGCCCAAAGTGAGGAGTTGACGGGTTGGCGGAGAGATGTGATGAGAGTTTATCTCTAGTGCCTTGCAATTGTTTTAATCTTTGTCATTATATATTTAAAACTGATTATCCAGAGTTATCATATTGCTGCTTGCTCAAATTGGCTACTGCATTTCCAGCATTAGACTAGTTTATAGTAATAATGTAGATAATAATAAAGATGACAAAGTTATATGAATACAACTCTATCACTTCCAGTTTTCCTCAGAAAAATATTTTTCTACTCATCAATGATCGTTTCAGAAGTTTGAATGTTTGTTGAAGAGAGCCAATGGCTTGATCCATTTAGAATCCCTGAGCTAATGAGCCAGTTCATGTCCACGAACTGCCAGATCCAGATAAGATTTAGATTTGGGGTGATAAGTGAAATAATAGTCTACAAGGGACACATCAGAAGTGTGATGAAACACATTCTATTTGCCTGAATGTGAAAAGTTTTAACACTCAAGAAGTTTGAAATAAAGCAAAAGCAAGTATTCGTTATTTTAAACATATTCCCACCACTATGTCAAACATGTCAAGAATGTAAAAGACAATCCACATTAATGTGGCAAAGCTTCTTCAAAAGTACTTTGTAAAGTCTTCTAGAACGACGGAACTCTAACTCATTCAAGTTACTTTCCAAGTCACATCCATGGTTTCACATCATCGTGGAACTCCCTCTTTCCACAGTAGGAGTATCACACGGCTGCGTGTGCTGGACTGGAGGGCGGCAGCTTCGACCACCCCCAGGCCGCGGTGTTTGAACCGGCCCGTTTGCGGGGTTCGGTGAGCCGCGGGACTGTTGTGCCATCGCCCGGTGGGGAATCGCCTCAGCGCAGAGGGAGAAGAGGAGGGAAGAGACAGTAACCCTAAGATTTTTGCCTCCACCACAGTGAGGAGGTGCTTGGAGGATGTGGTGGTGTTAATTTGTGTTTATTGTTGTTTATTATTGTATGATTGTATGTATGACTGCAGGCACGAAATTTCTGCAGGCACGAAACAATAAAGGTATTCAATTCAATTCAATTCAATTCAATCAATTACAACAAATAATGAGACTGTGTTCAAGAGTTTATTTGTCTCTGCATTTTCTTTTTTTTTTTTAAATATTTTATTTTATTAGAAGTAAGTACAGTCATATGGCACCAAAGTGCCTAATATATATTTTCATAATACATTTTATGTACAACTTCTTTTTTTTTTTTTTTTTGTTACACTGAAAAAAGATTAGAATAAGAAAAAGAAGTTAGATAGTAAAGGATAGAAAGATGTGAAATATATAGTGTGTGAAAAAAGAAAACGAGTAAATGAAGAAAGTTGAGAGAGAATAGAGAAAAGAAAAGAAAAGAAAAAAAGAGGAGATCATTATTTATAGTCTTGACCAACCCTCGTCCAGTCCTGAAACAGTTATTTTTTACAATTGTGTTGCACCATATGATTCCAAAAAAACGACGAATGGAGACCAACTCGTTATGAATTGGTCTGATTTATCCATTAGGAGGAATCGCATTTCCTCAAGATGAGCGGTGTCCAACATACTTGCAATCCACATTTTAAGCGTTGGTATTGATGTACCCTTCCAAAATTTAAGAATTAATTTTTTTGCTATTATTAAACCATAGTTAAGGAATAGATTTTGAGATGTGTTCAATTTATTCCCATCTTCCATTACGCCAAATATAATAATTTCAGTATTAGGTTCCATTCTTGTCTTGAATAATTTTGTAAATATTTCAAAAATATCATTCCAAAATCTATAAAGTTTTATGCAGGAGACTAAGGAGTGTGTTATAGTTGCCTTTTGGGCTAGACATTTATCACAAGTGGCGGATATATTTGGATAACATTTGTTCAATCTTGTTTTTGAATAATATAATCTATGTACAATTTTAAATTGAATTAAATTATGTCTTACATTAATTGAGCATTTGTGAATATATATCAGGTATTTTTCCCATTTAACCTTCGTAATTTTTATCATTAGTTCCCGTTCCCACTCTTCTCTAAGTACCTCTGTCGATGGTAGGTCTATATTTAGAATACTATTATATAAATATGATATTAATTTTTGTGAGTCAGCTTCAATATTCATTGCCTCTTCCAATAAGTCAGGAGTTACTTTTTGATATCCTTGTATATATTTTTTCACGAAATCGCAAATCTGAAGATATTTAAAATATTGGTTGTTTTTCAATTTAAATTTTAATTGTAATTGTTGGAATGATAGTAAGTTTCTCATTTCATACATATCCCCGATCCTTCTAATTCCGAGACTTTCCCATTGGTTATATGTCTTATCAATAAGAGATGGTTTAAATAAAGGGTTATTCGCTATTGGCATTAACAGTGATAGATTTCTTAATTTTAAAGATAATTTTATTTGTTTCCAAATTCTTATTGTACCATATATAATTGGGTTTTTCTTATATATTGTGTTATTCAGTTTTTTTGGGGAGAAGAGGATCGTTCCTATATTACAAGGATGGCAATCCTCCTTCTCCATTTTTATCCATTCTGTCTGTTGGGTAGAACTATCCAACCAATAAATCATATTCTTAATATGCACTGCCCAGTAATAATACATAAAATTCGGAAGTGAAAGTCCCCCGACCTCTTTTGGTTTACATAAGTGTTTTTTTGTGATTCTATGTGATCTATAGTCCCAAATATAATTAGTAATATTAGAGTCTAATTTAAAAAAAAAATATTTTGGTATATATACCGGTATAGATTGAAATAGGTATAGTAATTGTGGTAGGAAGATCATTTTTATTGCATTTATTCTACCTAATAATGATAAGGGAAGTGTTTTCCAAAATTTAATCAACGTATTAAGTTTATTTAATAAAGGCATGAAATTAGCATTGAATAATGCTTTATATTTTCTAGTAATCTGAATACCCAAATATTTAAATTTTTCTGTTGCGATTTTAAAGGGGAACTTCAGTAAGTGTGTAGGTTCTTGAGATTTTAATGTCATGATTTCACTTTTATTCCAGTTTATTCTATATCCAGAAAAAGACCCAAATTCCTCTATTAAGTTTAATAAATTTGGTATGCTCGTTTGTGACTTTGTAATATATAAAAGTATATCGTCTGCATATAATGAGATTTTATTCTTTGAGTCTCTGGTATTATAGCCCTGAATATTCGGATGAATTCTTATACTTTCAGCCAGGGGTTCTATCATAAGGGCAAATAGCAGGGGTGATAGTGCACATCCCTGCCTATTACCCCTTGATAGTTGAAATTTTTGAGATAACATGTTATTAGTTAAAATTCTTGCCATCGGTTTATCATATAATAATTTTACCCATGTTATAAAATTCTCTCCCATATTAAATTTTTGTAGTACTTTATATAAGTATTGCCACTCTACCTGATCAAATGCTTTCTCTGCATCCAAAGAAATAATTGATATATCTTCTTCCTCTACTTTATGCGAGTACATTATATTAAACAGACGTCTCAGATTATTAAATGAGTATCTTTTAGGTATAAACCCCGTTTGATCAGGGTTTATCAATTTACTAATATATTTGCTTAATCTTCTTGCTAAAATCTTTGCTAAAATTTTCTGATCTGTATTTAAAAGTGATATAGCTCTGTACGAGCCCGGATCTTCTAAATCTTTATCTTTTTTTGGAATAAGCGTAATAGTTGATTCTGTTAGTGTTTCAGGTAGTTTGTTTTCTTTAAAAGCATGGGAATATAAATTAAATAAATAAGGGGTTGTTATCTCCCGAAATTTTTTATAAAATTCATTATTAAAACCATCTGGTCCCGGTGTCTTACCATTTTTCAGCGATTTTATTGTTTCACCTATTTCTTTGATTGTAATTTGAGCTCCTAATTCCTCTTGTTCCAAAAGGTCCAGTATTGGAAGATTACAATTATCTAGAAATTTTTTTATTTTACTATCTTCTCTTTTAATTTTAGATGTATATAAGTTTTGGTAAAATTGGGCAAATCTATTATTAATATCTTTAGGTAGTATTAGTAATTCACCTTTCTCTGATTTAATTTTGGTTATAGTATTTTCCTTTTCTTGTTTTTTCAATTGGCGAGCTAAAAGCTTATGTGGTTTGTCACCAAACTCAAAATGTTCCTGTTTTGTCATTTGGAATAGTCTTATTACTCTTGCCGATAAAATTCGATTAAGTTTAAATTTCAGTAATATTATCTTATTGTGTTTATCTGTCGTGGAATCTTTGGCATTATCCAACTCTAACTGATTTCTTGTTCTAACAACAATTGTTCTGTCTTATTCTTTTTATTTTGAAAACTTTGATATGAAATTATAATTCCTCTCATAAATGCCTTAAAAGTTTCCCATAATAAAGAAGGCAAAGTACCTGGTATATCATTATATCGAAAAAAAGTTCCATTTGTTGTTTTAAATATTGATAGCCTTGCACGTCATTTAAAATATGTGTATTAAACCTCCAAAAAATTTTTTTACCCGGCATTCCCTCAAATTTTACTGAAAATGTCAACGGGGAGTGATCTGAAATACTACTAATGTGGTATGTTGGGTTGTTTGTATATGGCATTAATTTCATATCCACTAAAAAATAATCAATTCTTGAATAAGTTTTATGCACCGAAGAGTAAAACGAGTATTCCCTTCCAACTGGATTAGCAGATCTCCATACATCTATTATATTAGTATTTTTTATATATGTATTTAGAAGTTCGCTAGTTTTAGATTTTAAATTACTCTTCTTTTGTTTTGCTGATTTATCTAGATATGAATCTAAAACACAGTTAAAGTCCCCCCCTATTATCACATTTTGGTAATTAAACTCTGATATTATGTCAATAATTTTATCAAAAAAGTGGGGGTTATCAAAATTCGGAGCATAAATATTTATCAAAGTTAGTGGGGTTGCATAAATTTCACCCGAATCTATAATATATCTTCCCTCTTTATCTGATATGGTATTCTTTAATTTAAAAGGAATACCTTTCCTAATAAGAATAGCTGTACCCCTAGATTTAGAAGTAAATGAGGAGTAGTATGTTTGGCCTATCCAATTCGCCTTTAATCTTATTTGTGTTTGTTGTTTCATGTGTGTCTCCTGCAAAAACATTATGTCGCTTTTCAACGATTTTAGTTGGGTAAAAATGTTACCCCTCTTAATTGGTTCGTTGGCACCCCGTATATTCCAACTACAAAATGTAATTCCTCCATTCTTTATTTGTCTATCGTCTTGCATTGTAAATCAGGGTAATATTCCTGAATCATATGGTGCAAACAAATACCTCAGAATTTTAGGACTTGGGTGGTCATCCCGGTTTATTAGATTTATATTGCATCTCCTTCTTGTAAAGTGCCTTAGAAAAAGAAAAAAAGAATGTGATACACAATTACTTTCAAAAAAATTAAACAGATAAAAATCTTGATTGTGCTTTCAAAAAAAAGGTGCTATTAAGGTATCTAAGGGAAGATACCTTAAGGACGAATAGCCATCAACGATGGCAAAAAATGTATAGACCTCCGTGATGTTGTTATACATTGAGCTCCTCCCCCTTGGTGAATCCTCATAAAAAGTTACATATCGTTTCATATTGTGTTTTTTCTTTCTGAGTTTATCAAATCAGCGCTAGTGACAGCCGAGAGAAAAAAGAGACATAAGGAATAAAAAAACAAAACAAATATAGAACAAACATATACACGATTATATAAGTATATATGTCCCTCTAATTTATCCAATCTTAATCTAATCTAAACTTTCCCATATATATCCACCCAGGATTCTTACATAATATCCCATTCTATAACTACCATACATCATACAAGCTGGTACCAAAGGGTTAACTATCGTACAAGCAGGTGCCAAGGGGTTAAATTTTGAGCTTTTCATCCAAGGTTGAATATAACCAAGCTCTCTGAATAACACATTCCAACGAGATAAGCTTTATAATTGTCTGGGTAGCTCGGCCATTTTAATCAGTTCAAAACTCTGTAAAAAGTTCAAATTTCTTCCTTGTCGGCAGCTTGCCCCGATGTTTTCTTAACGATATCCTCTGCATACTTTAAAGCTTTTCCGGGATCTGCAAATGAGCGTTCAACGCCGTTATAAGTTATCTTCATTTTTCCGGGAAAGAAAATTCCATATCTTACTCCCGGGACTTCCCTCAAAGTGTGTCTTGCCGGTGTAAACAATCTCATTTTCTGGACTACCTCAGGAGAGTAATCGCGAAATATTCGCACATTATCCCCACGGTATGTCAGCTTCTTCCCATAAGTGATCTTTTTCAATATAAATTCCACTGAAGAGATGTCACGGAATTTCACAATTATCTGTCTTGAATAATTTGTTCCTCTTCCAACTCGTTTAGCGACGTCTGTTCTTGGTTCTTCCGACAATTCCAAGACATCTTTGAGTAAGTCAGTAACGAAAGTACATGTTTGAGATTCATGTCCCTCTCGTCCTTCCTTTACTCCGAGAATCCTCAGGTTATATCTCCGAGTTCCTGATTCCAGGTCCAGACATTTATCAGTCATTCTTCCAAGTTTTTCCTCTTCAGTTTTCTGTGATTGTTTCAAATTCTTTATTTCCGAGACAATCTCTTTTATCTCATTCTCCATCTCTTCCATTATCTCATCCAGCTTTCCGATATCATCCTTTACACCTTTAAATTTCTTGTTGTAATCATTTTCAATTCTGACACACTCTGATTTTAATCTCTTATCAAATTCCTTATACTGCTTTTTGAGTTCTTTTAACTCACTGCAAGTATTAACCATATAATATAACCATATAACAATTACAGCACGGAAACAGGCCATCTCGACCCCTCTAGTCCGTGCCGAACACATAGTCTCCCCTAGTCCCATATACCTGCGCTCAGACCATAACCCTCCATTTCTTTCCCATCCATATAACTATCCAATTTATTTTTAAATGATAAAAACGAACCTGCCTCCACCACCTTCACTGGAAGCTCATTCCACACAGCTACCACTCTCTGAGTAAAGAAGTTCCCCCTCATGTTACCCCTAAACTTCAGTCCCTTAATTCTCAAGTCATGTCCCCTTGTTTGAATCTTCCCTACTCTCAGTGGGAAAAGCTTTTCCACATCAACTCTGTCTATCCCTCTCATCATTTTAAAAACCTCTATCAAGTCCCCCCTTAACCTTCTGCGCTCCAAAGAATAAAGCCCTATTATCAATGTTTTGAGAAATTCTCTCCATGCTAGTCTCCATACTCTGCTTGTTACTCTCCGTGGTAGTCTCCATACTCTGTTTGTTACTCTCCATGTTAGTCTCCATACTCTGCTTGTTACTCTCCATGTGAGACTCCATACTTTGCATCTTCTCCAGTGTCATGTTAATTGTAGCAGTCATATCTAAAAGCATTTGCTTCACCTCTTTCTCCTTCTTGTCTCCTTTTGTTGCCATTTCAAGCAGAGACCCTTGGCTGTAAGAATCTTCTTCTTCTGTCGTTTTCAGAGTATCCAAAACTTCCTCGAGCTGAAGGCTGATAGTATTTTTCTCTGGCGCCCTTGAACGATTATCTCTGCTCATTTAAACTCATTTAAACACCCGATTTCACCATTAATCTCCCCGATTTTCACGTCACCTTCTGATGATAACACCCTTACACAACACCAGGCGACTTCGGTGAGTTTTAAAAAAAAATCGGTGCTGACTTAAAACGGCTTTTACAATTTTTTTACGGGGGAGAAGCTCAGTGCCGCGCCTTAATTCTCCATGACGCCGCCGGAAGTCCTCATTTTCAATTGCAGTCAGGGTTAGGCAAGCAATACCTATATTCATTTTTCCATCCCTTCCATCTGCAGAATGCATGTTAGCTTCATGCACGATTGACTTTTCAGGGCAGTGCCACTGATGTCCATATTCTGATTCTTGCTGCATTGTTAACTAATATGTTTAATCAACTGAAAATCCTTAGTCATAGAGGCATAGTCATACAGAATGGGTAAAATGCTCTTTGGCCCAACTTGTGCATGCCAACCAAGACCATGCCAACAAAGACTGGATAGACTCGGCTTATACTCGCTAGAATTTAGGAGATTGAGGGGGGTTCTTATAGAAACTTACACAATTCTTAAGGCGTTGGACAGGCTAGATGCAGGAAGATTGTTCCCGATGTTGGGGAAGTCCAGGACAAGGGGTCACAGCTTAATGATAAGGGAGAAATCCTTTAAGACCGAGATGAGAAAAACATTTTTCACACAGAGAGTGGTGAAGCTCTGGAACTCTCTGCCACAGAGGGTAGTTGAAGCCAGTTCATTGGCTATATTTAGGAGAGAGTTAGATGTGGCCCTTGTGGCTAAAGGGATCAGGGGGTATGGAGAGAAGGCAGGTACGGGATACTGAGTTGGATGATCAGCTGTGATCATATTGAATGGCGGTGCAGGCTCGAAGGGCCGAATGGCCTACTCCTGCACCTATTTCCTATGTATCTATATATCTATCCATCTAGTATCTAGGAACAGCAATCTAAATAAAGTAACACGGAATGCATACCAATCATGCCAATAATTGAAGCGATGAGGTCAAAGATTCTAGGAAACTTGTTTATGGACAGCTTGGTTCATGATGCTATTGTGATGAATGATTTGTTCTGCTTACCTTCAGCTTTGCAGAGGATGTTGCAGGAGGCATCCCATTATCCTGCCAAATATCGTCATTTCTTGGGGGATATGGTGGAATGAAATGTTGACTGGCTTCATCTGAAGATTTTGCATGTTCCATAGGAAGTGGAATTTGTTCTCTGATTTTATTCGACTCGGGCTGAATGCTCCTAAAGAAGAGAACAATATTGATTATTCTGAAAATATAATTTCTTGCCCTATACATTATCGATCTGTGTTTAAAAACTATGCAATATTGTATATGAAAACTGAGGCTTACATGAGCATCTTCCCTTTAAAATGTTTTCAATGCAAATGCATCTTGGCAATGATGCAGTATTCTGCAGTTTAAAACCTGTTCTGTTGCGCAGAGATGCACCACCAGTGGGCAATTTCTCCACAGTGAGAGAGATTACATTAAATCCTTGGTGTAACAGATTTGCAGACACCAGATGCTAAATAACATATTTAAATTTAAATTTGAATTAATACATCCTGCACTGCACAATTGACCTGCATTTATTCAAATGAAATAATTCCTCCACTGTTCAGCCTCTAAAATGAAAACAGCATTATCCTCCATTTTAATTGAATTTAAAACACTTGAAGTCAGGGTTGAAATGTTCTCTAATGCACAGGACATACATGAAAATTGTATTGGAATTAAGTGGTAATCAAAATAAAAGCCCTTTTGTCACTTTTACCGTGGTGAGGTTTTTAATCCCTGGCAACCGCAACAACACAATGATGCCATGATCTATCTCTTTCCAAGATATATTTTGAGAGACTAGTGTGGAAGAGGGTATGGTCTTTTATTCAAAGTTAATTACTTCAATCATTGTGTCAATAATACTTTATGCTATATGCGATGTACCCAGCGGTGCACTGAGATATTAACAACTGTTGCAATACTATCAGTTTACTGAATTAGATAGACACAAAAAGGTGGAGTAACTCAGCGAGTCAGATAGCATCTCTGGAGAAAAGGAATAGGTGACGGGTCTAAAGAAGGGTCTCTACCCAAAACAGCATCTATTCCTTTTCTCCAGAGATGCTGCCTGACCCACTGAGTCACTCCAGATTTTTGTGTCTCTCTTCGGTTTTAACCAGCATCTGCAGTTGATTCCTACAATTTGTGAATTACTTTAGTATGCTAAAAAAAATCCTGATCTTCCACTGCAAAAAGCTGTCCATGAATGAATGCTGTAGGTTGGCATACTCCAATGCCCAGCTATGATCTGAGGGAGTTACTGAAGTTTGGCACAGACATCACAAATGTCCTGTGGAGAAAGCCGCAGGTCTCTTGCCACTGTACACTAAGGAGATGAAAGCCATGAATAACAGCTTCCACATTATCATTGTTTAGGAAAGGTATGTTTAGGAAATAACATGTCATGCTGATGTAAAGCAGATTCAGATTCAGAAAACTTTATTGTCTGTCGTAACAGAAAATCTTCTTTGATGTGGCTCAACATACAACCAGGACAATGTACTGATAAGCAGTCATACAACACAGATTTCTGCGAGCACACACAGTGTGTATAGATCTTAAAAGCAAGTATAAAGATTAAAAACTGTAAATATAGCCAAGATAAAATTTGTGGATACGTGTAAAGTGACAGTGCGTCAGGGTTAATTTGTCCCTTGTTCATTTTTTATTTAAACTGTTTATGGCAATGGGTATGCATGAGTTTTTGTGGATGTTTTTCTTGGATAGGGGGACTTTATATCGGCGGCCTGATGACAGAAGTTGGAAGGACTTGTGCAGGGGGTGGGTGGGCTCATGTGTAATGAGGTTGGCTTTCCTTTTAACTGCCTGGGTGTGGAGTACTGATAATTGATTTTGAGTTTTGCCAGTTATTTTGCTTGCTTGATTAATGATCCGGGAAAGCTTTGATTTGTCTTTGACAAAGGTGAGGGTGAACCAGGATGTGATGTTAAAGGTGAGTACAGATTCTATAAGTGATTTATAGACAGCTGTTAAAATGTCCTGTCTGACATCAAAGCTCCTGAGTTTCCTCAGCAGGAACAGGCATGCAACAGGTGGATGCAACAGGTGGATGCATTAGTAATAATCTTTCAAAACTCTTTAGATTCTGGAGTAGTTCCTGAGGATTGGCGGGTAGCAAACGTAACCCCACTTTTTAAGAAGGGAGGGAGAGAGAAAACGGGGAATTACAGACCAGTTAGTCTAACATCGGTAGTGGGGAAACTGCTAGAGTCAGTTATTAAAGATGGGACAGCAGCACATTTGGAAAGTGGTGAAATCATTGGACAAAGTCAGCATGGATTTACAAAAGGTAAATCATGTCTGACGAATCTTATAGAATTTTTCGAGGATGTAACTAGTAGCGTGGACAGGGGAGAACCAGTGGATGTGGTGTATCTGGACTTCCAGAAGGCGTTCGACAAGGTCCCACATAAGAGATTAGTATACAAACTTAAAGCACACGGCATTGGGGGTTCAGTATTGATGTGGATAGAGAACTGGCTGGCAAACAGGAAGCAAAGAGTAGGAGTAAACGGGTCCTTTTCACAATGGCAGGCAGTGACTAGTGGGGTACCGCAAGGCTCAGTGCTGGGACCCAAGCTATTTACAATATATATTAATGATCTGGATGAGGGAATTGAAGGCAGTATCTCCAAGTTTACGGATGACACTAAGCTGGGGGGCAGTGTTAGCTGTGAGGAGGATGCTAGGAGAATGTAAGGTGACTTGGATAGGCTGGGTGAGTGGGCAAATGTTTGGCAGATGCAGTATAATGTGGATAAATGTGAGGTTATCCATTTTGGTGGCAAAAACAGGAAAGCAGACTATTATCTAAATGGTGGCCGACTAGGAAAAGGGGAGATGCAGCGAGACCTGGGTGTCATGGTACACCAGTCTTTGAAAGTAGGCATACAGGTGCAGCAGGCAGTGAAGAAAGCGAATGGTATGTTAGCTTTCATAGCAAAAGGATTTGAGTATAGGAGCAGGGAGGTTCTACTGCAGTTGTACAGGGTCTTGGTGAGACCACACCTGGAGTATTGCGTAGTTTTGGTCTCCAAATCTGAGGAGGGACATTATTGCCATAGAGGGAGTGCAGAGAAGGTTCACCAGACTGATTCCTGGGATGTCAGGACTGTCTTATGAAGAAAGACTGGATAGACTTGGTTTATACTCTCTAGAATTTAGGAGATTGAGAGGGGATCTTATAGAAACTTACAAAATTCTTAAGGGGTTGGACAGGCTAGATGCAGGAAGATTGCTCCCGATGTTGGGGAAGTCCAGGACAAGGGGTCACAGCTTAAGGATAAGGGGGAAATCCTTTAAAACCGAGATGAGAAGAACTTTTTTTCACACAGAGAGTGGTGAATCTCTGGAACTCTCTGCCACAGAGGGTAGTCGAGGCCAGTTCATTAGCTATATTTAAGAGGGAGTTAGATGTGGCCCTTGTAGCTAAGGGGATCAGAGGGTATGGAGAGAAGGCAGGTACGGGATACTGAGTTGGATGATCAGCCATGATCATATTGAATGGCGGTGCAGGCTCGAAGGGCCGAATGGCCTACTCCTGCACCTAATTTCTATGTTTCTCTGTTTCTTGTACACAGAGTCTGTGTGCTGGGAGAAGGACAGACGGGTGTCAATCTCTGTGCCCAGGTATCTAAAGGCCTCTACCTGCTCAACTATCTGCCCATTCAGCCTCAGAGGTTCAAAGAGAGGTTGGGGGGGAAGATGTTCGCCTCCTCCCACAACACAGCTCCTTGGAGATGTTAAGCTCCAGAGAGCTCTCTTTGATCCACAGCATCAGGGTGTTGACCTGCTGATAGTAGGCAGCCAGAGAAGTGTGATCCTTGACGTGGGCCACCAGGGCCATATCGTCTGCATACTTAAAAAGGGAAATGTCACTGTTATTGTTTGTTATGTTGTTTATATAGATGGAAAATAAAATCGGTGATAAAACACAACCCTGGGGGACACCAGTGTTTAAAATCATGTTCTTGGATTTAAAACCATTTACCACCACGTGCTGAGGCCGGTCCTGCAGGAAGTCTTTTATCCACAGGATAAGTGATGGGTTGACTTGTAGATCCAGAAGGCGGTTGCAGAGGGTGACCTTGTTGACTGTGTTAAAAGCGGAAGAAAAGTCCATAAATAAAATCCGTGTGTGGGAGTCCAGCTGTCTGCTAACTGATCTTGCACATGTGGAGACACCCTAATGTATCAAAATGTGTATGAAAAAACTGCAGATGCTGGTAAAATCGAAGGTAGACACAAAATGCTGGAGTAACTCAGCGGGTGAGGCAGTATCTATGGAGAGAAGGAATGTGCGACATTTCGGGTCTCGACCCGAAACGTCGCCCATTCCTTCTCTCCATAGATGCTGCCTCACCTGCTGAGTTACTCTAGCATTTTGTGTCCACCCTAATGTATCAATATCTATATTTTTGAAAATAATTTATATAAAGCATAAAATATTGTTGTATAAAATAGTAATTGTTTTGATGTACTGTTTACAAATGTTATAAACAAGTTTTTTTAATATACATACAAAATACTAAATTGCTCTAACACTAACACTAGCTCTATTTGTTAATTAACTTTCCAATTCTATGATGGTATAAATAAAGTAGTTTGCTGATTACATTTTTGAAACAATCTAGGTGATAAGACAAATATATATTTACAATATTCTTGGTTTCTAAGTTCATTGCGCTTATACCATTTAACATCTGTACCTTTTGTCAAGTAAAGTCACATAGGTATATGTTTTACCTAAATTTACAATAAAATAGATGCATAGATGCAAAACGTTCCAAACCTGATTTTGACTTTGGGAATGTAGTTCGCTTCTGGATTATAAAGATATTCCGTACTAGGCACATTAACTTTTGGGATTTTCCGAGGATAATTCTTGTGACATGCAGAAGTAACTATGTAGAAAAATACCCTACAATGACCATGATGTAACAGCTACTTCATTCGTTAGCTAGTTTAGAGATTTTGTATCTGCTGTGTCAGTCATCTTTAAAGTACAGTCACCTTAAATAACTCTAGCATCAACTGTATTCCCAGGGCCACAGGTACAATGTCCACATTGTGGCACGAGGAGGTTTGCTGACTACTGATCCTGCTTAAGTTGTTTGCTGAATACATTGTGCCTGAATGGATTTGGGAAGAAGTAAAATAATTACATTATTGCAACTTTTCTGAGATAAAGCGTACTCAAGAAGCCGCATAGTCTACTTTTGTTCCTATTTGTAATCTGGTGGGATGAAACATACAAGCTGAATCTTGCTTAGATTGCCTGTTACATCTCCAATGTTAATTTTAAGGTGGTGGTGAGAGTGAATGTTGTTCAGTAACTTGCTCATTTTAGTATTGTATGTGGGGCACCAATATTATTCTTTATTTTGTCAGAACATTAGAGCACTGATTGGTAATAGAGGGTTTCTGAATAGCAGTGTATGTGTGGCTGTATGATACCCATTGTCAGGAGTGCAAGTTTTACAAACCAACAATAACATGCACCTTCCAGCATTAAAATCTATGACAGGGTGGTGTAAATATGCAATAAAAAGGAATTTATGCAACCTAAACCCACAAATAAAGTTCACTTCATGCCTCTTTTTGCTGATATTATCCAGAAAAATGAACTTTAACAGTTAATGACTTTGACACTGATTTTACTTTTATTTATGGAATCAATTGGATTAGTGAAAGGAAATAATTGATTAATTAAGTTAAGCACTACTAATCTGAGAATGTAATGCATATCCATTAGGTTTTTGAATGGAAATTCCCAACTAGTTTTACATTATAAGGAGAACCATTCAATTAACCCGCTGAAGTTCTTTGAGAAGTGTAACTATCAAAATCACGAGGGAGAAAACAGTGGATGTGGTATATAGATTTTGGGATGGTTTTCAATAATTTTCCACATAGGTAGTTGGTTAACAATGTTAAAACAGATTGAATTGAGGGTAAGATACTGATATGAATTGAGAGAGCAAAGAGGGGCGTGTATGGATTGTCGTTAAATTATCATATACCGATTAGTGAACAAATTGTTAAACTAGGAGGGCTTGCGAGAACAGATGGGTGTAAAGAGGTTGCAAGAGGATATGGACAAGCTGAGTGAGTGGGCAGAAAATGGCCTATGGAATTAAATATGGAAAAATATAAAGTTATACACCTTGGTGCATACAACAAAAAAACACACTATTTGTTAAATGAAGAGAAATTGTATAATGATTGTAAACAACTGTGCAGACACAGTCTGGTGTTCAAGTCAGCTTTAATCATCAGTCATGGTGGTACAATACAATATGTTGTTAGTTCATTTCTACCACCGGTGTAACTACGTAATATGGGAAGTGTGTGTTAATATAAAGTGTACAGTAAGGTGGAGCTAGTGTTAGTACATTACTCTGATTGGGGCACATGCACTAACCAATCTACAGCGATAATGTTCAAAGGACCTATTCACAACGTATACAAGATGTAGATGCAGCAAGTGATTAGGATGGCAAATAATGATAGTCTTTTTTACAAGGGTATTTAAGTTCAAGAATAAGGAAGCCTTATTGCAATATTTTCGGATCTTTGTGAGACCACATCATGAGTATTATGTATAGGTTTTTTTCTTCTAACCTAAGAAAGGATACACTTATCTTTAAGGGAAGCAACAAAGATGCACTAGATGGGTTCCAGGAAAGGTGACTGCCATATGTGGAGAGATTTCTCCCAATTTTAGAAATATACTAGACTAAGTGGGACCCGTTGGGTCCCGGCATCACACGGGAGGGCTGAACACCCAACACAATATTCCACCTCTCCACCAATTCCAATATTGCTGGCCAGTGGTGGGGGTGGGGGGGGGGGGGGGGGGGGCTTTCTGTTGCGCTAGTACGAGTGTTGGGGGCCCAAGGTACTGACTTCCAGAGGGCTGGTATGGAATTTGTGGGCCAAATGGATTTTTGGGCTGGCAGCACAGTCACTGAGGGCTGGCAGCTCAGTCACTGAGGGCTGGCAGTACAATCACTCGGACCTGGCAGGCTGGCGGCTGTGAAACTGCCAGAAATTCTGCCCAAAACAGGTGAGACTGTAAGAGAGAAGGGGGAAGAGGGTGGACTGAATGGATTATTGGGCTGGCAGTTCAGTCACTTACAGCTGGTGGGCTGGCAGTTCACTAACTCACGGTTTGTGGGCTGGCAGTGAAGTCACTCACGCCTTGTACGCTGGCAGTTCACACAGTCACCCCACCTACCTTCACCCCCCCCCCCCCCACACACACTCTGCTCCTTGCCATTCCCCTCCCACCCACACATTCAGTGCATCTCCAAACAACCTCCCCCCCCCCCATGCACTCTTAGTGGCTCTCCCACAGAGCAGCCATTCCTGCCTATTAGGTTCTATTGTGATGAAGAACCCACAGCATTTAAAGTGCAAAAAGGTTTTATTAAAGTTTAAAATGTGAATGACTCTTAACATATAAGAACAATTTAAATTTTAAAGATGAGTTTTATTAAGTTTTTACTTGTTGTGTCTTGTTGCGTCTTGTTGTGTTCTGCTGCTCGCTGCCTCTTGATGACTATTTCCGGTTGATAAAAAGAGACAATTTTGATATAGAGAAAGTCAGCGGTCAAGTTTTAAGAAGGAAAATCTGAGAATATCTCAGAAGTCATCATTCAACGAAGCACGCTATTAATGACAACATTCTTGGGCGATGTTCCATCCTTCAGAAAACCCTTGACATTTCCCTTCATATTTCTGTTGAGCTAGTACGTTGGGCCAAAGGTACTGGTTTCCAGAGGGCTAGTATGGAGTTTGTGGGCGGAATGGATTTTTGGGCTGGCAGCTCAGTCACTGAGGGCTGGCAGCTCAGTCACTGAGGCCTGTACTGGCAGGGGGGGGGGGGGGCACCAAAATGCTTAGTGTTGCTGAAGACATCTGGAAGAGTTATGTCCACAACTTCAAAGCATTCTCTCCTAATCATTGGACATTCATCCCAAACAATGACTTTCACTTGCCTCGTGAAATGTGCCACCTTAGATTTCTTCGCGATGTTGCACAATGTATCCTCGGCCACTTGGATGGGTATCTTGAATCGAGAATGTGTAGTTCTTCCACCAGGCAGAAATGTAGCTGCTATCCTAGAGGATACTACCGCAATAGCCACATCACCTGGACCTCTAACATTTCCTGACATGATGTTGAAAAAGCAGCCGAAAGACAATTTCAGTTGTTAATGAACACTGAAGATTTTGTGCAAACATTTTTTTGAGGTGGGGGCTGTCAGGGTGGGGTAGGGGGTGGTAAACATCATGCAGCCAAGTGAGGGGCACAGCTTCAGATGGGGGTTCTCGTGAGCTGATGAAAAATGTCACACACACACACACACACACACACACACACACACACACACACGCGCGCGCCCCACCTCAAGATGCTGCGCTATGGGTGGTAAATGTCGTGCAGGTGGTCGTGAACTGATGAGAAGGGGATGGGGTGTCCTCATGCAGGGGATGTGGAGGGCTTCAGTAGGGGGTGCATCCTATAGCCAGTCGGAAGGCAGCGTCTTGAGGTGGGGGATGTCAGTGGAGGAGGGGGGCAGTGAGCGATTTACTCATGACCTGTGGACTCACTCACTGCCTTGGGATTAACTCATGGCCTTTGGACTGACTCTCACAGCTTGTGGACTGACTGATGCCCGATTTCTGGAGTCACGTCCGACTTTTGTAAACGGAAAACTGTGACATCTACATTGAGGAACAGCTTCTTCCTGACAGCCATCAAGCTATTAAACATATCAAATAAGCTCTGAACTACGAAATACCATATTATTTCACACACACATATATATATATATTCACATGCACTCACACACATATGCACACACACCCACTCATATTCACACATATAATCTTGCACACAGACATATACACACGCGCACATATTCACATACACACACACGTATATATATTCACATTCACTCACACACATATTCACTCACATATATTCAGACACACACATGTCCACACATATTCACACACACACATGTACACACACATATTCACACACACACATACATATTCACACACACACACACACATATATATTCACACACACACACACACACACACACACACACACAGGGAGGTTTCACGGCAGTAGGGTCACGGTACACCAAATGGATTACACGCGATGTACTGCTGGTAGGCACATACCATCGTTTCCAACTCCATCTTCCAGGGAGATGCTTATCGAACATTGGCCGTTTGCTCACTGCATTTCATCAACACTAAAGCATTATTTGTACTTTTTCTTGATTCCTTTGGCAACTAAAAAGTTTCAGAAGTAATACATCTGGCTGTATTTTTTTTTTAAATTATTATTTTTTAAAAAAAATAATCGCCCATGGTTCTCAAGTAGGTTTTTACGTACAACATGAAAACGCATCTGAAGTAAAATTTACAGCCAGATTTATCACTTCTCAGAATTTTTAGATACCAAAGGAATCAAGAAAAACACGAATAATGTTGATGAAATGCAGTGAGCAAACACGATAATCCCAATATTCTCAATTACGATATCTGCACAGCCAATGTTTACCAAGCACTTTAGCTGCTGTTGTTCCTTCCATTCTCGCTTCTCTTTACCTTCATTGCATTTCACGTTTGGAATTCTAATGTTGGGTTCATGTCTCTCACACTTACCCCAACTTCCACAATTTTTTTCGGAGCACAAATTCAACATTTTGGCGGTTTTTAACAGATAGGAAAGTACGCGTTTCTTGCATTAATAACATATACTGGAAGTGACGGATGTCTTCCAGATGGATTGAGCGGCTCCGTGCGTCAAGTCCTATGACCTTGTGACCTTACGTGCAACCCCCTATTCACACACACATTCACGCACACATACATATATATTCACACACACATACTTATATATTCACACACACACATATGCACACATATATATATATATTCACACACATCTATCCACACACACACATATATATTCACACACGCACATATATTCACACACGCACACATATATTCACACACACACATGTATTCACCCACATATGCACACGCACACATATATTCACACACACACACACATATATATTCACACGCACTCACACACATATATTCATACACACACACACACATATTCAGACACACACGCACATACACACATATTCACACACACACGTACACACACCCACATTCACACACATATTCACACACACACACACACACATTCTCACACACATTCTCATACACATATTCACAGACTCATTCGCGCACACACAAACTCAATGACACACATTCACACAAAGACCCACACACATAGACTCATACACACACACACACACACTCATACACATGGACTCACTCACTCACACACATACTTAATCACACACACATATATACAGACTCATCCCCCACCTCAAGACACTGCCCTATGGGCGGTAAATGTCGTGCAGCCAAGGGCAGCTTCAGACGGGGGTTGTCGTGAACTGATGAGAAGGGGGGGGGGGGTGCCCTCATGCAGGGGATGTGGAAGGCTTCAGTAGGGGGTGCATCCTATAGCCAGGCGGAGGGCAGCGTCTTGAGGTGTCAGTGGAGGAGAGGGGGCAGTGAGCGATTTACTCATGACCTGTGGACTCACTGCCTTGGGATTAACTCATGGCCTTTGGACTGACTCTCACAGCTTGTGGACTGACTGATGCCCGACCTGGAGTCACGTCCGACTTATGTAAACTCAAAACTGTAACATCTACATTGAGGAACAGCTTCTTCCTGACAGCCATCACACTATTAAACTTAACAAATAAGTTCTGAACTACGAAATATTATATTATTTCACACACACATATGCACACACACTCATATTCACACACACACATATAATCACGCACACACACACATATTATCTCACACGCACATATTCACTCACACACATATTCAGACACACACATGTACACACACACATATTCACTCACACACGTAAATATTCACACACACACACACATTCACACACAGAGGGAGGTTTCACGGCAGTCGGGTCACGACCCATGACCCGTACTGTTGCTACGCTACACCAAATGGATTACACGCGATGTACTGCAGGTAGGCACTTACCATTGTTTCCAGCTCCATCTTCCAGGGAGATGCTAACTGCATTTCGTTGTCTCTGTACTGTACACTGACAATGCCAATTAAAGTTGAATCTGAATCTGAACGTAGCGGGTCCGTTAAAACCCGCCGAAAATGTCAATTTTTGCGCTGCAAATAATTATGGAAATCGTGATGAGCATGTGAGACATTTAGCCTACTTCAGAATTCCAAAAGTGACGAGAAATGACGGTAGATAGAAGTGAGAGCTGAAGGGGCAACAGACAGAGTGCTTAGCGAACATTGGCCGTTTGCTCACTACATTTCATCAACACTAAAGCATTATTTGTGTTTTTTCTTGATTCCTTTGGCATCTAAAAAGTTTCAGAAGTTTCAATGTAGATGTCACAGTTTTCCGTTTACAAAAGTCGGACGTGACTCCAGAAATCTGGCTGCATTTTTTTTTTTTTTAATAAATCGCCCATGGTTCTCAAGTGGGTTTTTACATACAAAATGAAAACGCATCTGAAGAAAAATTTACAGCCAGATTTATCACTTCTGAGAATTTTTAGATACCAAAGGAATCAAGAAAAAACACGAATAATGCCTTACTGTTGATGAAATGCAGTGAGCAAACGCGATAATTCCAATATTTTCAATTACGATATCTGCACAGCCAATCTTTACCAAGCACTTTAGCTGCTGTTGTCCCTTCAATTCTCGCTTCTCTTTACCTACATTTCACGTTTGGAATTCTAATGTTGGGTACATGTCTCTCACACTTACACCAACTTCCACAAATCTTTTCAGAGCAAAAATTCAACATTTTGGCGGTTTTTAACAGATAGGAAAGTACGCGTTTCTTGCATTAATAACATATACTGGAAGTGACGGATGTCTTCAGATGGTTTGAGCGGCTCCGTGCGTCAAGTCCTATTACCTTGTGACCTTACGTGCAACCCCCTATTCACACACACACTCACGCAAACACACATATATATTCTCACCAACACATATATATTCACACATACACACACATATATATTCACACACATATAGCCACACACACAGAGAGGCACACACACAGAGAGAGGCACACACACATATAGGCACACACACAGAGAGGCACACACACATACATATATATTCACACACACATATATATTCACACACACATACATATATATTCACACACACATACATATTCACACACACATATATATTCACACACACGTATTTATTCACACACACGTATTTATTCACACACACACGTATTTATTCACACACACATATTCACACACACACATATATTCATTCACCCACACACATATATACACACACACACATATATATTCACACACACATATTCGCACACACACACATATATATATATTCACACACACATATATATATTCACACACACACACATATATTCACACACACACACACACATATATTCACACATATAAATATTCACTCACACACACACATATATATTCACACACACACAAACATATATTCACACACACATACATATATAAATATTCACACACACACACATATTCACACACACATATATTCACACACACACATATATATAAATATTCACACACACACATTCACACACACACACATCACTAAAATACACTGTGCAAAACGAATATTCAAATCGTGCTGTAGAGTCTTTTGCTGAAACAAAATGCTGCTTTTAAATAACGTCCAACAAACAGACTTACCATAGAGAAAGCAGCCGAATATTTGAACGAATCTTCAAATCGTGTTGTAGTCTGTGGCTGAAACACAATGCTGCAACACAATGCAGCTTTGGCTGAAACACAATTCAGCTTTGGCTGAAACACAATCCTGAAACACAATTGCAGCAAACAAACAAACACTTACCACTTCTGTAGATTTATTCAACACCTCGTGCACTCAGTCTTAAGCGCCATCTTGCCTCCGACCGGAAATTACGTCATCGCCGCCATCTTGCCTCCGACCGGAAATGACGTCATTGCCGCCGGCTTCCCGATCGCCGGAAATGACGTCATCACCGCCATCTTGCAACCGCCAAAATCACAAAATGAGCGCCGATTTTAAATTTAAACACAGTTCTGGTCGAAATAAAAAGCTTCTTTTGCGCATTACTCGCCTGAAAACGTTGCAATAAATGCATTTCAATTTACATCACCATTTCAAACACAATAGACATCATGCTTTAGTTACCTGAAAACCGGTGCAACCATTTTAAAACCCAAGAGTAAACAAATTTGCAAAACGCTTTATAACAATAACAAATGCTTTTTATTTTCAATTCACAGTTCAAACACATATAGATAGACAAATATACAAATACAAATGCTTTTTATTTTCAATTCACAGTTCAAACACAATATAGATAGACAAATATACAAATGCAAATGCTTTTTATTTTCAATTCACAGTTCAAACACAATATAGATAGACAAATATACAAATACAAATGCTTTTTATTTTCAATTCACAGTTCAAACACAATATAGATAGACAAATATACACACACTTTCCAACAAAATGCCAAGAAACATCAGAGCCTGGTGAATAACATACATATCAATTGGCTGAAAAAGCACTCCCCTCGGAGCAGAGCTGCAGCTCAGAGAGCCGTGACCCTTTCACTTCGTGGTCGGGAAGAAAGTGATTGAAGCGGGACGCTTCCGGGTTTTATAGTCCCTCCCTCCCCTGCCGCCAGCGGGGGCAGCAGAGAGAATGGGGAATGATGTAAACACATTAATATCTCGGTCATATTTCATCGAGGGGAAAAATCCTCGGCACACATGCGGCAGAGTGGGGCTCTGAGGGAGGTGGCCAAAAATGACGGCCGTAGGTGGCGGCGTTCTCTCGGAAATCGCACCACAGTTCGGGAAAAGCGGTCAAGAACAGCGTTTTAGTAATATAGATAGATGAGGTTTTATTGAAACACAAAACTCACAGCTCCTGCTTTCCCATTATTTCCTCAGTAGCCCAGGTTTCTTCCACCACTAGGTCCTTCCCCTGCTTTTCAGCTGGCAGCTAGCTGTTCAGCCTGAAATGTAGCCCAAACTCCCAACCTTGCACAGAAAATCAGCAGAAAACCACCCATCTGGTGTGGCCTGGCAATGGCAAAGAGCGTTCTCAAAGTACTCAGAATAATCAACATGATGGTTGTAAGCTTAGTGACCATTCTTTAAACCAATAGACTTTGATTCATAGGTCACAAATAGAGACAGTATCAGAGCTGCTCATACACTGAAAGACTTCCAGAAAAAACACATGTGTTTTCCAGTACACTTTTGACTTGATTACGATAGCAGGGTATTCCAGTGTATTGAAATAATAGAATTGTAATTGGCGACCAGTACATTTTGTGTACATCTTTCTCAATTGATCAAATTCATTGCTGCCTTACCGTACTTTTCTGTTGAGTTTCGGTATCTTCATCATCATTCTCATCGTTTACAAATGCGTCATTCTGATGATAAATGTTCATAACAGAGTGTTTTGATTTGGCTTCACTTCGAGTTACTTTTTTGTTGGTCACTCTTCATTTTGTGTTAAAATACAAATAGCAATATTATAGAAAAATTTAATATTGAAATGAAATATCTCAGCTGTGCCAATTTTATTTAGGTTCCAGTGTTATAGCTTAATAACGGACACCTTTCCCCATCCCCCTATCAATTTAATAACCTCCAGAATTTACGAGCCCATCCTTCTGAAAACTTCCTCAAAGAACATCCCTCTCACTCCAGAAGTCAGTCTAATGCACCTATAAAGTTTGCTCCAAGGCATTGAAAGCCTTCAAATTTAAGAAACCAGAATTCTGCATAATCCCTGCTATCGTAATGTAGGTGGTTGTGGCATGCATGCAACCAAATATGTAGCTACCTCATTACCATTTGACACTCCCACCTTAGGTAGTATAACTGTAGTATCTGCATGCACCCTCCCCCTCTTGGTTCCAGTACGTGTGTAGACCAGTTGTGGTCAGTGCTGGGACGTGTGGATGTAGTGTCTTAATAAAGACTTAGTGAAGGACTAAGGACCACGTCTAAAAAACCTTTACATGGTGTCAGAAGCGTTTAATCTGCGCCTCTCGTATATCGGGTTTTATTTTGCTTTTTGAGTGTGTGTGTAGTGATGGCTTCGTCTTGTCGCAAGCCTTCCTCGTTAGTCTTTGACGCCGACATCGCGGAGCGATGGGACACGTTCGTCATGGACTACACCCATTATGTGAATCTTGCACACCGTAATGACCCTGCTGCTGTCAAAGCATCGCTGCTATTGAACCTTGCTGGGCCTTATGCCATGAGGCGGGCTAAGTCGTTTGTGTACAGTCCAGCGGTCCTGGGCGAAGATGACCAGATTGCTGAGCCAGCCGAGCCTCCTGACGTCGTGTCTGTTGAGGAAGTTTACTGAAATTTGTGACCTTCCCTCGAACCGCATTTTGGAGCGGGCAAGGTTTTTTTCTCGCAAGCAACAGCCTGAGGAACCTGTGGAATGTTTCATTGCCGACCTCCGCTATCTAGCTCAGCGCTGTCGTTTTGGTGAGTTGTGTGACCAGCTCACGCGGGACATGTTAGTTACTGGCATGTTAGACCAGAAGTTGCGGGCTGATTTATTACGGAGGCCTGACCTCACGTTGAACGAAGCTGTGCATGCTTTTCGCATTGCTGAGGTTGTTACTCCGTTTCGTGGGGAGAGAGGATCTGGGAACCGTGCCGTTAGCGTGGCTGCTCTGTCTGTGCCGCGGCGGCCACCGAACAGTTTTAAACCACAGCCTCGCCCAGCTCCTGCCCCTCGCCCTCAGAGTGTCAGGAAGTGCCCCAATTGTGGTATGGACATTTGCCACAATCTCTGTGCCCTGCTTATGGAAAAGCCTGCAACTATTGCAGAAAACAGAACCACTTTGCGGCGGTCTGTCGTTCCCATGGGAACGTCGCTCAGCCTCCTCGCCAGGTGTTAAACAATCTCCAGAGGATTGAAAGTGTCCTTGATTCTCAGTACATTGAGGAGTCAGCCCCCGAGTCAGACTCCAGCATCTCTATGGGGGATGCCAGTGTTTACGCTCTGCTGCACAACCAGACTCGACTCCCGACCCATCGGTGCTTGTTACTGTTAATGACAAGACCTTCTCTGCGAAATTGGACACTGGTGCCAAGGTCAGCGTAATATCAACATCACTCTTCCACCAGATAAGGTCTAATGAAAGTTTGACTGCAGACCGCTCTGCGCTCCGAGCGTACGGAGGGGAGGAGCTGACACCTGTGGGGAGGGTAATTTTCCACTGCAAGCTACAGAAGACATTTCGTGACCTGTCTTTTTTTTTGTGTTGGATTGTGATTGTGTGCCTCTGCTGAGCAATCAAGCTTGCCAGGATCTGGGTCTGGTTGCTTTCGACAGCACAGTCCATGAGGTGAGGGTGGTGCTGGACCCTGTCTCTGAATACCCTGACCTCTTTGATGATCAGCTCGGTAAGCTGCCGCTTGTATATAAAATTACTACTGATTCCTCCATAACCCCTGTGTGCCGTCCATCTCATAGGGTCTCTTTCGCGATGAAAGACAAAGTTAAAGCGATGCTGGACAGAATGGTAAACTTGGGGGTGCTAGAAGCTATCAGTAAGCCCACTAGCTGGGTGTCTACGATGGTTGCCACTATAAAAAAGGGAAGAATGAAATACGGGTCTGCATCAACCCGAAGGACTTGAACACTGCCATTAAGCAGCCCCACTACCCTATGCGGACTGTTGAGGATGTTGCGGCCCAGTTTGGTCAAGCCACCGTATTCTCAGTTCTCGATGCTAGGAGTTCCTTTTGGCAGGTTCCACTGCACAGGGAGTCAACTGACTTGACAGCTTTTGCAACGCCATTTGGGAGGTACAAGTTTTTAAGAATGCCTTTTGGGATAAGCTCGGCGAGCGAAGTCTTCCAGCGCTCCATGGAGCAATTGTTTGCCGGGCTGCCATGTTCCATCATTGTCGATGATATCCTCGTGTATGGTCGGGATGTCACGGAACACGACCGAAATCTCCGACGGGTCCTCGACCGGGCTCGCCAGATAAACCTCAAGCTGAACCCGTCCAAGTGTAGGTTCCGGTTGTCTGAAGTGTCGTATGTCGGCCACATCTTTACCTCTCGTGGCCTGAAGCCTGACCCAACAAAAACTGCTGCCATCTCCGAGTTCCCTGCACCTGTTGATGTCGCTGGCCTGCAGCGGTTTCTCGGTATGGTAAATTATCTGGGTAAAATTGTTCCGCGTCTATGTGAGCTCAGTGCGCCGCTGCGCCTCCTGACAAAGAAGGATGTTGCCTGGTCGTGCAGTCCGCAGCACCAACAGTCGTTTGACATTTTGAAAAAAATGCTGGTCAGCATTCCGGTTCTCCGGTTTTTCGATCTCCGACTACCAATTGTGGTGACCTGCGATGCCTCTCGTTTTGGTCTCGGTGCAGCCTGCATGCAACTATGTGATGGAGATTCTCTGCAGCCTGTCTCGTTTGCCTCTCGTACCATGACGGACACTGAGCAAAGGTATGCCCAAATTGAGAAGGAGCTCCTTGCTGTGGTGTTTGCGTGCTCTAAGTTCCGGGGCTTTCTCTTTGTGGTTCGGTTCACGGTGGAAACAGACCACCAGCCGCTGGTTACGATATTAAACAAACCTATTCATGCTGCCCCGGCCCGTCTGCAGCGGATGATGCTACAACTACAGCGGTTCGATTTCAACATTGTGTATAGGAGGGGTACCGAGATGCATGTTGCCGATGCTCTGTCGAGGGCACCTCGGTCCTCCTGTGCCCAGCATCCATACGAGCAGGCGGACCTGCACGTTGTGAATGTGAATTTTGTTCCTTCAAAGCAGCTGCGGTGCCTGCTCGGGCACACTGCTGCCGACCCTGACTTGCAGCAGCTGTCTGCTGTCATTCTGCGCGGGTGGCCCCGCAAGCCTGCCTCTCTGCCTGCTGGCGTGCAGCCCTTCTTCCTGGTTCGGGATGAGTTTGTGGTTCGGGAGGGTATCGTCGTGAAAGGTCACAAGGTGGTGATCCCTGCCTCACTCTATGATGCTTACTACTCTGCTGCTCATTTGGGGCATCCGGGCGCTGACGCTACCGTTGCTCATGCTCAAGGGCAGTACTATTGGCCTGCCATGGCCAAGTATATCAAGGCTCGAGTGGCGGCGTGCTCCGAGTGCAACTCCATGGCCCCTCACCAGCAGCGGCAGCCCCTGTTGCAGCAGCCGGCCCCCGACATGCCCTGGTCTTCACTGGCTGCAGATATTTTTGAGTGGCGTGGGAAGCACTACCTGGTGTTGGTGGACTCGTATTCATCCTGGTTTGAAGTGGACCTTCTTCCCACCATCACATCGGAGATGGTCATCGGCAAGCTGCGACGTCATTTTGCTGTCTTTGGTTCCCCGGTCAAGCTCCAGACTGACAACGGCCGTCAATTTACTAGCGCCGAATTTGCTGCCTTCGCTACGAAATGGAACTTTACTCACTTTACTAGCAGCCCTGAATTCCCTCAGAGTAACGGACTTGCTGAACGTGCTGTGCGCAGCGCGAAGACGTTGCTGGAGCAGTCTCGCTTGTCAAACTGCGATTTTTATCAGAGACTGTTAAATCTGCGAAACGTGTCTAGAGACGGTGTTTTGGGTTCACCTGCTCAGCGGCTCATGTCCCGTGTCCTCCGGGCGCCAATGCCGATCGCTCAGCAGTCGCTTGTGCCGGTGGTACGCCACCCTGATGCGGTCCACCGCCGTATTTCTCAACGCCACGAAATCCAGCGTCAAACATGACAAGCGCAGCAAAGATAACCTGACTACAGACAGTAAGAGATCTGCAAAGGCCAGTTAAATCTACCTGTTTTTGCCACAACCAAGGCACTGGTGTATATTTAGGAAACAGTATATTTGTGACAGTGCATTGTTATGTTGCAAGTGCAGTGCCATACAAGAGAAGCATGAACCAGTTACACCAGCACACGGGGAGTTCCAAGCGAAGCCGAATAAAGGCTGAGCAATTTTTATGATCCTTTTCCTGTCCTATGGTAGTATCTTAGTGTCACGTCCGGGGGAGGTTGGTGGCCCTTTAAAATGTTTGGAGGGACTTATGGAACGATTGTCCACTGTGAATTGAATGTGTTACTAGTGTACTATTAATTTGTCTGATGAGATGCTTATGGTCTTTCGTATGTACTCAGCAAGGACTGTAGTTGTTATCAAATTTTTGATAAAAGGATGGAATGATGAAGCCGAATTTTAGTTAAAAATATAAGAAGATTTTAAATTGGCTTCTGGGCTAGCTTACAGCTTATATTTAGTCCCAAATTAGGCTTGCCTCAGGTTGCGGTGTGTGAGATAATAAATACCATAACATTGCCTCCCAAGTGACAAGCAGAGAGGAGCTAGATCTCTTTGAAGTAAGATGCCGTAAACCAAATGGCCAATGTTTTGGGGGAGGAGGCGAGAAAGGAAGAGAGAGACAGCTAGTCATATATGTGAAGTAAGATGCCGTAAACCAAATGGCCAATGTTTATGAGGGACCAAATGACAGAGAGGAAGCACCGAAAGAGCTAGGGTGATCTCTGTGAAGATAAAATGGCATAAACCAAATGGCCAATGTTTATGAAGGACGAAGTGACGAGAGAGGAACCAGGGAAGTAGAAAGATAAAATGTCGTAAACCAAATGGCCAATGTTATCTTGTACTATGTAAACAAAATGCCTTTAATGTGATGCATTCTGTGGAAACCTTTTCCTGTACCTCTGACCATGACTAATGTCTGTGGAATGTGCTAAGGGGACAAACAACCCTATTTAATGCAATGTAATTCGGTTGTTCAGAGAAGGGGACCGAGGACAGTCGAGTGTCTACATTGGTCACTTAGCTGGAATTCTCGCTCCCTTCCATCGGCCGATGTTAAGTAAAGTTTGTGTGGTGTCTGTTTATTAAGAAGCGAACCTGGTTTAGTTGTTAAGAGAAGTAGCTTTTTCAACGTGTTGCTGCAGCTGCATAATGGATTTGATTTGGATTTCCATCAGTATAGTTCATGGCCAAATGTAACTGGTTTATGTCTTTAAAATACATTGTCTATAAGATTTGTAGCCTATCCAGATACATGTTTGGTCTGGTTAGTGATGAAGACATTAGTTGTCAAATTGTTGTGCCATTGAAACTGCTTTTGATTTTTTTTTATCATTTAGCGCATGCTGGCTTCCTATATGTCGCATAGTTATGTAATGGCTTACATTATGTATTGGATGAGTTTGTACATATGTGACTGGCAAAAGTGGTGAGCAGATTATTCCCTTCTAATACCACAGGGATTATAATGTCTGCATGTCAGAACATAGACAACAGCGATTTACTTTTATTGTATGGTAATAGTACTCTTAGTGGGGTTAACAGCACATCTGTTATCTTGGCTTAGGGACAATTTATGCAGGAGCACAATACCTTACAATGGAGTACACCAGGGTTAAAGCGGCCATTTGGAAGGTCTTTGCTTCTGTTCACCATTAATTTCTGCAAAAGGTTTGTATGCATCTTTTAACTATCTTTGGTCTTCTTAAATTTGTTTGAAGTTGAGGTAGCGATCAAGCCATATTGGTAAATCTCATATAGAGTAGTAAGTTCAGCAAGCTTGAAAATATGACATTTGGCCTGTCAGCCAAATCAGTAATAAGGATTGTTAAAACGTGAGGCCCAAACACTGATCCCTCAGGTATTCCATTAATCACAACATCATCTGGTAAACTTCAGTAAATGCACACTATTTAAACCAGGGGAGCGTGGCAAATATTAGTAATAGTATTAGATGTAAATCATTTATAATTAGTCGACAATACAGAGGAGGTGAATTGGCCTTTCAAGCCTCCACTAGATTTTTCAACAACTTGTCCTATTAGTTACAATCCCTGCTTTTCCCCGAACGTGTAAAAGCTTATTTTCTCTTCAAGAATTTATCTAGTTTTCATTATTATAGAATTTTTATGAAATCTGGAGTTAATCCCACTCCATTCCTCGACCACAGGAAATATTGGAATTCTGTAAATCTGAAAAGTGCTGTTGAATCTCTCCCAAACCTCATCTATTTAAAGGAGAATACCAACTTTTCCAGTCACTTCACCTGATTGAAAGACTTTTTTTCCTGACTTAATTTTCCTAATTTTCTGCTGAAAGTCTTGACAATCTTTGCATTGTTCCAAAGAATAATAATTCAGATGCAATCCCCGAAGGATTAACACTACTTCCTTTTTAGGCCGTCTTTCCTTCTGCTTGTTGAAAGGTAATCATTCCAGGTGCTATTCAGCTTTCAGCCTACAAACTATATGTCTCTCTCTGTCCACCCCTACTTCAAAACTGCACATTTTGGTTTGTTTTATCTGATTCTTCAAGTCAAATGTTTGTCACTTCGCACCACTGCATTAAATTTCAGCAGATTGTCCTTCAGAAGTTCATTATTATTGTCCTCATTTGTTGCTGTATTAGGTGTCATGCACTTATGCTCTTTATAACCACGTCTAGGTAATAAATCCATATCAACAGATGTAATGGTCCTAATACAGGTCCTTGGAGCCAGCACTGTTATATTAATTTAAATACAAAATATAGCTGTTCTCCATCATTTGCTGCAATCTTGTTTGTGTTCTAATTGTTTAGAAATGCCAACCATAGAAAATGACATACATTTTAAGTGCATGTAAATTATGATGTTCTCTTTTATGAAATTCCAGGTTCCAGTAAAAGAGATGTAGAGCATCACGTATGAAGTTTATTACTCCTATTTTTCCTATCTTTAAGCCATTTATTTATCCAGTGAAGACTAGCTCACCCAGTATCTCATGCAGGCTATCCTTCTGGACATATTACCTTGTGGAACCTTATGCAAGGTGTTGCTGAAATCCATTTAGACTGCATCTTCAGTCCTGCCCTCAGAGGTCTTCTTGATCACTTCTGTGAGAATTTCTATCAAATTTGTGAGCTATGATCTCCCACGCACAAAACCATACTGACAATCCCTAATCAACTCCTGTCTTTCCAAATGCATGTATATCTCACCCATCAAAATTCCTCAAGTCCTTGCTTCTGTCTTTTGATTGGCTTCAGATTTCATAGAGAACCAATTTTCTGCAGTGCCCCAACTATTATAGTAAGAAAGCTGCTGGCTGAATCTGCACCAGGTTAGATTAGATTAACGGTGGCACAGTGGCGCATCAGTAGAGTTTCTGCCTTATATAGCTTACAGTGTCAGAGTCGCGAGTTCGATCCCGACTACGGGTGTTGTCAGTACGGAGTTTGTATGTTCTCACCATGACCACGTGGGTTTTCTCCGAGACCTTCCGTTTCCTCCCACATTCCAAAGGCGGACAGGTTAAGCTCCGCCATAAGATCTTTGGAGACGAGGCTGCAACTGAATATCAAACAGGGTCACGTGTGAGGAGGCGGCTCCGATTGGCGGAGGGCGCTGTCTGAGGGGCGGGGCTACGGCTCCACCAATAGGACGCGGTCACCGGCGGCGGGGACGCGGCTCTGATTGGTCGTGGTTCTGAGGGGGGCGGGACCGGTCACATGAGGCGTGACGTTGCGTCGCCGCGAACGACGGGAGGAGGGAGGCCCCGCTCAGCGCCGGGGGCTCAGGTGGGAACAACCGCTGCCGGCGCTCGGTCCCGCGTCCGTTCACCACCCGCTCCTCCCTCCCTTCCCCAGCGCCATCCTGCGGCCGGCGACCCGAGGAGCCGGAGCCCGAGGTGTGCGGGCGGTGAGGAGGGGGGGGGGGGGGGGGGGGGGTGTGAGTGAGGAATGAGAGGAGGTCTGGGCCACCTCCGCTATAGGATCTTTGTTCTGGGCGCCCTCTGGTCCGAGTGTAGCGTCTCTGGTCCTCCGAGTGCAGCGTCTCTGGTCCTCCGAGTGCAGCAGCGCCCCCTGGCGGCGAGAGTCCGTGACGCACCATCTTTGTCCCTCTGTCTGCAGCGCCACCTGGCGGCGGGAGGGTTGAGTTGAGTTTAGTTTATTGTCACGTGTATCGAGGTTCAGTGATCAGTCTGAAGAAGGGTTTCGGCCCGAAACGTCGCCTATTTCCTTCGCTCCATAGATGCTGCTGCACCCGCTGAGTTTCTCCAGCAATTTTGTGTACCTTCAGTGAATAGCTTTGTTGTTGTTGCTAACCAGTCAGCAGAAAGACAACACGTGATAACAATCGATCCGTCCACAGTGTACGGATACGGGATGAAGAGAATAACGTTGAGTGTAAGACTTGTGTGACTCCAGTGCGGAGACACGTTTTCTCCCTGTATAAGGTCAAAAGTGATAGCAGCAGAATTAGGCCATTCAGCCCATCAAGTCTATTCCGCCATTCAATCATGGCTGGTCTATCTCTCCCTTAAAAAACCCATACTCCTGTCTTCTCCCCGTAATCACTGACACCCGTATCTCTGTACACGGAGCGGTAATGAGCGAATATTAGGAGAAGAGGAGGTGCAACGAGACCTGGTTGTCCCTGTACATCAGTCACTGAAAGTACACATGCAGGTACAGCTGGCAGTGAGGAAAGCTAATGGCATGTTGGCCTTCATTGCATGAGGATTTGAGATTTGGACCAAGGAGGTCCTACTGCAGTTGTACAGGGCACTGGTAACACAAGTATTTTGTGCAATTTTGGTCTCCTCATTTAAGGAAGGACATTCTTGCTATTGAGGGAGTGCAGCGTAGGTTCACCAGGTTAGTTCCCGCAGGTAGACAAAAATGCTGAAGAAACTCAGCAAGTGAGGTAGCATCTATGGAACGAAGGAATTCCTTCGCTCCACAGATGCTGCCTCACCAGCTGAATTTCTCCTGTATTTTAGAAACATAGAAACATGGAAAATAGGTGCAGGAGTAGGCCATTCGGCCCTTCGAGCCTGCACCGCCATTTGATATGATCATGGCTGATCATCCAACTCAGTATCCCATCCCTGCCTTTTCTCCATACCCCCTGATCCCTTTATCCCTCTCCTTCCTCACTCACATCCCCCCGCTCCTCACCGCCCGCACGCCTCTGGCTCCGGCTCCTCGGGTCGCCGACCACAAGGGCCACATCTAACTCCCTCTTAAATATAGCCAATGAACTGACCTCAACTACCTTTTGTGGCAGAGAATTCCACAGATTCACCACTCTCTGTGTAAAAAAATGATTTCCTCATCTCGGTCTTGGACTTCCCTCTTATCCTTAAACTGTGACCCCTAGTTCTGGACTTCCCCAACATCGGGAATAATCTTCCTGCATCTAGCCTGTCCAACCCCTTAAGAATTCTGTAAGTTTCAATAAGATCGCCCCTCAGTCTTCTGAATTCCAACGTGTACAAGCCGAGTCTATCCAGTCTTTCCTCATATGAAAGTCCTGCCATCCCAGGAATCAGTCTGGTGAACCTTCTCTGTACTCCCTCTATTGTAAGAATGTCTTTCCTCAGATTAGGAGACCAAAACTGTACGCAATACTCCAGATGTGGTCTCACCAAGACCCTGTACAACTGCAGTAGAACCTCCCTGCTCTTATACTCAAATCCTTTTGCTGTGAATGCTAACATACCATTTGCTTTCTTCACTGCCTGCTGCACCTGCATTCCTACTTTCAATGACTGGTGTACCATGACACCCAGGTCTCGTTGAATCTCCCCTTTTCCTATCGGCCACCATTCAGATAAAAGTCTACTTTCTTGGGACACCAGACCAGAGCAACTGCGGCCACAGGCCCACAACCAGCATGGAGAAGAACAGCCAACCCAAGCCCAACCCTGCTCCAACTCCCGAGGATCCCATTCCCCGACGAGTCGGGGACCACCAGCCACACTTGCCGCCCCACCCAGAGGCCCCGGGTGCCGGAGAAAGCCGAGCACCAGCCATCAACGGGGGGACACCAAACGCTGCAGCAACTCAGCGGGACAGGCAGCATTCCCGGAGAAAAGTAATGGGTGACTTATCAGGTCGAGACTCTTCTCCAGAGATGTTGCCTGACCCGCCGAGCCACCGCAGCATCCAGTGTGCATCCCCACCGATGACCGGCTCTCGGCACCCGCCTGCACCGAGGTGGCCAACCGACAGCCACTGGACAAGGCGAGAAGCGCAGCCGACGGTCCCCGGCCCGCCCAGGAATAGGCCCCCCGGGAGCCGAGCCTGGCCTGAGCCAGTCACCCTCCCCCCCCCCCCCCCACGCTGGCTGCAAGTCCAGGGCCACCACCGCCCCGACACCACTCGACACTCCCGGACAGGGACGGGACACCCGCGAGGGGACGGGGAAGGTCCAGCAGCAACTCAACAGCGCCCGCAGTGCCGGAGAGTGACCTATGACCTAGGCATGTGCAGTCAGAATACTGAACTCGCTTATTCACTGGATGTTTTCAAGACTAGATTTTCAAGTTAGATTTAGCTCAAAGGCTAATGGAACCAAAGGGGTATGTGGAAAACGCAGGAACGGGGTACTTAGATTCTGGATGATCAGTCATGATCATATTGCATGGCGGTGGTGGCTCGAAGGACTGAATGTCCTACTCCTGCACCTATTGACTGTTACCTTCTCCTAACTAACAATGAACTATTCTACATTTTCCTTGAACTCCATTCCCTTTGTCCTGTTTTCATTCCTTACACTTCCTTATATCTGTACTTCCCATCAGACTGAAGGGTCTCGATCCGAAACGTCACACATCCCCTCTCTCCACAGAAGCTGCCCGACCCGCTGAGTGACTTCAGCACTGTGTGACCTTCTTCCCATGACCCTCCATGTCACTCTGCGCAATGGCAGGGTGTGTGGCCGGCAGTCCCCCTCGGATTGGCGGTGAAGTCAGTGCGCTGGTCGTGCAGCCCCCCCCCCCTTCTCTTCCTCACTTGCTTCCTCACCCCCTCCCTTCTCCCGCTCCCCCTCTCTCAGATCCCCTCCCCCTCGGTCTTCCCTCACAACCCTTCTCCCCCTCCCCTCGCTTCCACTGTCCCCATCCCCCTTCCCCACTTCACCTTGCCTCCTCACCACCTCCCTCCACCCTCCACCTTCCACCCCGCTCCCTTCCCCCCTCCCTCTCATCCATATCCTGCTTCCGCCCTTCAAGCCACCAGTAATGTTCAAGCGTTAATAATGTCCTGTTTGCCGGCTTGTTGACCCTCTGTGTCCCCCTCCTGCAGGGTTTAGGAGCTGTTGCTGTGGATGCGATTGAAGGGGATGTGAGCGGCCTTTGAGGGCAGCCAGGGTGCTGGTGAGCCCCCCCCCCCCCCCCCCCCCCCCCATCTACGCGGTGTGCGGTCTGAGCTTCGAGGGGCTGAGCTTCAGTGGAGGACCACATGACGTGGCACAACAAGGATAAGCGTTATGAGTGCGATGTGTGCGGCAAGGCCTGGCCGTCCCGGAGCCGTCTGGAGATCCACCGGCGGTTGCACACGGGAGAACGTCCCTTTGACTGCTCCGACTGCGGCAAGAGCTTCAAGATGGCGCAGGAACTGAAGGTACATCGGCGAGTGCACACGGGTGAGAAGCCCTATGGTTGCTCCACCTGCGGCAAGAGCTTTACCCAGTTGTCGGGGCTGCAGCTGCACTGGTGGGTACACATGGGCGAGAAGCCCTATGGCTGCTCCACCTGCGGGAAGAGCTTTGCCTGGTTGTCGTTGCTGCTGACGCACCGGCGGGTGCACAGCAGCGAGCGGCCCTTCTCCTGCTCCGATTGTGGCAAAGGCTACAAGTCGCGCCAGACCCTGAAGGTGCACAGGCGCCTGCATACCGGGGAGCGGCCCTACACCTGCAGCGACTGCGGCAAGGGCTTCACCTGCTCCAACGGGCTGCTGCCCACCAGCGGGTGCACGACAGCGGCCGTCCCTTCCCCAGTCCGGTGTGTGCAAAGCGATTTTCCATGGCCGCCCATGCCTTGTCTCACCAGCGCGTGCACACCAGTGGCCAGCCCTACGACTGCCCCTACTGCGGTGAGTCGTTTGACAGCTCGCGGGGGTTGCGGCAGCACCGGCAGGCTCACGCCGGCGAGCAGCTGCTCCCACTGCGGCAAGAGTTTCAAGAGAGCACGGGGGCTGCGGGAGAACCAGCGGATACACACCAGAGAGAGACCCTTTGAGTGCGCTGAATGTGGCGAGGGTTTCACCCGCATGTCCAGCCTGTGGCAGCACCAGTGTGCCCACAGCAGTGAGCGTCCCTTCCCCTGCCCGTCCTGTGTTAACGGCTTCACCCGCCTTGACCACCTGCTAGAGCACCGGCGAGTCCACACTGGCCAGCGCCCCTTCACCTGCCCGCTCTGTGGCAAGGCCTTTGCCCGCTTCTCCAGCCTGCTGGCACACCGCGACGTGGATAGGCACTGTTTAGGTAGACACAGAATGCTGGAAGGACTGGGAATGTTTTGGGTCGAGACCCTCTTCAATCTCGACCCAAAACATCACCAATTCTTTCCCCCCAGAGATGCTGCCTGTCCCGCTGAGTTACTCCAGCATTTTGTGTCCTTTTTTAAAGACCAGCATCTGCAGTTCCTTGTTTTTAAACCATTCTGGTTAACCATCGCTGCACCTTCCCCAAAGCCTCCACATCAGTCCTGTAATGGAGTGACCAGAACTATATGCAATACTCCAAATGCTACCTGACCAATGTCCCTTAAAGCTGCACATATACATTCCTCTCTCTGTACGTCACACCCTTTTATCTCATTTTCTCTGGCTTGTCACTTACTCCACTCACCTGCCAATCACCCCCTCATCAGTTAACATCGTGCCATTCTGAAGAAGGGTCAAAACCCGAAATGTCACCTATCCATGTTCTCCATAGATGCTGCCTGACCCGCAGAGTTACTCCAGCACTTCGTGTTAGTCATACAATGTGGATACAGGCCTTTCGGCCCAACTGGCCCACACCTACCCACAAGTCCTAGCTACACTAGTCCAATCCGCCTGCGTTTGGTCCATATCCCTCCAAACGTTTCCTATCCATGTACCTGTCTAACTGTTTCTTAAATGTTGGGGTAGGCCCAGACTCAACTACCTCCTCTGACAGCTTGTTCCATACACCCACCACCCTTTGTGTGAAAAAGCTACCTCTCAGATTCCAATTAAAACTTTTCCCCTTCACCTTGAACCCTTGTCCTCTGGTCCTCGATTGCCCCACTCTGGGCAAGAGATTCTGTGCATTTAACTAATTTGTGTTCTATGCAAGATTCCAGTATCTGCAGTTTCTTGTGTCTCCTTCACCTATATCCACCTATCACTTCTGAAGAAGGGTCTCAGCCTGAAACGTCACCCATTCCTTCTCTCTAGAGATGATGCCTGTCCCGCTGAATTACTCCAGCATTTTGTGTCCACCTATCACTTTCAGGCTTTGTCCAGCTTTCATCTCTCTTTTCCAGCTTCCTTCTCCCCCCCCCCACCCTCTACAATCAGTCCGAAGAAGGGTCCTAACTCAAAACGTTGTCGGTCCATTCCCTCTAAAACGATGGAGGAACTCAGTGGGTCAGGCCGCATCTGTAGAGGGAAGGGAATCTAAGGCGACCACTACCACCTCTCCTTTTCAACTTTCTCCACCCGCCCCCCCAACCAAGCAGTCTGAAGAAGGGTCCTGACCTAGAATGTTGCCTGTCCATGCTCTCCAGATGTGCACGTTACTCTAGGAGATTGTGTCTCTTTTTGTAAACCAGCATCTGCTGTTCCTAGTATCTAGACTGGGCGTGCATTTCACCCTACACTTGCATTCGGTCCGCCAAGGCCTGCTGGATCTCCTATTTGCCAACCATTTTAACCCCCCTTCTCTATCCCACACTGATCTTTCTGTCCTGGGCCTCCTCCATTGCCAGAGTGAGGTGACACACAAACTGGAGGTAAAAGCCCAATGACATGAACATTGAATTCTCCAAATTAAGGAGAGCCACCCCCCCCCCCCCCCTACTAATCAAGTCCTGGAGTCTTTCCCGACCCCATCTCTTTTTCTCCAGTTTTCTCCCCCAACTCCCATCATTCTAAAGAAGGATCCAGGCCCGACACGCGCCTGTCCATTCCCCACCAAAGTTCTCCGCCCGTGGACGCCCGCAAGACTCTGGCTGCGGTAAACAAGGACTTTGGCTCGTTAACCCGCTGGAGCCAAGTTGTATTCCAATGAAATAAATGTATTTTCCATGAAATAAATGTATTTCCAATGAAATAAGCTGAGCTGGGATTGAGGCTTGGAAGGCTGAGCTCACCTCCCCATAATAAAGCACAATAAATTACATACAAAAGCATAATACATGGTCTAAGGTCAAGAACGGATGCTGTGGGCAGAGGGAGCATGAGAGAGAGAGAGAGAGACTGCGCACCCACACCGGCGAGTGCCCCATCATCTGATCCTACTGCAGCAAGCGTTTCAAGAGTACACGGGGACTGTGGGAGCACCAGCGGATACACACCGAGAGTGACCCTTTGTGTGTGCTGAGTGTGGCGAGGGTTTCACCCGCATGTCCAGCCTGTGGCAGCACCGGCGGTGAGCGTCGCTTCCCCTGCCCGTCAATAGACAACCAGAGGTACACAAAATTGCTGGAGGAACTCAGCGGGTGCAGCAGCATCTATGGAGCGAAGGAAATAGGCGACGTTTCGGGCCGAAACCCTTCTTCAGACTCAACCAGATTCAGATTCAATCTTTATTGTCATTGTGCAGTGTACAGTACAGAGACAACGAAATGCAGTTAGCATCTCACCCAGAAGAGCGAACATAGAATAATGGAACAGTAAAATATATATGTACAAACAGTAGCAATATGTACAAACAATAGGTGCAGGAGGCCATTCAGCCCTTCGAGCCAGCGCCGTCATTCACTGTGATCATGGCTGATCGTCCACAATCAGTACCCCATTCCTGCCATCTCACCATATCCCCTGCCTCGCAATCTTTAAGTGCTCTATCTAACACTCTCTTTTGAAAGCATCCAGAGAATTGGCCTCCACTGCCTTCTGAGGCAGATAATTCCACAAATTCACAACTCACTGGGTGAACAAGTTATTTCCTCATCTTCGTTCTAAATGGCCTACCCCTTATTCTTAAAATGTGGCCTCTGGTTCTGGATTTCACCCAACATCGGGAACATGTTTCTTGCATCTAGCATGTCCAATCCCTTAATAATCTTATGTTTCAATAAGATGCCCTCTCATCCTTCTAAACTCCAGTGTATACAGCTCAGTCGCTCCATTCTTTCAACATATGACAGTCCCGCCATTCCGGGAATTAACCTTGTGAACCTATGCTGCACTCCCTCAATAGCAAGAATGTTCTTCCTCAAATTTGGAGACCAGAACTGCACACAATACTCCAGGTGTGGTCTCACCAGGGGCCTGTACAACTGCAGAAGGACCTCTTGTCTCCTCTTATGATGGCCAGCATGCCATCAGCTTTCTTCACAGCCTGCTGTACCTGCAAGCTAACTTGTCTGATGGCTTCACCCGCCTAGACCACCTGCTGGAGCACCGGCGAGTCCACACTAGCCAGTGCCCCTTCACCTGCCTACTCTGTGTCAAGGCCTTTGCTCGCTCCTCCAGCCTGCTGGCACACCGCGACGTGGATAGGCACTGTTTAGGTAGACATAAAATGCTGGAAGAAATGGATCATGTTTTGGGTCGAGACTGAAGAAGGGTCTGAGTTACTCCAGCATTTGTGTTCATTTTTGTAAACAAGCATCTGAAGTTCCTTGTTTTTAAACCATTCTGGTTAACCATCTCTGCACCTTCCCCAAAGCCTCCACATCATTCCTGTAATGGAGTGACCAGAACTGTATGTAATACTCCAAATGCTACCTGACCAATGTCCCTTAAAGCTGCACATATAACCATATAACCATATATCAATTACAGCACGGAAACAGGCCATCTCGGCCCTACAAGTCCGTGCCGAACAACTGTTTTCCCTTAGTCCCACCTGCCTGCACTCATACCATAACCCTCCATTCCCTTCTCGTCCATATGCCTATCCAATTTATTTTAAAATGATACCAACGAACCTGCCGCCACCACTTCCACTGGAAGCGCATTCCACACCGCTACCACTCTCTGAGTAAAGAAGTTCCCCCTCATGTTACCCCTAAACTTCTGTCCCTTAATTCTGAAGTCATGTCCTCTTGTTTGAATCTTCCCTATTCTCAAATGGAAAAGCTTGATCACATCAACTCTGTCTATCCCTCTCATCATTTAAAAGACCTTTATCAAGTCCCCCCTTAACCTTCTGCGCTCCAGAGAATAAAGACCTAACTTATTCAACCTATCTCTGTAACTTAGTTGTTGAAACCCAGGCAACATTCTAGTAAATCTCCTCTGTACTCGCTCTATTTTGTTGACATCCTTCCTATAATTGGGCGACCAAAATTGTACACCATACTCCAGATTTGGTCTCACCAATGCCTTGTACAATTTTAACATTACATCCCAGCTTCTATACTCAATGCTCTGATTTATAAAGGCTAGCATACCAAAAGCTTTCTTTACCACCCTATCTATATGAGTTTCCACCTTCAAGGAACTATGCACGGTTATTCCCAGATCCCTCTGTTCAACTGTATTCTTCAATTCCCTACCATTTATCATGTACGTCCTATTTTGATTTGTCCTGCCAAGGTGTAACACCTCACATTTATCAGCATTAAACTCCATCTGCCATCTTTCAGCCCATTTTCCCAAATGGCCTAAATCACTCTGTAGACTTTGGAAATCCTCTTCATTATCCACAACACCCCCTATCTTGGTATCATCTGCATACTTACTAATCCAATTTACCACCCCTTCATCCAGATCATTGATGTACATGACAAACAACAAAGGACCCAACACAGATCCCTGAGGCACCCCACTAGTCACCTACCTCCAACCCGACAAACAGCCATCCACCATTACCCTCTGGCTTCTCCCATTCAGCCACTGCTGAATCCATCTTGCTATTCCTGCATTTATACCCAACAGTTTAACCTTATTAACCAACCTTCCATGAGGAACATTGTCAAAGGCCTTACTAAAGTCCATATAGACAACATCCACTGCTTTACCCTCGTCAATTTCCCTAGTAACCTCTTCAAAAAATTCAAGAAGATTAGTCAAACATGACCTTCCAGGCACAAATCCATGTTGACTGTTCCTAATCAGACCCTGTTTATCCAGATGCTTATATATATTATCTCTAAGTATCTTTTCCATTAATTTGCCCACCACTGATGTCAAACTAACAGGTCTATAATTGCTAGGTTTACTCTTAGAACCCTTTTAAACAATGGGACAACATGCGCAGTACGCCAATCCTCGGGGACTATTCCCGTTTCTAATGACATTTGAAATATTTCTGTCATAGCCCCGGCTATTTCTACACTAACCTCCCTCAATGTCCTAGGGAATATCCTGTCAGGACCTGGAGACTTATCCACTTTTATATTTTTCAAAAGTGTCAGTACTTCTTTTACTTTGAAACTCATAGTATCCATAACTACTCTACTCGTTTCCCTTACCTCACATAATTCAATATCCTTCTCCTTGGTGAATACCGAAGAAAATAAATTGTTCAATATCTCCCCCATCTCTTTTGGCTCTGCAGATAGCTGCCCACTCTGTTTCTCCAATGGACCAATTTTATCCCTCGTTATCCTTTTGCTATTAATATAGCTGTAGAAACCCTTTGGATTTACTTTCACCTTACTTGCCAAAGCAACCTCATATCTTCTTTTAGCTTTTCTAATTTATTTCTTAAGATTCTTTTTACTTTCCTTATACTCCACAAACACCTCATTTACTTCATGCTGCCTATAATTATTGTAGATCTCCCTCTTTTTCCGAACAAGATGTCCAATTTCCCTTGAAAACCAGTGCTCTTTCCAATTTTTACTGTTTCCTTTCAACCGAACAGGAACATAAAGATTCTGTACTCTTAAAATTTCCCCTTTAAATGTCCACCATTTCTCTTCTACATCTTTCCCATAAAACAAAATGTCCCAGTCCACTCCTTTTAAATCATCTCGCATCTCATCAAAGTTAGCCTTTCTCCAATCAAAAATCTCAACCCTAGGTCCAGTTCTGACCTTCTCCATAATTATTTTGAAACTAATGGTATTGTGATCAATGGACCCGAAGTGCTCCCCAACGCATACCTCCGCCACCTGTCCCGTCTCATTTCCTAACAGGAGGTCCAGCACTAGTAGGTACCTCTATGTATTGCTGCAAAAACTATCCTGCACACATTTTACAAACTCCAAACCATCCAGCCCATTTACAGAATGTGTTTCCCAGTCTTTGTGTGGAAAGTTGAAATCTCCCACAATCACTACCTTGTGCTTACTACTAATATCTGCTATATCCTTACATATTTGCTCTTCCAATTCTCGTTCCCCATTTGGCGGTCTATAATACACCCCTATAAGTATTGCTACACCTTTCCCACTTCTCAGTTCCACCCAAATAGCCTCCCTAGATGAGCCCTCCAATCTATCCTGCCAAAGCACTGCTGTAATATCTTCCCTGACTAGCAATGCAACACTTCCACCTCTTGCCCCTCCAATTCTATCACACCTGAAGCAACGAAATCCTGGAATATTTAGTTTCCAATCACAACCTTCCTGCAACCATGTTTCACTGATCGCCACAACATCATACTTCCAGGTGTCTATCCAGACTCTAAGATCATCCACCTTTAATATGTACATTTAAGAAACCTCCCGTCTCTTCTTCTGTTTATTTCCTTTTCTTTCTTTCTCCTCTTGTGTCCGAGTGCTTCCCTTTTCTGCTTCCTGCCTCCCATTCTGTCTACTAGCTTTCTCTATTTGAGTCCCTCGCCCCAACCATTCTAGTTTAAAGTCTCCCCAGTGACCTTTGCAAATTTCCCCGCCAGGATATTGGTCCCCCTCGGGTTCAAGTGCAACCCATCCTTTCTGTACAGGTCCCACCTTCCCCAAAAGAAGTCCCAATGATCCAGAAACTTGAATCCCTGCCATCTGCACCAGTCTTTCAGCCACGCATTTATCCTCCACCTCGCTCCATTCCTACTCTCACTGTCGCGTGGTACAGGCAGTAATCCTGAGATTGTTACCTTTTTGGTCCTTTTCCTTAAATCTCCTCCCAACTCCTTAAATCCTCCCTTCAGGACCTCTTCACTTTTTTTACCTATGCCATTTGTACCAATATGTACCACGACCTCAGGCTCCTCTCCCTATGATTTCAGGATATCTTGGATGCGTTGGGACACGTCCGAGACCTTGGCACCAGGGAGGCAGACCACCATCCTGGTCTCCCGACTGCGTCCACAGAAACGCCTATCCGACCCCCTAACAATAGAGTCCCCAATTACAATTGCCCTCTTCTTTTTTCCTTACCTTTCGGAGCAACAGGGCCGGTCTCTGTGCTGGAGGCCCGTCCGCTGTTGCTACCCCCGGGTAGGCTGTCACCCCCATCCGTACTCAAACAGGAGTACTTATTTTCAAGGTGTACCGACATTGGAGTACTCCATCGTTCCTGCCTCTGCCCCTTGCCCTTCCTATACATATATACATTCCTCTCTCCTTGTCTCACACCCTTTTATCTCCTTATTTTCTCTCACTGTCACTTACTCCACTCACCTGCCAATCACACCCTTATCTGTTAACATCGTGTCAGTCTGAAGAAGGGTCACGACCCAAAATGTCACCTATCCCATGTTCTCCACAGATGCTGCCTGACGCGCTGAATTACTCCAGCACTATGTGAAATGTCACCTATCCATGTTCTCCACAGATGCTGCCTGATCCGCTGAGTTACTCCAGCACTATGTGAAACGTCACCTATCCATGTTCTCCACAGATGCTGCCTGACCCGCCGAGTTACTGCAGCACTTGGTGTTCGAGTCATACAGTATGGAAACAGGCCCTTCGGCCCAACTGGCCCACACCCATCAACATGTCCCAGCTACACTATTCCCACCTGCCGGCGTTTGGTCCATATCCCTCAAAACTTGTCCGATCCATGTACCTGTCCAACTGTTTTTGAAATGTTAGAATAGTCCCAGCCTCCTCTGGCCGCTTGCTCCATGCACCCACCTGTGTGAAAAAGATACCCCTCAGATTCCTATTAAATCTTTTCCCCTTCACCTTGAACCCATGTCCTCTGATCCTCGTTTCCCCCACTCTGGGCAAGAGACTGTGCATCTAACTATATTGTGTTCTATGCAAGATTCCGGCATCTGCAGTTTCTTGTATCTCCTTCACCTATATCCACCTATCACTTGTGAGGAAGGGTCTCAGCCTGAAACGTCACCCATTCCTTCTCTCTGATGATGCTGCCTGTCCCGCTGAGTTACTCCAGCATTTTGTGTCCGCAAATCACATGCCAGTCTTTTTCCAGCCCCCATTTCTCTTTTCCAGCTTACTCCCCCCATCCTCTCCAATCAGTCTGAAGAAGGTCGTAACTCAAAATGTTGTTTTGACATCTTCTGGAAATTTTTGAAGAGGTAACTAGGAAAATGTACAAGGGAGAGCCAGTGGATGTAGTGTACCTGGACTTTCAGAAAGCATTTGATAAGGTCCCACATAGGAGATTAGTGGGCAAAATTAGGGCACATGGTATTGGGTGTAGAGTGCTGACATGGATAGAGAAGTGGTTGGCAGACAAGAAACAAAGAGTAGGGATTAACGGGTCCCTTTCAGAATGGCAGGCAGTGACTATTGAGGTACCGCAAGGCTCAGGGCTGGGACCGCAACTATTTACAATATAAGTCAATAATTTGGCTGAAGGGATTAATAATTATTATAATAATAATAATAATAATAATAATAATAATAATAATAATAATAATAATAATAATAATAATAATAATAATAATAATAATAATAATAATAATAATAATAAAAAACTATTATGGATTCAAGGTCCAGACAAGGGGCAACATTACATAAAAAATGCATTGCATATTAAATATCATAAAATACATGTAAAATCTTAGTATATCACATAAAAACATCATAATTTATATATTTTTTAAACACAATACATAAGTTAAAAATCCAGATTAAAAGAATGATCAATGTCCGACAACGAGACAACGATACCAGTGTCTCCACAGCTGGGATTCGTAGCGTGTAGTGCTAAACCTTATGTTTGACAAGGCCACAATAAGCACATTTTTAGAGTCATTTTTCCTGCAAATGAATTTATACATGTGATGTCTTAGGATAGCTTCTAAAGTACTGACTCCTCCAGCCACAAACAAATTACTGGCACTACACCATCTAGGTTGCCTTAGCAGTGTTGTCATGGCATCGTTATATGCCACCTTTAGTCTCTGCATACTTGTCTTTCCATAGTTCGATCACAGGTGCGCAGTGTAGAGTGGTGTGCAGTATGCTCTAAATAGCGACAACTTCACCACATCTGCATGCGCACCAAATTTATGCAAGAGAATATTCGCCTGTACATACAGCATGCGTCGTTGCCTATAAATATCCTCATCATCTGTCATTTGTTCTGTAAGAATATGCCCTAGATATTTTACCTTATTACAGACACTAAGATTATTGTCAGACAATTTAAAATCATGAAATTTTAGACATTTATCCTCTTTGGTTCTACAGATCATAACAGCACTCTTACTAGCATTATATTTAATGTCATGTTCCACACCATACACAGAACATATAGTAAGGAGCTGCTGGAGACCAGCACTATATGGACTAAAGACCACAAGATCATCTGCATACATAATATGGTTCACTAAAATATTACCAATCACGCACCCAGTGTTACAGGCTTCCAATTGTTTAGATGGATCATCAATATATAGATTAAAAAGGACTGGGGACAAAATCCTCCCTTGTCTAACACCATTGCTAGTCCCAAATGGGGCTGAGACCCTATTGCCCCATTTTATTTTGCATAGTCTGGTGGGCATACCAGTAGGCCAGAATTCTAACAATGTATTTAGGCACCCCTCTTTGACTCATTTTACCAAACAGCTTTCTGTGATTAACACGGTCAAAGGCTTTGGAAGCATCAATAGAGCACATACGGATTGAAGAGTTTTTGCCTCTATATTTGTTTACCATCTCCTTTAAGGCATATATGCATAAATCAGTGCCATGTTTAGCTTTAAAGCCAAACTGGTTATCTGTGGAGTTAACAAACTCATTTATTCTATCTAGCAGAACTCTTTCTAAAACTTTTGACAATATGCTGGCTAAAGCTTTGGGCCTGTACTTATTTAGGCTGCCTACTTTACCAGCTTTGTCCTTAATGACCGGCACTAACAGGACAGCCAACATTGAGTCTGTCCTGTTAGTTAATTTTGCAGATGACACAAAGCTGGGTGGCAGTGTGAACTGTGAGGAGGATGCTATGAGAATGCAGGGTGACTTGGACAGGTTGGGGGAGTGGGAAGTTGCATGGCAGATGAGGTTTAATGCGGATAAATGTGAGGTTATCCACTTTGGTAGCAAATACAGGAAGGCAGATTACTATCTAAATGGCGTTCAAAAGGGAACTGTAGATGCTGGAATATCGAAGGTACACAAAATTGCTGGGGAAACTCAGCGGGTGCAGCAGCAGGTTTCGGCCCGAAACGTCGCCTATTTCCTGATCAGTCTGAAGAAGGGTTTCGGCCCGAAACGTCGCCCATTTCCTGATCAGTCTGAAGAAGGGTTTCGGCCCGAAACGTCGCCTATTTCCTTCGCTCCATAGATGCTGCTGCACCCGCTGAGTTTCCCCAGCAATTTTGTGTACCTACTATCTAAATGGCGTCAGGTTGGGAAAAGGGGAAGTACAACGGGATCTGGATCTGATCCTTGATCATCAGTCTTTGAAAGTAAGCATGCAGGTACAGCAGGCAGTGAAGAAAGCGAATGGCATGTTGGCCTTTATAACTAGAGGAATCGAATATAGGAGCAAAAAGGTCCTTCTGCAATTGTACAGAGCCCTAGTGAGACCACACCTGGAGTATTGAGTGTGGATTTGCTCCCCTAATTTGAGGAAGGACATTCTTGCTATTAGGTTTACAAGGTTAATTCCAGGGATGGCAGGACTGTCATATGCTGAGAGAATGGAGCACCTGGGCTTGTATACTCTGGAGTTTAGATGGATGAGAGGGGATCTCATGGAAACATATAAGATTGTTAAGGGTTTGGACACACCAGAGGCAGGAAACCTGTTCCAGATGTTAGGGGAGTCCAGAACCAGAGGCCACAGTTTAATAATGAGGAGTAAACCATATTGAACGGCGATGAGGAAACACATTTTCTCAGAGAGTGTGAGTGTGGAATTCTCTGCCTCAGAGGGCAGTGGAGGTGGGTTCTCTGGATGCTTTCAAGAGAGAGCTAGATAGGGCTCTTAAAAATATGAAGTCAGGGGATATGGCGAGAAGGCAGGAACGGGGTACAGATTGGGGATGATCAGCCATGATCACATTCAAAGACCGTGCTGGCTCGAAGGACCTAATGGCCTACTCCTGCACCTATTGTCTATTATGCTGAAGGCACAATTGCATATATTGTTTATAAGATATGAGGCAAAGAGCCATGTGCAAAGATCATAGAGGAGCAAGATAGACCACTCCTCGAAAAACGCGTATTATGACGCGTGTGATTGTCGACGCCATTTTTTGAGGCATTTTGTTGGGCTTCCCCCCACACTGTCATGGCGTCCTTATCTAAATCTTCACATCACTGCTCTGCTATCAATTGTTCTAATCGTAAATCTAAACGACCAGACCTGTCAATCTTTAGGTTCCCCAATAAAAAAGAAAGGTGAGAAAATATAATTATTATTTTCAGTCGATATTCTGTCGTGAAATGTTATTTTCTGTTCTCCCATCAACGGCCATTGGGAAACTAGGTTTGTCGGTACATTAGAAAGTTATTAGACTAATTTTTAATAGTTCTTTACTTACCATAATAATAAAGACAATTTTAACACTTCTGTACGTTTTTGGTTTTGTTCTTGTAAGGGATTGGTCTCCAAAATATGGCCCGCGGGACACATTGGGTGCAATGGTGGGCCGGGGGTTCGGCGGCGGCCGCAATCAAAGATAGGAGAGGAGATCTGCTCTATAATCTTTGGTCGGAATGGGACGGCTGCGCGTTATAATGTGTTATCGTTCCACTCCCTCTCCCCCTTCTCCCTGTCCCCCTTCTCCCTCTCCCGCCTTTTCCCCTTCTCCCTCACCCCCTTTTTCCTCTCCCCCCATCTCCCTCTCCCCCTTCTCCCTCTCTTCTCTCGATCTCTCTCTCCCCTCTCTTCTCTCAATCTCTCTCTCTCTCTCTCTTCTCCCTCTCTCCCTTCCTTCCCTCTCTCCCTCCCTTACCTCTTCGTGAGAGTTGGCAGCTCTGCTATGCCTTGGGTCCAAAAGAGGACAGAAAGAAAATACTTAATGGTCTTTGTAAGAAGATTTTAATAAGCTCTTCTACATTTAAGGTAAATTGAAATATTAGAGGCAAAAAGCATCTTCAACATACAGGTCTCTCCACACAACTGAAAACAATTGCATTTAAGTGACATATCATCCATTGTTCAGGCATGTAGTTATGATCATCTTTTTTCTTATTAGTTAATCCTAAATGATATCTCCTGTAATTTCATATGTCAACAGTGGGTCCAGAATATTCGTCGACAAGAACTCCTGCACCGAACTGCAGAGTATTTGTCAAATAACTGCTGTCTTATGTACATTGTGTGAAATTGTGATTTGTTAACTGCACAAAACTAATGCAAATGGCGATATATTTATTATTGTATCTACGTTGGACATTTTGCTCTTTGGTGTCAGAACGCGGGGTGGGAGATTGCAACCTTCACGTGGTCCGCCCTGTTTCGACAAATCCAATCAACCTGGTGTGCACAGTCAAATAAGATCAAATAGAACAAGTTGTCCTACAACTTTAGGCTGTGCACGCCATACGCAAGAAGAAGAAGAAGAAGAAGTGCCAGAACGCAGTCTGAAGAAGGCTTCCGACCTGCAACATCACCTATTCCTTTTCTCCAGAGATGCTGCCTGACCCACTGAGTTACTCCAGCATTTTGTGTCTATCTCTGTTTAGATTGGGCTCGTGGGTGGAGATTGCGGTTGGTCTGGTGATCTAGAACGAGGGCCAAAGTCTCAGAATATGGGTCATGATATTTAGTAATGAGACAAGGAGCAGTTTCTTCACTCAAGGGCTGGGAATCTTGGAATTCTTTATCGCGTGAGATGGTGGAAGTCGAGTCCTTGATATTTTTTTTTTTCAAATACGAAAAGGATGAAGGAGAGAATGTGGGAATAAGGTGTTGAGTTGCAGGAGCAACAATAATCTTACTGATGGTGGTTTGAACTTAGATGGCTTATCCTTGCTTCTATTTCTTACAGAGATACAGCGCGGAAACAGGCCCTTTGGCCCACCGCGTCCGCATTGACCAGCGATCCCCGCACACTAACACCATCCTACACACACTAGGGACAATTTACACTTATACCAAACCTACAAACCTGTATGTCTTTGGAGTGTGGGAAGAAACCGAAGATCTCGGAGAACACCCATTCAGTCACGGGGAGAATGTACGAACTCTGTACAGACAGCACCCACTGTAAGGCAGCAACTTTACCGCTGCACCACCATGCCGCCCTTAATCCACTAGGGCCTAGGTTACAATAAACTTCCTACATATTCCAGGAATGCATCTCATAAAAATGGGAGAGGTTTAAATGCATTGTAAAATCTGCTCTCAGTTTCCTAGATCGGTATTGCTCTAATGGCCTCTTTGTATCATTTTCTTTGAATTAAACCATCCATTGTTCTGCATTTAGATTTTATTTTTAGCCCTGTGGATCACAAGGCACTGTTTGTTTGAGGGGTGACTCTAATCTCCAGCGTGATTTGACAAGACAGCCAAGAGGGCAAACACAGGCAGTTCAGATCTGCTGCCTGTATCGCATGAGAGAACAAGAATGAGACCAACTTGTTTTTTGCAGATCATCAACCCCTGACTGATGTTATCAATGCCGATGGTGACTCAAGGAGACTCAACCAGGTGGTGGTTTACAAAGGTCCATGCCCATTGTTCCTCATGGCATACCACCAGCCTCAACAGATCACCTAGTCATAGAGTCTCACAGCGTAGAAGCAGGCCCTTCAGCTCAACTTGCCCACGCTGGCCAACATGTCCCATCTACACTAGTCCCACATGCCTGCATTTGGCCCATACCCCTCTAAACCTGTCCTAACCATCAAATAACCTAAACAAACTGTCATATGAGGAAAGATTTAAAAGACTAGGCTTGTATTCACTGGAGTTTAGAAGGATGAGGGGGATCTTATCATATTGTTTACAGTGTACTATGTTTACAGATTCTGTTGTGCTGCTGAAAGTAAGAATTTAATTGTTCTATCTGGGACAGCTAGATGCAGGAAATTGTTCTACATGACAATAAAACACTCTTGTTAGATGCATGGGGATCTTATAGAAACATATAAATGAATAAAAGACTGAACAAGCTAGATACAGGAAAAATGTTCCCAATGTTGGGCGAGTCCAGAACCAGGGGCCACAGTCTTAGAACAAAGGGGAGGCCATTTAAGACAGGTGAGAAAAAACGTTTTCACCCAGAGAGTTGTGAATTTGTGGAATTCCCTGCCACAGAGGGCAGTGGAGGCCAAATCACTGGGTGGATTTAAGAGAGAGTTAGATAGATCTCTAGGGGCTAGTGGAATCAAGGGATATGGGGAGAAGGCAGGCACGGGTTATCGATTACGGCTGATCAGCCATGATCACAATGAATGGCGGTGCTGGCTCGAAGGGCCAAATGGCCTCCTCCTGCACCTATTTTCTATGTTATTAGAACACTCATCCAGCAATCCTCGAGCACACCAGCTCATCCCGTAGTCAATTCATCAGCTTTTCCATAAGAACTTCCATCAGTTCTTCCAAAAGAATGACAATCATACAATCTCGATTACCCTCAGCTCATCAAGCAGCCCCTTAATTCACCCAGAAGTCTGAACTATTGAATGCTCACTGCATCTCTTTCCATGTCGGCAAGTTAATATCCAGCTGCATGAACCATGGGAAAAGGGAATAAATAGATGCATATGGTGCAGTGATTTGTGCAGCACTATGGGCCTGGAGACCAAGAGGAGTTCACCATTGAACGGAGTTTGAACGGGGGGCTTGAGGCCCCCGACCGAGGAAGAACAAAAGGAGGGACTTGAACTTATTTCGCCTTCCATCACAGTGAGGAATGTGTAGGAGTCACTGGTGAATATCCGTATTAAAATGTGTTTTTGAGTGCTGTTGCTTTTAATTGTATGACTGACCTGGCCAATGAAATTCCTCGTATGTTGCAAAACATACTTGGCAAATAAAATCTGATTATGATTCTGAAAAGCCTTTCCCTTCCATACTCTTTCCTCTCTTTGATCTTTTTGCAGTTGACTGCCTTTCTGTACTTGTTGCAAGAGATTGTTGCGGCATCCAGCATCCTCGGAGAATGTAGAATTAAAGGCAGAGGCAATGCCAGTTTTAAAGATGGTTATTTGCCTCAAGATTGGATTATTGTATCTCCAGAACCTCCCCAGAGGCTCTGGGAGACACAAAGTTCAAGAGGGAACACAAAAAGCCTAATTAGGAAGAATATTAAGAGTAAGATTTTCAATTAAAATACTGTAATTGATGGAACCTGGCCTTTAAATTGGTTCTTGGATGAAACCCTGATGGGTCTCACTGTCTCTTTAAATTTACTCTCCTTTTCACACTTGCATTAAAACACACAGCCACCGCCATTCACAGTGATACTACCCGGCAGTCTCATAATTACAGTCAACACAGCCACCTTGATAGCCACACAAAATGATGTAAATAAAAATTGTTTTCCTTGTTTAAGAAGTTCAATTTAGAATTATTTGAAATTGTGGGGGTTGGTACAAAATACTGCTGACCCATAAATGTGTTGCTGTCAAGTCAAACTGAAATGAAAGAACAGGTGCAGAGAAATGCTACAATTGAAATCACGAGACAGTGATTAAAGTGGGCGGAACCCCAGCCTGCCGAGTTCTGCCTGGGGGTCAAAAGGGCACACAGCACCAGAAGCCAGGAAGAAGATACAAGAGACTTGCGAGCAGAGAACTTGAACAGTAAATCAAAAGGACTGTCCGAAAAGACTGCCGCGAGAGCCAGAAAAGGCAAGCAGGAGTGATTTTCTACAGACCCGATTGGCAGCCGGTAAGGACTGAACTCTAAATGGACTGAGTCGAAGACTGCAGCCCCAGAGACTCTGTTTAACCCTTTAAAAGCTGAGAAACTTGTCTGGCTAACGTGTTGATATTGGTGGTGTTTGTTAACCAAGATGACAGGGTTTTTCAGCTGATAAAGACCAAAACTGGTAAAGACTAAAACTGCTAAAAAACTGCTAAAGACTAATCTGCCAAAATAAAAGAAGGAGAAAATAAAAGGTGGAAAAGAAGTGTTTGGTCTGAGTGAATCCAGTTCATCATTTCGGGGTAGATAAATCAAATCCCTTTCAAGCGGGGAATCTGCAAAAACATTAGAAGACTTGACAGTTGCTATGAGACATTCACATTTAAAAAATCCATGTCTCAAAAAAAGCAAGAAGGTGCCCATGTTATTTGACCAACTTATCAGATGAATTAAAATATGTAGGTATGTATGCATTAGTTTTGCTCCTAATTCCCTTTTCCAAATCATTAATATATATGGTAAACAGTTGCGGCCCCAACACCAAGCCTTGCGGCAAAAAAATCCAGAAGATTAGTCAAACATGATTTCCCTTTCATAAATCCATGTTGACTTGGACTAATTCTTTTACTGCTATCCAAATGCCCCATTATTACATCTTTAATAATTGACTCCAGCATCTTTCACACCACCAAAGTCGGGCTAACTGGTCTGTAATTCCCTGTTTTCTCTCACGCTCCTTTCTTGAAAAGTGGGATAGCATTAGCTACCCTCCAATCCACAGGAACTGATCGTAAATCTATTGATCGTTGGAAAATGATCATATGTATAAATATATATGTATGTGTATATATGCATGTATGTGTATATATGCATGTATATGTATATGTGTGTATATATGTATGTATATATATATTTATATGTGTGTATGTATGCATATAAATGTATCCATATGTATGTGTGCATATGTATGTATACGTGTGTATGTATGTGTATATATATGTATGTGTATAAATATATATATATGCATATATTTATTATTACTATATAATTATATTTATAATTGCCTTTATGGTTTATGTATATCATCTTACAAGACAAATGAATTAATAGTGATTATTTAAATCAAAGTTGCTTCTGATCCATGAGAATAAACTTTATTATCTCTAACTTGCCTCTCACACACAGACACACATTCATATAAATATATAAAATATAGATACGTTAAATTTAATTTTGTGCAGTGTGTGTTAAAGCAATACAAGGGAAACTGCACAATACAATGCAAGGGAAACTACGCAAAGGAAGGGGCTGTTCCCGCTACAAGATACTCGAGGATCTTTGCTTTGGATCAAAGATTATAGAGGAGCTCTATAATCTTTGCTTTGGATCTCAGCGGGTGGCATACCGGAAGTCGCGTGTCGCATTAAGAAATGGCGGCCGTCGCGTTCCGTCACGTACTGTCACGTTCCGTCACGTTCCGTCGCGTTCCGTCAGTCCATTGGATTTCGGAGGAGTGGTCTATCTTGCTCCTCTATGATCTTTGGCCATGTGAGCCATTAGGAGAGAGGTTCAAATCAGATCAGCTGTGTTCCTATTGAAAGGTGGGATATCCTAGTTTGGCCGAGGGGCAACTTCTCTGCTGATTAATATGGTTGAATAAAAGCCTCAGACAAGTAAATTAAATTAATGGAGTAACTTGGCAAGGCAGACATGAAGTCTGAAGAGTGGTCTCAAACCGAAACGCACCCATTCCTTCTCTCCAGAATTACTGCCTGTCCTGCTGAGTTTCTGTCCTTGGCCTCCTCCACAGTCAGAGGCACAGAGCAAATTGGAGGAACATAATAATAATAATAATACATTTTATTTATGGGCGCCTTTCAAAATTCTCAAGGACACCTTACAGAATTTAACAAGAGTAAAAAACATATAATCGGAGTAAAATAAATAATAAAGACATCACCAATACACAAATTAAAGACAGAATTCGATCCAAAGACAAAAAAAACAAAAACACAATGTGAAGAGAGAGCAGCGACAGCTAAACCAGGCCAGCGTACAGTCTCCCTTCCGACAGCCATCTTGGACACAAACTAAAATAATCACTTATACACAAAAATCATCCCCCCACAATGGTTACCACTGTGCGGGAAGGCACAATGTCCAGTCCCCATCCCCAGTTCTCCCAAAGTCAGGCCTATTGAGGTCTCCGCTATAGCCTCTACAGAGGCCCGAAGTTCCTGGCCGTTCTCGCCGGGTGCTGTTGTTCCGGCGTCGGGAGAGTCCTCTCAGCGGCTGGGCCACCTGGAACGGCCGCGTCCTTACCGGAGACCGCGGCTTCCGAAGCCGACAAGGCCGCGCCGGTTTGGAGCTCACAGGCTCACGATGTTGAAGTCGGCGCCGCCCGCTACGCTCCGCAGCCCGGAGGTGTTGAACTCGGCGGTCACAGCTCACCGGAGCTCCAGCGCGTCGATCCTGCACGGCGACCCAGGCAAGGTATCGCCGCTCCGCTCCGCTCCGCGATAGTGCTCCAGCGCTGTGCCGCCACCGAAGCCGAGGTGCTGGGCGGTCCCCGCCGGCAAACGGCGCTCCACGCCCGCTGGTAGGCCACGAGGACGGGTCGAGGGGGCAGCCCGGAGAAAAAGCTGCCTCACCGATCAGGTAGGGACCTAGAAATATAGTTACCCCCTTCCCCCCACATTAAAACGTCTATTTCTCTCACAAACAAAACACAGGACTCTCTAGAACTACAAAAAAAAGTGAATTAAACGGACGGCTGCTGGTTAGCAGCCGTTCCCCAAGATGGCTCCTCCTCCTCATATTTGGCTTGGGCAGCTTACACTCCAGCAGTATGGATATTGCCTTCTCTAACCTTTGCTTTCCCTCTATCTCCACCCAACCCCCTTCCTAGTTCTCTGACCAGTCTGACTGTCCCGTGATTAAATGTTATCACTGTGAGTTTCCTTGTCACCTACTCCCAATTAACAATTATCTTGATCCCTAACCCCTTTGATGTCTCGTTTTCACACCTTACACTTCGTTATCTCTGTGTCTCCTTCTCCCCTTACTCTCAGACTGGAGAAGGGTCTCGACCAGGAACGTCACCCATTCTTTCTCTCCAGAGATGGTGAGTTACTCCAGCTCTTTACATTACAAATTATATTAATATTTGTATCATCTGGGCTTTTATTGACACCTTCCAAGGTCGAGCAGAAGACGAATCTCAGTTTCCATTAATTAAATATTATTCATGTATCGGATGCATGTGTTGCTGTGGTCGGGGATGGGGATTGAACCTGCCGCACTGAGTGAGGCGGGGGTGGGGGAGGGGTCGGGGCGCGGGCACCGCCTGAGCTGAGCCGGGATTCAGGGCGGTGCCGCGACGATAGGCCCCGCCCCCATCCGCTGTCAATCACCGGGCAAGGTTCGTCACCGCTCTCCAGCTGTCACATCACCGCCCGGAGGCGCGCCCTTTGCGCGTGCACGTCCCGCAGGCGCGGCCGGGCTCGCGCGGAGACAATTTAACGGCCGCGCTCGCGCCGCCACTGGTCACCTGACCCCCCAACCGTCAGCGCAGGCCGCGCCCACCCCTCTGTTCCCATTGGATGCCGGCGGTGCCCGTCAGTGGTCTCAGCCAATGGCGGAGACGGACCCGTCGAGAGGGCGTGTCTCCCGCAGGTCCCGCCCCCGGTCATGCGGGTCCAATCCCGCGCGCAGGCGCAGCGCGTCACCGTTGCTCTAGAAACCAAAGATCCGCTACAGGATCTTCGCTAGAAACATAGAAACCTGGTGCAGGAGGAGGCCATTCGGCCCTTCGAGCCAGCACCGACATTCATTGTGATCATGGCTGATCGTCCCCTATCAATAACCCGTGCCTGCCTTCTCCCCATATCCCTTGACTCCACTCGCCTCTAGAGCTCTATCTAACTCTCTCTTAAATCCATCCAGTGACTTGGCCTCCACTGCCCTCTGTGGCAGGGAATTCCACAAATTCACAACTCTCTGGGTGAAAACGTTTTTTCTCACCTCAGTCTTAAATGATCTCCCCTTTATTCTAAGACGGTGGCCCCTGGTTCTGGACTCGCCCAACATTGGGAACATTTTTCCTGCATCCTGCTTGACCAGTCCTTTTATAATTTTACATGTTTCTATAAGATGCCCCCTCATCCTTCTAAACTCCAATGAATACAAGCCCAGTCAGAAGAAGGGGTTCGGCCCGAAACGTTGCCTATTTCCTTCGCTCCATAGATGCTGCTGCACCCGCTGAGTTTATCCAGCTTTTTTGTGTACCTCCTGGTCTTTCAATCTTTCCACATATGACAATCCCGCTATCCCAGGGATCATTCTCGTGAACCTACGCTGCACTGCCTCAATCACATGTAAGTAAGTACATTTTATTTATATAGCACGGTTAAATCAACTCGCGTTGAAACCAAAGTGCTTTACATAAAATAAATAATTACGTTTCCGTACATCCATAGAAAAATTAAAAGAAAGAAAAATGACACAACACACCATAGAATTCAACATGAACGTCCCCCCACAACAGAATCAAAATGTTCCACTGTGGGGAAAGGGATCAGAAAGTTGTCCTCTCCCTCTGTGAAACACTCCTCAGCGGTTTGGAATGTCTGGAGCGGCCACTTCCTCCCTGGAGACCGCGGCTCCTGAAGTCCTCAGGCCGCGCTGGTTGAATCTCCGACTCTGGCGATCGCAGATCCCAGGCTGCACGGTGTCTTAAATCCAGCGCTGGACGCCCCGCAGCCACAGCTCCTCGGATGTTGGAGTCGCCGGTCACAGCGCTCCGGAGCTTGCCGCACGGCGACCCGGTAAGGCATCGCCCGGTCCGTGATGGTGTCTCGGCGCTGCGCCGCCGCCGAAGCTGTAGCCCTGGCCGGTCCCGATAGGATAGGCCGCTCCAGTCCGATGGTAGGCAGCGAGGAAGTGGCAAAGAAGCAGCTCAGAGGCAAGCCGCCTCTCCCCGACCAGGTAGGGACTGGGAAATAAAGTGTCCCCCTTCCCCTCCCCCACCCACCAAATAAAAGACCTCCAACTAACATTTGTGTTTTTTTTCAACAGGACTAAAAATAAAAATAAAAAAGGGTGAAAGGGTGGACTGCCGGCAGAGCAGCCTTACACAACGGCGCCCCACTCCTGCAGTCCGCCGTTCTTCAGAAGAAAGGGAGAGAGGGGGAGACTGAGAGAGAAGGACAGAGGGGGGGAGATGGAGAGTGAGAGGGGAAGGAGAGAGAGAGATAGACAGACAGAGAGAGGGGAGAGAGAGATGAGAGGGAGAGAGAGGGGAGAGAGAGAGGATGTCCTTCCTCAAATTAGGAGACAAGGATGTCCTTCCTCAAATTAGGAGACCAAAACTGGACACAATACTCCAGAGCCCTATACAACTGCAGAAGAACCTCTTTACTCCTATACTGAAACCCTCTTGTTATTAAGGCCAACGTTCCATTAGCTTTCTTCACTGCCTGCTGTACCTGCAAGCCAACCTTCAGTGACGAGTGTACAAGGACGCCCAGGTCTCGCTGTACCTCCCCCTTACCTAACCTAACCCCATTCTGCATCTGTATCTTTGACTATAATCACCATCACTGGTTGTCGCAAACGTATCCTACACCCACTAGGGAAAATTTTTACATTCTCCAAGCCAATTAACCTACAAACCTGTACGTCTTTTGAATGTGGTAGAAAACAGGAGATCTCAGGGAAACCCCACGCGGGTCAGGGAGAACGTGCAAACTCCGTACAGACAGCGCCTGTAGTCGGGATCGAACCCTGGTCTCCAGCGCTGGAGTTGCTCTGGCAGACTGTTGCTCTCTCTCTCCCCTCTCTCTGTCTGTCCCGGAGTTGCTCTGCCCAGCAACTCTGCCGCTGCCCCACCGTGAATCCCCGGGGAGAGTGGCACCGTTTGTCAACCGGGTCCCCGCTCATCAGTGAAGGGGTTCCTGCGGCTGCAGCCGCCCAGTGACACCCCGTGTTTATGCATCACGGGGCAGAGAGGGGTCTGCCGTGGGGATGTTCATACTAGGAGCACAGAATTCAGAGTGCTCCGAGGCTCCTCCAGTGCTTCTACGCAGCGGCTGTGGAAAGCATCTTGTCCGGGAATATTACCATCTGGTTTGGGAATTGCTCTGCCCAGGACAAGAAGGCTCTGCAGAGAGTAGTGTGTTCGGCCGAACGCATTATGGGAACTTCACTCGCCCCCCTGCAGGAACTATACATCAGGAGGTGCAACTCCAGAGCCAACAATATCATGAGAGACCCTTTCCACCCATGCAACGGACTGTTCCAGCTGCTACGGCCAGGCAAACGCCTCCGTTGCCATGCGGTGAGAACGAAGAGGTTGAGACGGAGTTTCTTCCCAGAGGCCATTCGGACTGTAAACGCCTATCTCACCAGGGACTAACTCTACTGAACGTTCTTCCTTCCATTATTTATTATGTAAAAGAATATGTGTGTTTATGATTGTGTTTATAGCTTGTTTGGTTGTTTGGTTGTTTGTCTTTTTGCACATAGTCTGCGAGCATTGCCACTTTTCATTTCACTGCACATCTCGTATGTGTATGTGACAAATAAACTTGACTTGACGACTTGAATTAGGCAAGTCGGTCCATCTAGTCTACACCGCCATTTAATCATGGTTAGACACAAAATGCCGGAGTAACTCAGCGGGACTGGCAGCATCTCTGGAGAGAAGGAATGGGTGACGTTTCGGGTCGAGACCCTTCTTCAGGCTGATTAGGGATAACGGAAACGAGAGATATAGATGATGATTTTTGTCTTAGACTCAATCATGGCTGATCTATCTCTCCCTCTCAACCCCATTCTCCTGCCTTCTCCCCATAGCCCTAGCACCCATACGAATGAAGAACCTGACAATCTCCACTTTAAAAAATACCAAATGACAGCCGCCTGCGGCAATGAATCTCACAGATTCACCACCCTCCAGCTCAAGAAATTCCTCGTCTCCATTCTAAAGGTACATCCTTTAATTTTGAAATTGTGCCCTCTGGTCCTAGACCCTCTCACTGGTGGAACATCTTCTCCACATCCACTCTATCCAGGTTATGTGGTGAGGGTTTCAGGAGGGGGAGGATGGGGTGTGGAGGATGCCGAGTGGGTTCAGGAAGGTGAGGATCGGGTGAGGAGAGGGTTCAGGAGGGGGAGGGTGGGGAGTGGAGGTTGAAGAGAGGGTTCAGGAGGGTGGAGTGGGGAGGGTTCAGGAGTTTGTGGAGGGTCTTGAGGGGGCTCAGTAGGGCGGGGACAGAGTGGGTGGGTGACAGCATGGTGCCAGATGGGGTGACTGTAGGAAATGTGAGGCCATCCTCGCCAGCAGACAATTAAGCAGCAATGTTTTATTGTATTAATGTGTTTTGTACTATTATACAATTATGATGATGCCTTGCTGTAGAAGCACCAGTATTAGATAGCATTTATTGACATAAATAAAGAATAATATTGTATCAAATTTCATCAGACTGGTGTTACCGTGTGTAGCGAGACCGATGCTCAGCCTCTGTTCTTTAGTGTTTGGAGGAATGAGGGGTGACCTGAATGAAATGTCCATAGATTGGATGTATGCCGGGAGTTATGTTATGCTGCACGTAAGAATGTAATTGTTCCATTGTACGTGTGAGAATTTAACACTCTTGACTCCTGTTTTTTCCCCTGATTGAAGAATCCAGTACCAGGGGTCAGAATCTGTGACTGGGGTGGTGCTCGGTGTGTTTCTGGGGTGGCTTGTTTCTGACTCTGAGGAACGGTGGAACAATGGCTGCCCAGCTCCACCCAGTGTAAATGTGCTTGGGGTTCCTGTCTTCATCACTCTGTTGACCAGTGGTACCTCCATACCCCAGCTACCTCCATACCCCAGCTCCTCCCTCGCAACATGGACCCGCTAGAATTCACATACCGTCCGAACAGATCCACGGACGATGCAGTCTCCCAGGTTCTGCACGCCGCTCTCTCTCATCTTGACAGCCAGAAGGGGGGCTATGTGAGGATGCTGTTCATAGACTACAGTTCAGCCTTCAACACGATAGTCCCCACCAGACTGGCCGAAAAGCTGCTGGAATTGGGGCCCAACACCCCCCTGAGTGCCTGGGTCCTGGACTTTCTCACCACCAGGCCCCAGGTAGTTAAGATGGGATGAAATACATCGAAGTCCCTCATCCTGAGCACAGGATTCCGCCAGGGTTGCGACCTCAGCCCCTACTGTACTGCCTGTACACACATGACTGTGTGGCCAGGTTCAGCTCCAACTCGATAATCAAGTTTGCTGATGACACTGTGGTGGTGGGCCTGATCTCAGACAATGAAGAGAAGGCCTTCCGGGAGGAGGTGGCTGATCTGCCACTCTGGTGTCAGGACAACAGCCTCCTCATAAATATCAAAACAACGAAGGAGCTGATCGTGGACGTTAGGAGGGCACATCATCCGAGGACGTACACACAATTGAAGATAAATGTGGATACTGTGGATAGGGTGAGCTGTTTTAAATACCTGGGAGTCCCCCTCTCCGAGGATATGACATGGGCATCACACGCTGCAGCACTCGTGAGTAAGGCAAGGCAGCGCCTTTACCACCTCAGGCAATTGAGGAAATTCAGACTGTCTCTGAGGATCCTCCAGTGGGGGTGGGGGCAGAAAGAAGAATGGAAGAGGCGGAGAGAGTAGTCTGTGGGAGAGCTAGGAAGCTTTGGGGAAGGAGAGAGAAAGCAAGGACTACCTGAAATTGGAGAAATCAATGTTTATATCGCTCGGGTGTAAACTACCCAAGCAAAATATGAGGTGCTGCTCCTCCGATTTGCAGTAGGACTGACTCTGGCCATGTGGAGGCCCAGGACAGAAATATCCCACCACTGGCCACATCTTTCATCTCTTCCCCTTTCGGCTTTCCGCAGGGGCGACTCTCCTCGTAACTCCCTGGTCAATTCGTCCGTTCCCACCCAAACCCCTGATACTTTCCCTTGCAACCACAGGAAATGCTACACTCCCACTTTACCTTCCACCTCGACACCATCCAAGGACCCAAGCAGTCTTTGCAGAGGTTCACCTGCACCTCCTCCAACCTCATCTCTCGAATCCACTGTTCTAGATGTCAGCTGCTCTACATCGGTTAAACCAAGCGTAGGATTGGCGATCGCTTCGCCCAACACCTCTGCTCGGTTCGCAATAACCAACCTGATCTCCCGGTGGCTCAGTAGTTCAACTCCCCCTCCCATTCCGAATGCGACCTTTCTGTCCTGGGCCTCCTCCGTGGCCAGAGTAGGTTCCACCGCAAATTGGAGGAGCAGCACCTCATATTCGCTTGGACAGTTTACACCCCAACGGTATAGAAACATAGAAAATAGGTGCAGGAGTGGGCCTTTCGGCCCTTCGAGCCTGCACCGCCATTCAATATGATCATGGCTGATCATCCAACTCAGTATCCTGTACCTGCCTTGTCTCCATACCCCCTGATCCCTTTAGCCACAAGGGCCATGTTAGGCGCTTCCCCCTCCTGGTGAATGCTATGTACTTACCTTTCTCTGTTTCTCTCCCAAGTGCAGGCCTCGTGGCTGTGAGTCTGGAATCGAGGGGTTAAAGGCTCCTGTACCCGATTGGCCAAGCTGCGTCAGGTGACGGGTGACTCATCTGAAGTACAAATACCAGAGCTTCCCAGGATTCTCTCTCTTCTTCGTCGACCCTGACTGATGAGCAGACTGCTGGTGTGGGCCGAGGAAAGCCTGACCACATGGCATAGAACTTTGTGTACTTTCACCATTCCTTGTTAACAGATATTGAATTGGGACGGATAAGGGCTGACCTTAGAGTTTTCGTGTATTTTGGTTTCAGGGTTGTATCTCTTTGGGCAGGTTTTGGAGTCTCCGGTTCGACGGCCCATTGCGTGGCTGGCTGGAGCATTGTTAAATTGTTTGTCAGTTTATCCATATCCCTGACTGGGTTGTTTAAAATCAGGTTTGGGTTTTGTGTTCCAAGGAATAATTAAAACTGTTTTTGAACTTGAACCTGGTTTTTGACTTGTGTTACGCGGCTCTGAAGTACTTGCATTCGGGAGTCGTAACAAAATGGGGGCTCGTCCTAACCTTTGAGGACCCTAGACGTTTTTAGGGGGTTTTTTTGGTAGGCTTCTGGACTGAGGAAGTCTGTGTGTTGTGAGGGCATTTTTTCTTCCCTGTTTGTGGTAGCATTAGTGCCCAAGTTTTAGCTGGTGGTTTGGTGCTACATTAGAAATGGAAGTTAAGGTGAAAGAATTTGTTGAGGCTCCTAGTCGGGAGTTGTTTGATAGATGTACGAAGGAGCATTTGATTTTGCTGGCTCAGAACTATGCCGTGACTATTGACAAGCATTCAAAGAAACACTCCATTAAATCGGAGTTGTGGGCTGCGTTGGTGAAGGGTGGGGTTTTGCCTGGTGGTGCAGACAGTCCCCCACCTTCTGTTCAGCCAGTTCAGAACATGGAGGCCGTCATTAAACTGAAGGAGATGGAGCTTGAGTCACAGAGAATTGCCTCTTTGTTAAAAGAGAAAGAGCTCATGCATGTTCTTGAAATGAAACGGCTTGAGGAGGAAACCAAAAGGGCTGAATTTCAGCTGCGGGAAAAAGAAATAGATAATTCCCGGGTTTCTTCTAGGGAACGGGAGTTTGATATGAGCAAGAACATCCGCCTGGTTCCCCCGTTTCGTGAGGAGGATGTGGACAAGTATGTCACAGTGTTTGAACGGGTGGCTTTGTCCTTGAAGTGGCCTAGGGACGTGTGGACCTTGCTATTGCAGTGTGTCCTTGTGGGTAAAGCACGGGAGGTGTACTCGTCTTTATCTGTTGAAAGCAGTCTGGACTATGAGTGTGTGAAGTCTACAGTATTAAGGCCTTATGAATTAGTTCCAGAGGCGTACCGGCAGAAGTTCCGGCGCTTTAGAAAGTTTGATAGTCAGACTTATGTGGAGTTTGCTAGGGAGAAGGAGGCACTTTTTGACAGGTGGTGCGCTTCTCAAGGAGTGAAGGATTTTGAGCTACTGCGGGCCTTGATGATTGTGGAAGACTTTAAGAACTGTCTCCCTGAGAGGGTTACTACTTACCTTAATGAGCAGAAGGTGAATGAGGTGTCTAAGGCTGCGGTGTTGGCAGATGAGTATGTATTGACTCATAAATCTGATTTTGTTGGGCGATCCTATAGTTTTGGTGCACGGCCGGTTGATCGTGGTGGTGTCGCCGGTGGCAGTGTCAAAGCTGTTTCTGTGCCTGCAAGTGGCAGCACGTTGATACAGGGGGAGGTCCGAGCTGATAAGGTTGACGGAAATGTGAGGACTAATGAAGGTCCTGTGTGCTACTATTGTAGAAGGAGAGGGCACATGTTAAAGTCGTGTCCCGTACTGAAGCAGAAAAATGCAAAGCCTGTGGCTTTGGTGGGTGCACAGAAGGCACCTGTCGTACCTGAGGTGCCTGAGTCTGATGAGTGTAGGAATTATTCTGCGTTCATCATGAATGGTTTTGTTTCTCTAGAGGATGGGGGTGATAGAGTTCCAGTATCCATCTTGCGTGATACTGGTGCTACTCAGTCCTTTATATTGGATGGTGTACTGCCGTTTCCTGGGGAATCATCGGTTGGGTCAAGTGTCCCAGTGGTAGGATTCGGGATGGATGACATGGTAGTGCCTTTGCATACCGTGCGTCTCGAGTCCGAGTTGGTTTCAGGCCGGGTAACTGTTGGGTTACGGCCGTGTTTTCCCGTTGGGGGAGTTTCTGTGATTTTGGGGAATGACTTGGCAGGAGGTAGAGTTTTAGTCACTCCTGAGGTGACGGCTGTTCCGATGGTGCAGAGTCCTGATAGATTGGCTATGCAGCATCCAAAGGTCTTCGCAGCTTGTGCTGTCACGAGGGCTATGGCTAAGAGCCAGGCGAAGTTTGAGGATGTGGTGGACCTGAGTGAGAGCATTTTTGGGGATCAGGATGATAGATCCTGTGTGGTGAAGGGTGTTTCTCCATCTCAAGATGGGATAGTGTCTGGAAATGTGCCGGTGTCACTGTCACGTGACCGGCTGGTTGAGGAGCAAAAGAGTGATCCAGGTTTATCTGATCTGTTCGACTGCGCAGTGCCTGAGGGGGATATGGATTCCACAGCAAAGGGGTATTTTCTAAGGGATGGCTTACTGATGCGAAAGTGGTCTCCCTTGGATATATCTGGGCATGATGATTGGAGCGTGGTTGATCAGATTGTGATGCCTCGTCGGTATAGGGACGAGATACTCTGTTTGGCTCATGATGGTCCTCTGGGTGGACATTTGGGGGTCAATAAGACGTATGACCGCATCTTACGGATTTTTTTTTTGGCCAGGGTTGAAAAAGGACGTGAAACAGCACTGCAGGTGTTGTCACATTTGCCAGGTGGCAGGAAAGCCGAACCAATCGATTGTTCCTGCGCCTTTATATCCAATCCCTGTGGTCGGTGAGCCGTTTGAGCGGATTCTAGTTGATTGTGTGGGCCATCTACCTCGGACAAGGGTGGGCAACAAGTTTTTATTAACAATTATGTGTGCGACTACCCGCTTTCCGGAGGTGGTCCCTTTGCGTAGAATTACTGCCCCTGCAATTGTTAAATCTCTCACTAAGTTTTTTTCGTTGTTCGGTTTGCCCAAGGTTGTGCAGAGTGACCAAGGTACCAACTTCATGTCGAAGGTTTTTGGTCAGGTAATGAAGTTGTTAGATATTAAGCATTGTTACTCCAGTGCGTGTCATCCTGAGAGCCAGGGAGCTCTCGAGAGGTTTCACCAGACTTTGAAATCTATGTTGAGGACTTACTGCCTGGAGTTTGAAAAAGACTGGGATGAGGGAGTTCATCTAGTTATGTTTGCGGTGCGTGAGGTCGTGCAGGAGTCTTTAGGGTTCAGTCCTGCTGACCTGGTGTTCGCGCATACTGTACGTGGTCCGTTGAGGGTCCTGAAGGAGAAATGGTTGCAGGAGGATACAAAACGTAATATTTTAGACCACGTCTGTGCTTTTCGCTCTAGACTGAGGAGGGCATGCGAACTGGCAATGGGTAATCTTGCCTCTGCTCAGTCTAGGATGAAGGACTGGTTCGACAGGAAAGCTTCTAGTAGGAATTTTTCTCCAGGTGACAAGGTCCTGGTGTTGTTGCCTATTCCTGGTTCCAGTCTGTAGGCTCGGTATAGTGGTCCCTATCAGGTGGTTAAGAAGGTTGGTGAGAGGGATTACGTTATTGGTACCCCTGATCGGAGGCGTAAGACTCAGCTCTGTCATGTCAACATGATGAAACAGTACCATGAGCAGGAGCCTGTGGAGGTTGATGGGTCGGAGCTATGTCCTTCTAAGCCTGTTTTGGCTGCAGTGGTGCTGCCCCGTGACACGGGTGGTGATGTGGGCGAGGCACGGTTGTCTGTGGCAGTAACGCATGGAAAGCTGAGTAACTCTGAGGCTTTGGAGACGCTTCCCTTGCGGTTGTCTCATTTGACTGAAGGTCAGCGGGGTGACCTGCTTGCTTTGGTGAAGTCAAATGTGTCACTGTTCTCGGATGTGCCTTCTCAGACGTCTGTGCTGCAGCATGACATTGACGTGGCCGGTGCTACGCCAATTAAACAGCATCCGTATCGGGTCAACCCTGACAAGCGTCATCGTCTAAGAAGTCAGGTTGACTATATGCGGCGGCATGGCATTGCTGAACCTAGTTGTAGCCCGTGGAGTTCTCCGTGTCTACTGGCGACGAAGGCTAATGGGGAGGACAGGTTTTGCACGGACTATCGGAAATTAAATAGTGTAACTAAGCCGGATTGCTATCCTCTTCCACGGATGGAGGATTGCGTGGATCGTGTGGGAAGTGCATCTTTTGTGTCTAAGTTGGACTTGTTAAAAGGCTATTGGCAAGTCCCTTTGACTAGGCGGGCGAGGGAGATCTCTGCGTTCGTTACGCCTGATGACTTTCTTCAGTACACGGTAATGGCATTTGGGATGCGCAATGCGCCGGCAACCTTCCAACGGTTGGTGAACATTGCATTGTCTGGTTTGTCCTTCTGTGAGGCATACCTTGATGATTTGGTTGTGTGCTCCAGGTCGTGGTTCGAACACATCGGTCATCTGAAGGAGGTATTTCATCGTCTAGCGGAGGCAAACGTAACGATCAATCTGGGGAAGTGTGAGTTTGGCCAGGCCACGGTAACGTATCTGGGTAGGGTAGTGGGCCGGGGTCAGGTTCGCACTCTCAAGGAAAAGGTGGGGCATATTGTCGCATTTCCTGCTCCAACCTCTAGGACTGAACTCCGTAGGTATCTGGCTATGGTTGGGTACTATAGAGGATTCTGTCCAAACTTCTCTGCGGTGGCTGCCCCTTTGACGGATTTGCTGAGTCCGAAGGTAGCTTTTGTGTGGTCCGCAGAGTGTCAATAAGCCTTTGAACATACCAAAAGTCTTCTGGTGCGCGCACCTGTGCTTGCGGCACCTGATTTTGAGCGTCCATTTAAGCTGGCAGTAGATGCTAGTGATCGTGGGGTTGGTGGAGTTCTTCTACAGGATGATTCAGATGGGGTGGAGCATCCAGTTTCGTACTTCTCTAAGAAGTTTAATCGTCATCAGAAGTGGTACTCCACCATTGAGAAAGAAACCCTTGCGGTTGAAATGTCTCTGACTCATTTCGAGGTTTATGTTGGCTCCTCGAATGTCCCTGTCATCGTACTCACGGATCATAATCCTTTGGTATTCTTGCAGAATATGTGGAATAAGAACCGGCGGTTAATGAGCTGGAGTTTGCAGCTGCAAGATTACAATTTGGAGATCAGGCATATCCGTGGCAAAGATAATGTATTGGCTGATGCATTGTCGCGCCAGTGATGTCTGTGCTACTGAATAGTTGCTGAAATTTGGTGGTGTTTTTAGTTCATTTTCAGAAACTTATTCAGTATCTTTGGGTGGGGGTGTTAGGCGCTTCCCCCTCCTGGTGAATGCTATGTACTTACCTTTCTCTGTTTCTCTCCCAAGTGCAGGCCTCGTGGCTGTGAGTCTGGAATCGAGGGGTTAAAGGCTCCTGTACCCGATTGGCCAAGCTGCGTCAGGTGACGGGTGACTCATCTGAAGTACAAATACCAGAGCTTCCCAGGATTCTCTCTCTTCTTCGTCGACCCTGACTGATGAGCAGACTGCTGGTGTGGGCCGAGGAAAGCCTGACCACATGGCATAGAACTTTGTGTACTTTCACCATTCCTTGTTAACAGATATTGAATTGGGACGGATAAGGGCTGACCTTAGAGTTTTCGTGTATTTTGGTTTCAGGGTTGTATCTCTTTGGGCAGGTTTTGGAGTCTCCGGTTCGACGGCCCATTGCGTGGCTGGCTGGAGCATTGTTAAATTGTTTGTCAGTTTATCCATATCCCTGACTGGGTTGTTTAAAATCAGGTTTGGGTTTTGTGTTCCAAGGAATAATTAAAACTGTTTTTGAACTTGAACCTGGTTTTTGACTTGTGTTACGCGGCTCTGAAGTACTTGCATTCGGGAGTCGTAACAGGCCACATCTAACTCCATCTTAACTATAGCCAATGAACTGGCCTCAACTACCTTCTGTGGCAGAGAATTTCAGAGATTCACCACTCTCTGTGTTAAAAATGTTTTCCTCATCTCGGTCCTAAAATATTTCCCCCTTATCCTTAAACTGTGACCCATTGTTCTGGAATTCCCCAACATCGGGTCAATCTTCCTGCATCTAGCCTGTCCAACACCTTAAGAATTTTGTAAGTTTGTATAAGATCCCCCCTCAATCTTCTAAATGCTCGCGAGTACAAACCGAGTCTATCCAGTCTTTCTTCATATGAAAGTCCTGAGATCCCAAGAATCAGTCTGGTGAACCTTCTCTGTACTCCCTCTATGGCAAGAATGTCTTTCCTCAGATTAGGAGACCAAAACTGTACGCAATACTCCAGGTGTGGTCTCACCAAGACCCCGTACAACTGCAGTAGAACCTCCCTGCTCCAATACTCAAATCCTTTTGCTATGAATGCTAATATACCATTCGCCTTCTTCACTGCCTGCTTCACCTGCATGCCTACTTTTAATGACGGATGAACCATGACACCCAGGTCTCGTTGCATCTCCCCCTTTCCTAATCGGCTACCATTCAGATAATACGAACATAAGTATTAACATTGGCTTCTCCAATTTCTCGCTCCTTCCCAGCTCTCCCACAGCCGACAGTCCCCGCCTCTTCCTTTCTTCTCCCCCACACGAGTCTGAAGCAAAGAGGCCGGGGTCTGAAGCAAAGACTATAATCTTTGGTCTGAAGAGAGAAGGTTCTCCACATAAGGAGTGTGACAAAGCAATTAATTGTCGAAATAAAGCTTTTCAAATTTTGAAAATAAATCACAATTTTCAGAATCTTATTGAATACAAAAGGTTGCAAGCAAATGTAAGAAGAGTAATAAAAAATGCAAAGAGGGAATTTTGGAGGACATTTTGTAACTCAGTGGGAAGGGAGACAGAAGTAGGTCAAGTTTGGGGAATGATAAGGAGAATGAAAGGAATTAAAAGAGAATACAAATATCCAATCCTAACTGACGGTGAAATTACAGCAGTGAAAGATGAAGAGAAAGCAGAGATGTTGGCAAAATCTTTTGCTAAAATTCACAGTTCAGACAATGTTAGTGAAGAAGGAAGAAAAGGAAAAGAAAATACCATAGCAGAGAATATACAGTTAATACGACATGAGGAAGACACTAACGATGTTCTTAACAAACCATTCACAAAGACAGAATTCAACCGAGCTCTTAGAAAAACCAAGATGTCAGCACCAGGTAAAGATCAGATTTGTTACACCATGTTAAACCATCTCAGTGAAACATCCAAGGATTTTTTGTTAGAATTTTATAATAAAGTGTGGGAGGGTGAGAAATTACCGCAAAGCTGGAAGGAGGCAGTAGTAATCCCAATAGGAAAGCCAGGTAAAGATCTGACAAACCCAGGGAATTATAGGCCTATTGCGTTAACATCCAACATATGTAAAGTAATGGAAAAAATGGTAAATGATAGGTTAACATATTATGTGGAAAATAAAGGATATTTATCCAGTTACCAGAGTGGTTTTAGGAAGGAGAGAAACATCATGGATCCAGCGATATGTTTAGAACATGAAATTAGGAGAGCACAAATTAACAGAGAAAGTGTAGTAGCTGTATTTTTTGATATTGAGAAAGCATATGATATGATGTGGGGAAAAGGGTTATTAGTGAAACTAGGTAAATTGGGGATTAAAGGTCGTATATTTAAATGGATTAAGGGTTTTTATTTGGGAGGTCAATACAAGTACGAGTTGGAAATCAATACTCAGGAACAAGGTAGTGATTGTGGGAGATTTCAACTTTCCACACATAGACTGGGAAACACATTCTGTAAATGGGCTGGATGATTTCGAGTTTGTAAAATGTGTGCAGGATAGTTTTTTGCAGCAATACATAGAGGTACATACTAGAGGAGGGGCAGTGCTGGACCTCCTGTTAGGAAATGAGACGGGACAGGAGGTATGCGTTGGGGAGCACTTCGGGTCCAGTGATCACAATACCATTAGTTTCAATATAATTATGGAGAAGGTCAGAACTGGACCTAGGGTTGAGATTTTTGATTTGAGAAAGGCTAACTTTGATGAGATGCGAGATGATTTAAAAGGAGTGGACTGGGACATTTTGTTTTATGGGAAAGATGTAGAAGAGAAATGGTGGACATTTAAAGGGGAAATTTTAAGAGTACAGAATCTTTATGTTCCTGTTCGGTTGAAAGGAAACAGTAAAAATTGGAAAGAGCCCTGGTTTTCAAGGGAAATTGAACATTTTGTTCGGAAAAAGAGGGAGATCTACAATAATTATAGGGAGGATGAAGTAAATGAGGTGCTTGTGGAGTATAAGGAATGTAAAAAGAATCTTAAGAAAGAAATTAGAAAAGCTAAAAGAAGATATGAGGTTGCTTTGGCAAGTAAGGTGAAAGTAAATCCAAAGGGTTTCTACAGCTATATTAATAGCAAAAGGATAACGAGGGATAAAATTGGTCCATTGGAGAAACAGAGTGGGCAGCTATCTGCAGAGCCAAAAGAGATGGGGGAGATATTGAACAATTTATTTTCTTCGGTATTCACCAAGGAGAAGGATATTGAATTATGTGAGGTAAGGGAAACGAGTAGAGTAGTCATGGATACTATGAGTTTCAAAGTAAAAGAAGTACTGACACTTTTGAAAAATATAAAAGTGGATAAGTCTCCAGGTCCTGACAGGATATTCCCTAGGACATTGAGGGAAGTTAGTGTAGAAATAGCCGGGGCTATGACAGAAATACTTCAAATGTCATTAGAAACGGGAATAGTCCCCGAGGATTGGCGTACTGCGCATGTTGTTCCATTGTTTAAAAAAAGGTTCTAAGAGTAAACCTAGCAATTATAGACCTGTTAGTTTGACTTCAGTGGTGGGCAAATTAATGGAAAAGATACTTAGATATAATATATATAAGCATCTGGATAAACAGGGGTCTGATTAGGAACAGTCAACATGGATTTGTGCCTGGAAGGTCATGTTTGACTAATCTTCTTGAATTTTTTGAAGAGGTTACTAGGGAAATTGACGAGCGTAAAGCAGTGGATGTTTTCTATATGGACTTTAGTAAGGCCTTTGACAAGGTTCCTCGTGGAAGGTAGGTTAAGAAGGTTAAACTGTTGGGTATAAATGCAGGAATGGCAAGATGGATTCAGCAGTGGCTGAATGGGAGAAGCCAGAGGGTAATGGTGGATGGCTGTTTGTCGGGTTGGAGGCAGGTGACTAGTGGGGTGCCTCAGGGATCCGTGTTGGGTCCTTTGTTGTTTGTCATGTACATCAATGATCTGGATGAAGGGGTGGTAAATTGGATTAGTAAGTATGCAGATGATACCAAGATAGGGGGTGTTGTGGATAATGAAGAGGATTTCCAAAGTCTACAGAGTGATTTAGGCCATTTGGAAAAATGGGCTGAAAGATGGCAGATGGAGTTTAATGCTGATAAATGTGAGGTGTTACACCTTGGCAGGACAAATCAAAATAGGACGTACATGATAAATGGTAGGGAATTGAAGAATACAGTTGAACAGAGGGATCTGGGAATAACTGTGCACAGTTCCTTGAAGGTGGAATCTCATATAGATAGGGTTGTAAAGAAAGCTTTTGGTATGCTAGCCTTTATAAATCAGAGAATTTAGTATAGAAGCTGGGATGTAATGTTAAAATTGTACAAGGCTTTGGTGAGACCAAATCTGGAGCATGGTGTACAATTTTGGTCGCCCAATTATAGGAAGGATGTCAACAAAATAGAGAGAGTACAGAGGAGATTTACTAGAATGTTGCCTGGGTTTCAACAACTAAGTTACAGAGATAGGTTGAATAAGTTAGGTCTTTATTCTCTGGAGCGCAGAAGGTTAAGGGGGGACTTGATAGAGGTCTTTAAAATGATGAGAGGGATAGACAGATTTGATGTGATCAAGCTTTTCCCTTTGAGAATAGGGATGATTCAAACAAGAGGACATGATTTCAGAATTAAGGGACATAAGTTTAGGGGTAACATGAGGGGGAACTTCTTTACTCAGAGAGTGGTAGCGGTGTGGAATGAGCTTCCAGTGGAAGTGGTGGCGGCAGGTTCGTTGGTGTCATTTAAAAATAAATTGGATAGGCATATGGATGAGAAGGGAATGGAGGGTTATGGTATGAGTGCAGGCAGGTGGGACTAAGGGAAAAAAGTTGTTCGGCACGGACGTGTAGGGCCGAGATGGCCTGTTTCCGTGCTGTAATTGTTATATGGTTATATGGTTATTAGATATTGAAAATGGAACACCTCAAGGGAGCATAATAAGCCCTTCACTATTTTTAGTAATGATAAATGATGTATATGAAGAAATTGTAAATGAAATGGGAGTTTCACTGTTTGCGGATGATGGGGCAATCTGGAAAAGGGGGAGAACTGTGAAGTTTATTGTGCAGAAACTACAGAGGGCTATAATAAAGGTACAAGAGTGGTCATATAAATGGGGATTCAAATTTTCTGTGGAAAAGACAAAGATAATGTTTTTTACTAGGAAGAAAATTGGTAGTGAGGTTAAACTAAAATTATATAACCAGGAATTGGAGAGAATAAAACTATAAATGTTTAGGTTTATGGTTTGATGAGAGGATTACATGGACGGTTCATATTCAGAAAGTAGTGGACAAATGTAAGAAGATAGTTAATGTAATGAGATGTTTAGTTGGATGTGATTGGGGGCAGATAGAACAGCTTTGAAGGCTATATACACTGGATTAATTAGATCTGTGTTAGTTTATGGTTGTGTGGTGTATGGGTCCGCATCAAGTACTTCTCTTAAGAAAACAGACAACATTCAATATCAGGCATTGAGAATACGTACAGGTGCAATAAAAACAACTCCAACAGAAGCATTACAGGTTGAAATGGGGGAGATGCCTCTAGAGATGAGAAGGATATAGCTTTCATTGAATTACTGGATTAACCTACAGGGCCACAGTCAAGAACACCCAGCACAAGTTACTGTCAAACCATGCTGTGAAAAGGAGAGAAGGGAAACAATAAAAGTTTTGGATGGACAGTGACCCAGAGAGCATTACAAATTAGCATAGCACAATTAAATGTGGTTCCAACGGTTCCATTACCTTCAATTCCACCTTGGATACTTCCAGATGCAACAGTAGACTTTACAATATTAGAACAGAAAAACAAGGATAAACAACATATGTATAATTCAGTCATCATACAGGAATACATTGACAGATACTACAGTTTTGTCTAAATTTATACAGATGCATCAAAAGATTCAGTAGATAAAGTAGGAGTAGCATTTATTGTACCAGAATTTCACATCAAAGTAGGGAAGAGGATCAATAATGAGGTCTCAGTATACACAGGTGAAATGATTGCAATATTGTTAGCGGTACAGTGGATCGAGGATAATAGGCCTTTAAGGACAGTTATTTGTTCAGAATCAAGTTTAGCAATAAAGAGTTTACAGCACAGCCATTCAGACAGTAGACCACACATTTTGATTGAAATACAACAAACACTATTCAGAATTCAAATAATGGGGCTTACAGTCATATGTTTATGGGTACCAGCACACATTGGCATTAGAGGAAACGAAATGGCATATAAGGTAGCAAAAGAGGTAACAAAAAGAAGTAAGATTGATTTAAGTATTAACATAGGTAAAACTGAAATCAAAGACATTATTAAGCAAAGACTGAAGGAAAGATGGCAAAAGCAATGGGAGGAAGAGCGGAAAGGACGGTGGTTCTACAGAGTCCAGAGGAAAGTGGGAGAAATGAGATGTGCAGGAAAAAACAGAAAAGAGGAGACAGTAATTTCAAAAATTAGATTTGGACACACTGGTCTGAACAGTACACTTTTTATAATAGGCAAGCATAATACAGGCAGATGTGAATACTGTGGGCAAGAAGAGACAATAAAGCATGTCATTGTACATTGTGATAGGTATGAGGAGGAGAGAGGACGGATGAGTGAGCAGTTCAGAAAAGAAAGAGTACAATTTGATTTGGTAGATATTTTGCAAGGGAGTTCATATAAGTGCTATCAAATCCTGTTGCTTTCTCTTAGGGTAACCAATTTGTTCAGAAGGATATAGGGTATTAGTATAGGGTGATTTCACGGAAGGTCACTGGAGCGTAGATCCGCACCCACGTGACCGAAAATTTTAACTGGGGGACAAGCGTCACTTCCGGTACATGTTAGTGAATGGGAAAACACGCACTTTAACACCCGTTAAAAACATCGAAAACGGCCTGGTTTTGAGCTGCAATTTACTGAGCCAGTCGGGGTGACGGTGAGGCACAGCTACCTAAATTTACAGTCCAAAAAAAAGATAGAAACTAAGGTAAATACAAGAGGGAGCTGAAGGGGCAAAAAAAGCGGAAGTTGTTAGCGGACATTTTTTCGTGGAGATTTAAAGATCCAAAATAGTAAGAAGGTTCTCCACCCGCCCTGATGACGCACGGGCCGCAGTGCGCATGTGCACAGTCTGGCACGTCCCCGGATGGGCGGCGCTTCCTTCCTCCCGTTCTCTTGCAGCAGCAGCGGCGGCGGTGGAGGAGGAGGAGCGGGTCCCTGACCCTGTGGCCGGGCCGTGGGAGCGGGGAGAGGAGAGAAGAGAGATACTCCACTGTCCGGGCTGGGAGACTCAGACTCAGGGCTGGGGAGCGAGGAAAACAAGTTGCTATCGGTGAGTATTTTGTCCGCCGGTCCCAAGTGGACGGGTCTAATGTTGGGGACAGACCTGGGTTAAATTTCCCCATTGAATTTGATTTGCTCTTGTCAGGACATTGAATTGATTGTTGTGAGTAAATGTGTCACCGTGATAGTTTGAAGCACAACAGTCATGTTCAGCAACAGCTGTGTTTTGTCACTGGATGTGTTGGTGGAGATGCTGCACATCACACACACACACACACACTTCTATAGAGTTGTAACTAACAGTTGATGTGTTGAATGCGCTGAGCAGTCTGGTGGAGTCAAAGCAAATGTCTCGGTTTGTTTTACAGTTACTAAATGGAGGAATGTTCAGGTTACTATTTCATAATTAAACCGTCAGTTTCTTATTTCCGGTTTCAGTTATTTTTGCTGATAAAACGTCCTCAATTACCAGAGTAAAGGCCTTTCTGAACCTTCTGTAAGGAGAGTTACACATGTTTATCGCCCTCTGGTCACAGCTAAGTGAGTGATACTAGGAGAAGTTGCAGCAGAATGATAGTAAGAGGAAAGGATACTGTGAGGATTTCAGATTTGCAACACAGAATGCATTTTGTGCATGTCCGTTCTCATTTCATTATTCAAATGAGTTGGGGCTATTGGGCATGTGAGTGGAAATATGAAATGTATTCAAATCTGTTGACCACTGCAGAATGACTTGTGACTTTTGCAACCAGTTTTTTTTTTGCATGGAATTAAAATATAATTGCTATTCTAGAAGATCTGAAGGAAAAAGAAAATGCCGACATGCTAGAAACACTCAGCAGTTTGAGCAACATTTGATACAGTCCCAGTTCAGATAATGGATCTATACAAACATAAAAAATAGGTGCAGGAGTAGGCCATTCGGCCCTTCGCGCCTGCACCGCCATTCAATATGACCATGGCTGATCATCCAACTCAGTATCCTGTACCTGCCTTCTCTCCATACTCCCTGATCCCTTTAGCCACAAGGGCCACATCTAACTCCCTCTTAAATATAGCCAATTAAATGGCCTCAACCATCTTCTGTGAAGTAGAATTCCAGGGATTCACCACTCTCTGTGTGAAAAATGTTTTCCTCAAATCAGGCCTAAAATATTTCCCCCTTATCCTATACACTAGCACTTCCACTGTTTTCTGTATTCATTATTTTAATCAATAAAGTAAATACACATTGTCTTTATTACACTGGTAACAAATGGTAGTCATTTATACTTGGCCAGATCACACACAATGGTAAGATAAACAAATATGTTTGAATTAGATTCTAGAGGAAGTTTAAAGGAAGAAAGAGATCACCTGTCCACAGTTGGGATAGTTCAGGACCAGAAGTAGTGCCATTTAATACAGAATAGTATCTTTCAGCTATGATAATAGAGAATGTCTGCAAGATATCAAAGGACAATCCCGGTTTGTTGCGGATGAATCAGTTGGAGAGCTGAGTGCTGAGAGGAACAGATGTTTGGTCAACAATTCAGTAGTTCAATATGCTACTGTACAGTGAAATTCTTTTAGCACATATTACACAATTTACAGAACCATTTCAAACACAATAGACATTATGCTTTAGTTACCTGAAAACCGGTGCAACCATTTTAAAACCCAAGAGAAACAAATTTGCAAACGCTTTATAACAATAACAAATGGTTTTTATTTTCAATTCACATTTCAAATACAATATAGATAGACAAATATACAAATGGTTTTTATTTTCAATTCACATTTCAAATACAATGTAGATAGACAAATTTGCAAATGCTTTTTATTTTCAATTCACATTTCAAATACAATATAGAGAGACAAATTTGCAAACGCTTTATAACAATAACAAATGGTTTTTATTTTCAATACACAGTTCAAACACAATATAGATAGAGACATTTGCAAATGCTTTATAACAATAACAAATGGTTTTTATTTTCAATACACAGTTCAAACACATATAGATAGACACATTTGCAAATGGTTTTTATTTTCAATTCACAGTTCAAACACATATAGTCAAATTTGCAAATGGTTTTTATTTTCAATTCACAGTTCAAACACATATAGATAGACAAATTTGCAAATGGTTTTTATTTTCAATTCACATTTCAAACACAATGTGGATAGACAAATATACAAATGCATTTCATGTTCGATGCACATTTCAATAGACAATATTGATAGGCAAATATACAAATGCATTTCATGTTCGATACACATTTCAAAAGACAATATAGACAAATATACAAACTCTTTCCAACAAAATGCCAAGAAACTTCAGACCATGGTGAATGGTGAACAACATACATATCAATTGGCTCAAAAAGCACATGCAGGGGACTCACCTCGGAGTAGAGCTGCAGCTCAGAGAGCCATGACCCTTTCACGTTGTGGTCGGGAAGAAAGTGATTGAAGCGGGACGCTTCCGGGTTTTATAGTCCCTACTTCCCCTGCCGCCAGCGGGGGCAGCAGAGAGAATGGGGAATGTTGTAAAAACATTAATATCTCGGTCATATTTCATCGACGGGAAAAAATCCTCCGCACACATGCGGCAGAGGGGGGCTCTGAGGGAGGTGGCCAAAAATGACGGCCGTAGGTGGCGGCGTTCTCTCGGAAATCGCAGCACAAATCGGGAAAAGCGGTCAAGAACAGAGTTTTAGTAATATAGATTAATGATCTGGATGAGGGAATTGAATGCAACATCTCCAAGTTTGCGGATGACACGAAGCTGGGGGGCAGTGTTAGCTGTGAGGAGGATGCTAGGAGGCTGCAAGGTGACTTGGATAGGTTGGGTGAGTGGGCAAATGCATGGCAGATGCAGTATAATGTGGATAAATGTGAGGTTATCCCCTTTGGTGGCAAAAACAGGAAATTAGACTATTATCTGAATGGTGGCCGATTAGGAAAAGGGGAGATGCAACGAGACCTGGGTGTCATTGTACACCAGTCATTGAAAGTAGGCATGCAGGTGCAGCAGGCAGTGAAGAAAGCGAATGGTATGTTAGCATTCATATCAAATGGAGTTGAGTATAAGAGCAGGGAGGTTCTACTGCAGTTGTACAGGGTGTTGGTGAGACCACACCCTGAGTATTGCGTACAGTTTTGGTCTCCTAATCTGAGTTTAAGGGTAAGAGGGAAATATTTTAGGACCGAGATGAGAAAAACATTTTTCACACAGAGTGGTGAATCTGTGGAATTCTCTGCCACAGAAGGTGGTTGAGGCCAGTTCATTGGCTATATATAAGAGAAAGTTAGATGAGGCCCTTGTGGCTAAAGGGATCAGGGGGTATGGAGAGAAGGCATGTATGGAATACTGAGTTTGATGATCAGCCATGACCATATTGAATGGCGGTGCAGGCTCGAAGGGCCGAATGGCCTACTCCTGCACCAAATTTCTATGTTTCTATGTCATTAATATAGGTTGTAAAACTGGGAGACCCAGCACTGGCCTTTGCAGCATCGGTCTAGTTATGGACCCATTTATCCAAGTGAATGGGCTGCCAGGGAAGTGGTCAGTGTTATCCTGGATGGTGTAGGAGCTGCAACATATCTTGACGTGTCCCTTGTGGTCCATGGGGAAAGGTTTGAATGTGAAGAAGCGAGTCGCTCAGTGCAAAATTTCAATACTGTTAAACCACCAGGCTACAGGATGGAAATGGCTGATTCAGTTTAGTTTCTGGTTCAATGTTGACATTCCACGGCCCTCCCCCTCCCCCAAACCTACCCGCTCCCACCCCCAACACCGTGAGATTGATCGTAGTGGATATTGGTTCACAGTTCACTTGGATATCTTTTCATACTTGCCTTAATCATTGTCTAATCCCACTATTATTATTTGGGTTACTGCAGAGCAGCAGAATATCGTCACACCTATCCACACCACGGCTGAAGTTGGAAACAGGACTGCGGCTCCAGTGACCTCAACAACAAGGACGACCACAGGTGTGTTGCAGAATTCTTCACGAAATAAATGTTGTCTGGATATCTGGTTTGCAGGTAATACATGGTCCACAGGTCAGAAGGAGAGGGGATTAAGGAAGGGACTGAGATAGAGAGGATGTTAACATCTGCAGGCAGTAGTTGAAAGGACAGAGGGAGTGATCGTAGAGGCCATGAATCATCCTCATTGAAGATTCAGATGTGCATTAATGCAGTGACTGGGGAGAGGCTTTCTGAGAAAGCGAAGAGTATAAAATGGTGCATGAATCGTGGCGACTCTTGTGTTTGGACTCTGTGTAGTCTGCACTGTTGAAGTTATTATGGCCCAAGTTGTGCCTCAGAATCATAGAGGCACACGGCATGGAACACGGCTCTTCAGCCCCACCTTGGATACGTCACACAACATGGCCGATCTACTGTAGTCCCACAAGCCTGCGTAAGGCCCATGTCCCTCTAAACCTATCATATCCATGTACTGATTTTACCATAAAATCCCCAACCCCACCTGAAACCTATGTCATTTGTTTCTTGATTCTCTTCCTCTGGGTAAAAGACTGTGCATTAATCTATGATATACAATAGATAGTGTATCTACTCCTCTCCTGATCCTTGCGTATAGGAGGATGGTCACTGAACTTGTGTACACATGACAAAGTATCATTGAAGCCAGGGAGCATGAGGTCACAGAGAGTGGAGCGATGGTGATGGGTGGGACACACTTGGTTGAAGGAGAGCAATTGCAAGGTGTTTCCATTATCCATGCGTAAACTGGGTGGTTCATGCATGTGGAAGATAATCCTAGGGAGATTAGCTGGCATCATCTACAGTGTTGCCTCAGGTGATAAGTGCATCTGCACCTCATCATTAGTGCATTTGTCTACTGTGTTTTTGCTGTGATTTGTTCCCTGTCTGAACACCGGCTATGGAGATGATCACAGTCCCCCAGTGCCCACCCTTCCCGGGTCACACACTGTCCCATCCCCCTGGGGCCCATGCTCCCTGGGTCACACACTATCCCATTCCCCTGGGTCACACACTGTCCCACCCCCCTGCGCCACACACTGTCCCATCCCCCTGGGGCCCATGCCCCCTGGGTCACACACACAGTCACATCCTCCCTGCCTCAATGAAATAACGCGGGTGTGTGGTTTGGATTGTTACATAAAATAGTAAGATTAAACGAGAACTTACCAGTTTGAAGTTTGATCTTTATTTTATGAGGAGTAACGTTGAGGGAATACGTGAAGAACCCCGCCAGGACGCATGCGTGTCATTCTTCAAAGCAACGGTGTGAAATCACAGATAACTGTAATGACTAAACATAGTAAGATTATAGAAGAGATACCAGTTCAAGCTATGATCAAGGGTGGGAGCGGAGGGCACGTATTCCCTCAACGTTACTCCTCATAAAATAAAGATCAAACTTCAAACTGGTAAGTTCTCGTTTAATCTTACTATTTTACTTCGGAGTCACGTGAGGGACTACATGAAGAATTTAAAGCTCTGTGATGTCATGCCGTGGAACGATCCATGCATCACATCTGCCTTGATTTTGGGGAGAATAGAGTTAACATCATTAGACATCAATACGATATTGAAACCCAACTGTAAAAATATTAACACCAATTATTGCCCCTATTTATGTGGTAAATTATATACAGAACTTAAAGTTGCTTCTGCAAATGTTCCAGGTTCAATGACTGGTTTGTTATGAACTCGTTGGAAAGTTTCCTCCGTTGACCATCCTGCTGTCTTGAGGGTTTGGTCCATTGGTACGTCCAACTTCATAGCTGCCAATGTAGCTGCAGCCCTAGTGGAGTGAGATTTAAAATGCTAGAGTCCACTCCAGCCTTATTTAGGACTTGTTTTAGCCATCTAGAGATGATCTGGACTGTCACTGTTTTGAGTGGCTGTTAGTAGCTGATTAAAGTGACATTTCTTCCCTCTGATGATCTTAGTATACTACATGTATGATAGTAAGTGTGTTATAATACAGAGACAACCATCTGTAGGGTAGGCCCTGAATTCTGGTTTTTAGGCCTGCTGACCCCTGTCTGTTCTGTATGACTATTACATTGATGTGAAAATTAAATTCCAGATGAATTAATCATGTTGTCCAACCTTATTTTCTGTAGTGACTGGACCCTTTGTGCCGTGACCAGGCCATCAGCATGACTGTTTTCATAGTCAGTTTCCGTAGGGACAGAGCTGTACTGGAGACCAGTTTCTTAACATGGTCAGTACAATGCTCACATCCCATTTATGGGAGTACCTGGTTCTTGGGGATTAATTTTAAAATGCCCCTCATGACTTTGGTTACCAGGGTGTGTCCCAACAGAATGCCACTCTGTACCTTCGACAGGTATGTTGACAGAGCACTTCTGGCGCAGTTGATGGTACTATGACTGAGCCTCTCATTGTAATGGAGGCTCGCCAGGAATTCCAGAACAGACGGGATGTTCATAGATCTGTGGGTGATGATTATTGTTGTGACAGTACTTCCCATTTCTAGATGATACCAAGTACTGTTGTATGGGTGGACTGTCTGTGACCCGCTGAAATAATTCCGCATTCGGTCCGTCAGTCCCAGGTGTAGAAGAGGTGCTTTCAATTCTAAAATAAAGAGGTTAATATATAATAGTGACATGGGTAACTCCCCATGTTGCGGGAAGAACCAGTACGTTAGGTCTATGATGGATGGTGATGTATGGTTCTGACCCCTGTTGATATCACCAGGACCCATAGTTGAGTAGGGCAATCAGGTATTATCAAAATTCGAGACGTGGAGTCTATAGTTTCTTCCTAAATACCCAACTGATGAGGCAAAGGGAGGGATGGTTAAATGATCCCCCAATCAGCGAAGATACATCTGAATCACTGCCCCAGGTTCTGGCTCCCAAGAACATAATCTGATAACTGGTTGAGCATGGATGAGAAAAGGTCGTTATCTGGTGTACCATACCGTGCTGTTCCAGCAATACATATTTTATCCAACATCCATACAGTGATTTTAGACTAGCGTGACCTGATGTCTGCCACTAAATTCAGTTACCCTGGTAAATTGGTAGCTGATTCCAAATATCTATCTGGATACGCTATTAATCCAGATTAATAGAGACAGTAACTCTAAGACTTATGCCTCCACCACAGTGAGGAGGTGTTTGGTGTACTCACTGTGGTAGATGTTAATTTGTGTTTATAGTGTGTTGTTATTATTACATGTATGGCTGCAGGCAACAACATTTTGTTCAGACCGAAAGGTCTGAATGACAAATAAAGAATTCAATTCAATTCACAAATAGTGTTGGCCAGATAGTCACATGGTGTTGATATGTTTCTACCCATATGGTTGACATGTGCTACCCCGGTGGTGTAGTCAATTAGTAGTCTAACAACTGGTGATATAACCCAGAACAATATGACTAAAAGCCATGGCTTGCACTCATTTCCTCAGGTATATATGCCCAACGTTAATAGCGATGCCTCCTGTGCATTCCATCTCCCCCACAGCTGGAGATGGAATAAGTAGCATCCCAATCCAAGGCCCATCAGTATGTGGTTCCATCGACGGGTAACTGTTAATGTTAGGTTAGGAACAATGCCTAATGAATGTATCCACCATTTTTGTGCCATAGTGGCCTCAGTTGGTTGCTTCATTAGTTTGTCAGAATGACCCCCATAAATATTTGAGTGACGCGTGTTTGCGCTCAGTAATTTGATAATGTAAAGGTCCGATATTATTTGGCTGGCACACAGCCCCTATGCCAATATTCTACTACCAGTCCGATGGATAGTTTAGTTCCCTGCAAGCCTCCATTAAGGCTTTCTTACGGCAAGTCACTGCCATGTGAACTGTGTTAACGGTGAACCGCAGATGATCTGTTGTTAAATACATCTGTGGGCACCTCCAATGAGTACTATATAGCAAGCATATATTGATTCGATGCTTGCCATGTAGTACCCTAGGATCAATACCTTAGATGCAACAAAGGTTCCCACCTGTAATGAATATAAAGAACGAAGTATTCAATTAGTCAAACCTAAGATGAAGTGGTAACCACCTCTAATTATGATAAGGATATTATGGACACGAATTCCTGTGATTCGTGTTGGATGTCCTCCATAACTCCTTTTTATATGGGTACGTAGTTCAGTACGCTTTAGTTTGTTTCTTCCCCTGTAAGCATGAACGTTCAGTTCGGTACATGCTGAACTGGAGGATAATGTAATGAATAATTCTAAGGTATACCCCTATGCTTCTGAAATTTAAGTGTCGGTAGTAATAATTCTATGCATACAGATAGATCTGTTATCTCCCACCAACCTCGTAAGGAGTCAAACCCACCTTCCTCCATGGTTACCATTAGTAGGTTGTTACTATTTCGGCATCCTCCGTGGTCGTTGAGGTGCCGGTGTCTGTGATGAGGGTTAGCACATTTCCCAGGAAGTAGTTTTTAAGACGTTCCTTAATGTGCCCCAGAGTTCCCTCTATGTGAAGTTTACCCCTGTTAAGATAAGATGCCTCCAAACTTTAATATTGGAGGTTGGGAGGTTCCAGGTTAACATATAAGGCTAGTGCATTCTGGTGATCTAGTGTCATGTCTATTGTTTATAGTGCGGCCGATCACGTCCCGCTGATAGGACTTAGAACTTTCTTTCGTTTCAATTCCCTGCCCTACTATGTTTTGGTTGATACTGGGAACATTCAGGTTTTGCAGTTCCCTGATGGTAAGTGTCTTCCAATAGGTTTTCTGCACCCTATGTGTACTAGGGTTATGTTCTGCTCCCCTGTTCAAGTGCAGCCCAAAATTGAACCCCCTATGCTCCCCTCTGATGAGGGAGAACACTGTGCAGCCCTACAAGAGGTACTGTTGTAGGACTTACTAGCTGCCCCTCTGTGACTAGTCTCCATGTCATGGAGCTGCCACTTACCTGCTCCAACAGCCGCTCCAGCTGGCCCCGATGCTCTCGGGCACCCAACCGTCTCCAATGCACATGGTCACTGGCCATCGCGGCTGCTCCTGAAGCCGTTACTCCTGAGGCTGCTCCTGAAGCCGTTACTCCTGAGGCTGCTCCTGCTCCAGTTCCTGCAGCCACTCCATCCGGCTCCAATGCTCACGGGCACTGGCCGTCACGGCTGCTCCTGAAGCCGCTCCTGCTCCAGCTCCTGCAGCCTGCCCAGGATTGACTCTCGGTGTTCCCCTCTGATGAGTGAGAACTCTGTGCAGCCCTACACCTGGTACTGCTGTGGGGCTTACTATCTGCCCACTGTGGCTAGCCTCCATCTCCTGCCACTTGGGGTATATCCTTCTGCAACTGGCTCTTATGCTCTCGGGCACAGGCCACTCCCGGCTGCTGTTGCCCCATCCTGCAGCCGCTCCCACCGGCTCCCGTGCTCTCGGGCACTGGCCGGTCGCGGCTGCTTTGTTTCTGCTGCAGCCGCTCCAACCGACCCCCATGCACACGGGCACTGGTCGCTCGCGGCTGCTTAGATCCTCCTGCAGCCGCTCAAACCGACCCCCATGCACACGGGCATTGGTCGCTCGCGGCTGCTTTGATCCACGCTCCCAGCCGCTCCAACCGGCTCCCGTGCGCTCGGGCACTGGCCGCTCGCGGCTGCTCCTAAAGCCGCTCCAACCGGCCCCCAGTGCGCACGGGCACTGGCAGCTCGCGGCTATTCAGAGTCGGACTCCTCGGAGTCAATGACTCTGTTTATGCTTACCTCTCCCGACCGGCCGGGGCCTGCGCGGGAGCGAAGTCGGGAGTGAAGTCGGGCACAGCTGTTCCCATTACGGGAGTTCAGCGTGCCGTTTGCTGCTGCTGCTGCCGGCTGCCCGCAACTCCGCGGTTCTCCTCCCGCCAGCTTTCCCGCAGCCTTCGTGGATCCGGTCCATGTCTCCACCTGAAAGGTAAGTGGAAGGAACGCAGAGTCTCTTACCTGCTGTTCCCGACTTTCAAATTCTGGAACGCAGAGCCTTCTTACCTGCTGTTCCCGGCTTTCAACTTTTGCCGCTAGGGGAACGTCGTTCCCCCCTGCTGTGACTCGTTGCAATGCGTGTAGCGATATTACACGCATGCGTCCTGGCGGGGTTCTTCACGTAGTCACTCACGTGACTCCGAAGTAAAATTGGAGAATTCAATGTTCATACTATTGGATTGTAGGCTACCCAAGCGGAATTTGAGATGCTGTTCCTCCAGTGAACATGTGTCCAAGGACAGAGAGGTTGCTATGGGAATGGGTAGAGAGTTACAATGGTTGGCAATTGGTGAGACAAAGCATCGACTCGGCGACTGTTTTGCCGAACACTCACTTTATCCACCAAGACCTATTAGATTTCCGGTTGCTAACCATTTTTACTCCTCGCGCAGATTTCTCCCTCCCTCCTCCCTTTCCACAGACTTTAATTCATCTCGCTTCACAATTTCCAACTTTTCACTCCTTTTGCTTCACACCTGTCTTTTCATCTCTGGCCTTTGTCCAATTATCAGCATATCAACAACTCCCCTCACCTGTATCCACCTTACTTACCAGGCGTTGACCTGTCCCTCCTCTTGTCCACATTTCTCCCCACTCACGGCCACCACAATCAGCCTGAAGAAAGGTCCAGACTTGAAACGTCACCTATCCATGTTCTCCAGAGATGATGGTTGGCCCACTGAGTTCCTCCAGCACACTGTCTTATTCCGATATTCTGCTTTGATCATTCTAATTAGGGGGTAGGAACAGTCAGGATGAGGGTTTCTGTTGTAGCGGGAGCCAAGGGGATTGATTCAGATGGTGTTTAGTTTCGCTCTTTGAATACACAGATCTAACGTCGACATTATCTGAGCTCCTGACGCAGTGGAACGACTACCAATTGTTCCAACTGACAAAATTCTATCGGGAGAGACTGAAACAGGCGATTGAAGAAATGGTTGAAATTCTAGGCCTCATCATGAGACGGCAGGGATGTTTCAGTGATGTTTCGTGGGGGACCCGGGGGAAGAAGAAGCCATACCTGCCGGCCGGCGGCCAACTTCTACCGCGGGGCCGGCATGGACTTATCATCACCCCTGGAGGGGAGCTTCGACCGCCGGCCCTGCAGTCTACGGTGCTTCTGGCTGCGGCGGGGACTTTAAATCTTGACCGTCGGCCTGCGGCCTACAACAATCTAAAGCCGCGGTCTCCGGTGAGGAAGAGCCGATCCTGGACTGACTCTGGACTCTGGTCCTGTCCACGGGGGGGAAATGGAGGAGGACTGGCCACATTTTTGTACCTTCCACCACAGTGATGAATGCTGTGGTGGATGTTTGTATTACATTTTGTGTGTTCTTTATTATTGTATCGCAATGGTTGGCAATTGGTGAGACAAAGCATCGACTCGGCGACTGTTTTGCCGAACACTCACTTTATCCACCAAGACCTATTAGATTTCCGGTTGCTAACCATTTTTACTCCTCGCGCAGATTTCTCCCTCCCTCCTCCCTTTCCACAGACATTAATTCATCTCGCTTCACAATTTCCAACTTTTCACTCCTTTTGCCTCACAGCTGTCTTTTCATCTCTGACCTTTGTCCAATTATCAGCATATCAACAACTCCCCTCACCTGTATCCACCTTACTTACCAGGCTTTGACCTGTCCCTCCTCTTGGCCACATTTCTCCCCACTCATGGCCACCACAATCAGCCTGAAGAAAGGTCCAGACTTGAAACGTCACCTATCCATGTTCTCCAGAGATGATGGTTGGCCCTACTGAGTTCCTCCAGCACACTGTCTTATTCCGATATTCTGCTTTGATCATTCTAATTAGGGGGCAGGAACAGTCAGGATGAGGGTTGCTGTTGTAGCGGGAGCCAAGGGGATTGATTCAGATGGTGTTTAGTTTCTCTCTTTGAATACACAGATCTAACGTCGACATTATCTGAGCCCCTGACGCAGTGGAACGACTACCAATTGTTCCAACTGACAAAATTCTATCGGGAGAGACTGAAACAGGCGATTGAAGAAATGGTTGAAAGTCTAGGCCTCATCATGAGACGGCAGGGATGTTTCCGTGATGTTTCGTGGGGGACCCGGGGGAAGAAGAATCCATCACTGCCGGCCGGCGGCCAACTTCTACCGCGGGGCCGGCATGGACTTACCATCACCCCTGGAGGGGAGCTTCGTTCGCCGGCTCTGCAGTCTACGGTGCTTCTGGCTGCAGCGGGGACTTTAAATCTTGACCGTCGGCCTGCGGCCTACAACAATCTAAAGCCGCGGTCTCCGGTGAGGAAGAGCCGATCTTGGACTGACTCTGGACTCTGGTCCTGTCCACGGGGGGGAAATGGAGGAGGACTGGCCAAATTTCTGTGCCTTCCACCACAGTGATGAATGCTGTGGTGGATGTTTGTGTTACATTTTGTGTGTTCTTTATTATTGTATCGCTGCTGACAACCCAATCCTTGCCGGGTCACTGCTCGTGCGGTCGACCGGTCGGTGCAGAGATTAGCTTTGAATGTTTGTCTATTCGTTTATTGTGTCCCTTTCTTTTTTTTTAAAAAGCTATTGTAATGCGCCCTTTTAAATTGCCCCTCGGGGATGAATAAAGTGCTTGAATAAGAATTAAAAAAATAAGAAAAGAACACGGGGGAAGTGGAAGGAACACAGTGACTTCTGTTTCCTATCACATAACTGACGGCATAGAGGGGGGAAGAGTGACCAATGTCAGTCCCACACACCTCGCTCTCTCTGGGTTGAACAGCGCAATGGAGACACTGATCTCAGATCAGTTTGCATCCTGTAGATCTGGTATCAGGAATACAACCTGTGACCTGGGGATTTGTGAGAATTGTCCATTCTGATCCAGCTGTTCTTCCTACACATGCATCTTGGCACAACGATCAGGGAGCAGTAAACTTGTAAACCTGAATCAGAAACAATAATACTTTTCAAGTGTCATCAGTTTCATTGGTCACATTTAGTTCAGTTCATGAAACCACAGAGGACATTGGGCAGAAAAACAAGGAACTGCAGATCCTGGTTTACAAGATAACACACAATGTGCTGCACAAAATAACTCTGTTTTTGGAGATGCTGTCTGACCTGCTGAATTATTCTAAGACATTGAACTGTTCTCTTATCATTCAATTGATAAATAAAATAAACAAAAGTACATTTGCTAAAATCTACATTATAAACAAACGCCAGTTATTTATGCACTGTGGGAAGAGAAGCTGAGTTAATGTGTAGTGAAAGGGGATGAGCTGCAGGAAATGTACAAGAGAGGGATGTCTTTGACCGGGTAAAACTGGGGTAGGTATAGAAATAAAAATGTTATCTGGTGAATGAGTGAATGTGGGCTCAGATGGTAAGAATGTAGATGAAAGAACACAATAGCTTCAAACTACAGAGCAGGAAGAAATGCAGGTTGGACTGGACACGTCCATTCCCAGTGGGATACAGTCCATGTGAGACCAAAATGAATTGGATTAATTCCACATCAATTTCAGCACAGCCATCATTGGCCTGAATGGCCTGTTCCTGTGCTGTACACTGCTGTGTTCTCAGACACTGCCAGGTGTGAAGTGAGTTTCACACTGTCAGGACTCTGGGAGTACACGGTTTGTCTGCACAGTGTCAAGGGTGTATGAAGAGGCAAATCAATGCCTGTCATTATGCTCAAAACTACCGGAATATCCTATCACTGAACAGCTAATTCCCTCCCCATTAGCATTGTCTCATTCACTTCTCCATATATTCATTGTTGTTCTTCACAGAATATCGCTGAGCTCGTGGTAAAGGGAAACCGCAGAGACAGTTCCACACTCTTCCTCAGTCTGGTGATGGGGAAGGGTAACCGTGCCCGACGGGTGATGTGGGAATCCTTTGTGAAAATGCAGAATGAATTACCAAAGCTGAACAAAATACTGAAAGAAATCCAGGAGCTCGGTACGGTAAATCAACACTGAACTGAATATCACATTGAAACACTGGAGTTAACAATGTTATTCAAGTCTGGTTTGATGAATGCTCGTTGGTTTGAACAGGTCCTTATCCACAAGAATACATGAACATCCTCAGAGGTTTATCAGAATTACCCTCTCATATGGAAGGTGAGTGTTTAAATGTACAGATCACATCAATGACGTCAGAATTAAATGGATTAAAGGCCGATAAATCCCCAGGGCCAGATAGGCTGCATGCCAGAGTACTTAAGGAAGTAGCTCCAGAAATAGTGGATGCATTAGTAATAATCTTTCAAAACTCTTTAGATTCTGGAGTAGTTCCTGAGGATTGGCGGGTAGCAAACGTAACCCCACTTTTTAAGAAGGGAGGGAGAGAGAAAATGGGGAATTACAGACCAGTTAGTCTAACATCGGTAGTGGGGAAACTGCTAGAGTCAGTTATTAAAGATGGGATAGCAGCACATTTGGAAAGTGGTGAAATCATTGGACAAAGTCAGCATGGAGTTACAAAAGGTAAATCATGTCTGACGAATCTTATAGAATTTTTCGAGGATGTAACTAGTAGCGTGGATAGGGGAGAACCAGTGGATGTGGTGTATCTGGACTTCCAGAAGGCTTTCGACAAGGTCCCACATAAGAGATTAGTTTACAAACTTAAAGCACACGGCATTGGGGGTTCAGTATTGATGTGGATAGAGAACTGGCTGGCAAACAGGAAGCAAAGAGTAGGAGTAAACGGGTCCTTTTCACAATGGCAGGCAGTGACTAGTGGGGTACCGCAAGGCTCAGTGCTGGGACCCCAGCTATTTACAATATATATTAATGATCTGGATGAGGGAATTGAAGGCAATATCTCCAAGTTTGCGGATGACACTAAGCTGGGGGGCAGTGTTAGCTGTGAGGAGGATGCTAGGAGACTGCAAGGTGACTTGGATAGGCTGAGTGAGTGGGCAAATGTTTGGCAGATGCAGTATAATGTGTATAAATGTGAGGTTATCCATTTTGGTGGCAAAAACAGGAAAGCAGACTATTATCTAAATGGTGGCAGACTAGGAAAAGGGGAGATGCAGCGAGACCTGGGTGTCATGGTACACCAGTCATTGAAAGTGGGCATGCAGGTGCAGCAGGCAGTGAAGAAAGCGAATGGTATGTTAGCTTTCATAGCAAAAGGATTTGAGTATAGGAGCAGGGAGGTTCTACTGCAGTTGTACAGGGTCTCGGTGAGACCACACCTGGAGTATTGCGTACAGTTTTGGTCTCCAAATCTGAGGAAGGACATTATTGCCATAGAGGGAGTGCAGAGAAGGTTCACCAGACTGATTCCTGGGATGTCAGGATTGTCTTATGAAGAAAGACTGGATAGACTTGGTTTATACTCTCTAGAATTTAGGAGATTGAGAGGGGATCTTATAGAAACTTACAAAATTCTTAAGAGGTTGGACAGGCTAGATGCAGGAAGATTGCTCCCGATGTTGGGGAAGTCCAGGACAAGGGGTCACAGCTTAAGGATAAGGGGGAAATCCTTTAAAACCGAGATGAGAAGAACTTTTTTCACACAGAGTGGTGAATCTCTGGAACTCCCTGCCACAGAGGGTAGTCGAGGCCAGTTCATTGGCTATATTTAAGAGGGAGTTAGATGTGGCCCTTGTGGCTAAGGGGATCAGAGGGTATGGAGAGAAGGCAGGTACGGGACACTGAGTGGATGATCAGCCATGATCATATTGAATGGCGGTGCAGGCTCGAAGGGCCGAATGGCCTACTCCTGCACCTAATTTCTATGTTTCTATGTAATACTGAAACTGTATATTCAAAGCTTTGCAGAATTTGGTAATCAGAAGATTAAAGGTTGAAGAATTATTGGGACTGACACGGGAATTTACTATGGATTGCTCCTTCGTCAATACATTCCGGTTTAATTTAACAGTTTAGTGTATTGTCACTTGAACCGAAGTACAGCAAAAAGCTTTTGTTGCATTCTGCCTAGTCAGCAGAAATACAATACATGATTGCAATAGAGCCATTTACACTCTAAAGATACATGATAAGGGATTAACGTTTAGTGCAAGGTAAAACAAAGAAAATCCGATCAAGAATAGTCCGAATGTAACCAAAGAGGTTGATAGTAGTTCCCAGATCACTTGTTCTCTGACAAACACTGGAACTATTACACTGCATTATTTCATCTCATCCAAGCGTTAATTGTACAAGGCTGTAATGTATCAGGTTGTGGGACAGATCTGTGAAATCCAGTACACTCCCGGAGAGACTGTGTGCAGTGATGCCCCACACACTCCTGACAGCGTCCTGACACACTGTGTAACCCCACACACTCCTGGATAGAGTCCTGACACACTGTGTAACCCCACACACTCCTGGATAGAGTCCTGACACACTGTGTAACCCCACACACTCCTGGATGGATCCTGACACACTGTGTAACCCCACACACTCCTGGCAGGGTACTGGTGAGAAACTATGTAAATTCTGAGAACATTCCTAAAAGTCCACAATTCCCTCCACCACATTGGACAGAAACGTGATTGAATCTGATCTGTGTCTCACTCCCCAGCTCATGGACAAGGGCAAGAACAGCGTTTCCCTGGTCTTCACTGTCTTACCCACGATCATTCTTGCTCAATTGATGATTTTTCACAATTGTTGACAATTCACAATAATGTCCCACCTCTAGACACAACATCCTACCTCCACCTGTATGTCCAATGCATTGCTTCCTCCATGACTCCCCGCCTGCTCTTCCATGTCCAGCACCCATTCCATTTCTAATGTCACTTCCCCATGAACACCTGTCCTTTCCTCACTTTGCTTCCAACCATGCAGGGAAACAAAATGTCTTTCTAGTTGAAGCTACTTGCGGTTTTCACCGATGAATCTGAACAATTGACTGTCACTTCTGGTGATCCCAGTCCCACTCTGTCCCCTCTGTCTTTGGTCCACCACACAAACCGTGCGAGAATCACAGATTAATACCTCATCTCCCAGTACAATACGTGCAGCCTTCTGGACTCAACATTGATCGCAATACGTTTCAATGATCAGCATCACCTTTCCCCTTCCACCCCCCCCCCATTCTCTCTCACTCTCTCTCTCTCCTCCCCTTCTGCTCCTCCTCCGTGCCCACCTCCTTCCTCATACCCTGATCCCCCCCCCTCCCCACATGTGCTGCCTGAGCTGCTGGGTATTTCCCTCCATATGTCCCTCTGACAGAACACCCCATGCCCTTTACCCTGTCTATGCCCAGCAGATCAACACTGGGTTTCTCAAAGTCTGTGTTCAAACCCAAAAGAAATGCAAGCTGTGTTTGTCATGGGAGAATCAACTACAGGACAAGGAGGGATCAGTGAACTGTCTGGGGAATGGTCTCACTTTCACAGCGCAGTTAATATGACAATCTGCTTGGCTGGTGATTTTCTCAGCCGTGGATCGCCGTTAATTTAATTGAAGGGCATTGAACTCATTCTTGTAACCATGAATTTTGAGTTGAGCCACCTAACATTGTGTCCATCTGCCTTTTCCCGTGCAAGATGTTCAACAGAAACACAAGGAGACTCTGCGAGCACAGACTGAAACACTGAGCGTGAACACGATCCTGATGAAGGAGAAGGTTAAGGTTTTCCAGTTGCTTGATCGATACGCTGAGCTCACAATCATCTCCACTGTTCGAGATCGGAAACTGGTGGAACATGAGCTGCTGGCAAGAGGCCGGGACCATGAAGAGTGGAGAGAGAAATGTCTCCGGAGAGAACTGGAAATAATCAGGACAGATCAATTGTTCCAGAGCAGCTTTACCCGGAGGAAATCCCGATCTGGGAGTTCAGCATCAGTAGCCGGAGTCGCGGGGATCGGAAAAACAACAATGATGCAAAAGATTGTTCACGACTGGGCCACGGGGAAAATATACCAACACTTCCAGTTTGTCTTCAGTTTTAAATTCCGGGATTTGAACACTATTAACTGCACAGTAAACCTGAGGGAACTGATTCTGGAACAGTATCCTTACTTTAAGAATATCATGGGAGAGGTCTGGAAGAACCCAGAGGGATTGCTGTTTATATTCGACGGTTTGGATGAATTCAAGGGCAGAATCGATGTTGCTGACAGTCGGAGAGATACAGAACCTAAGCACCAGTGCCCAGATCCCGAGTGGTGGTGTGAAGTGTCTGACATTGTGTACAGTTTAATCCAGCACAAGCTGCTCCCATGGTGTTCAGTGCTAGTGAACACCCGCCCCACTGCGTTACATTTACTGGAAAAGGCAGAGATCAGTGTCTGGGCAGAAATCCCGGGATTTGTTGGTGAGGAACGGAAGGAATATTTCACCAGGTATTTTGAAGACCAGACGGTGGCAGCAGCTGTTTTCAAACATGTGAAGGAGAACGAGATCCTGTACACCATGAGCTACAACCCCCTATTACTGCTGGATCCTCGGCCTGACATTGGGCCCCTTCTTCACACAAACACACCGGGACTTGCAGCGAGTTCCCAAGACCATCACCCAACTATGTTGCTACTTTTTTTACAACATCCTGAAAAACCACGGCCGTGAGATTGAGAACCTCCGTGAGGTGTTACTGAGGGTTGGTCAGATGGCCTTCACTGGAGTGTCCGAGAAGAAGATTGTGTTCACAGATGGAGATTTGATCAAATATAATCTGCAGCCTTCCCAGTTCCTGTCCGGGTTCCTGATGGAACTTTTGGAGAGAGAGGATTCAGCCCAGAGCGTTGTGTACGCCTTCCCGCACCTCACCATCCAAGAGTTTGTAGCCGCACTCTCACAATTCCTGACTGTAAATCCCGGGAATATCGTGAAATACCTGTCTGAAGCCCACAGCACCACAGACGGTCGATTTGAAGTATTTCTCCGTTTTGTCGCTGGTCTCTCCTCCCCACGGGCAGCTCGGGTCCTGGAGGAGTTTCTGGGTCAATTTCCTAATGAAACAAGCTGCCGAGTGATTGACTGGGTGAAGGAGGAGGTTAAACGTCAGATTAGAAATGCAGGCATTGCGTATGGTAAAAGGAGGCTCCTGAACACGATGCACTACCTGTTTGAGTCTCAGAATCCTGCACTGGCTCAGCACACACTGGGATCTGTGGAAACACTTTCATTCAATGGACTGGGACTGACCCCGATTGACTGTGCGGACCTGTCTCATGTCATCAGGCCCTGTGATACAATCAAACACCTCTGAAGCTCTGCCACATTCAGTGTGATGGTCTCCAGCGGCTGGGACCGGCTCTGCACAAGTGTCAGCGCTTGGGGTAAATGTCCGTTTGATGCTAATTCTGAACTGTAAAATTGTTTCACTATTTTGTTCTTCCATCCAGCACCCCTTCTATGGGGCGACATTGAACCTCCTATTTTACCCTCCTCCGAGTTGGCGGAGGTCCACACAATCCCCTCCTCCCCCGGGTCGCTGGTGGTCGACTACGTTGCAGCCGTTCTCTGCACGGGGAACATTACCCGGTTAATGGGGAAAGAGAATAAATAGTGAACGTCAACAAACACCACAACCACGGAGATTTATTCAATCCTTTGCTGAGGGGTTTCCAGAAATATCCGTTTGGGAGACGTTATCTCAGCCCTGGGGTTTGTATCAGTTTGTTTCTTACTCTGTCTGTTTATGTTTAGACTGGGAAACAACTAGCTGGGAGATTCCGGAGTGAAACCGGTGTCTGTGGCTCTGAGGAACACCGACTGTAAAATACAGTCTCTGGGGTAAGTCCCAGACTGTGAGAGATTGTGTTTACAGTCACTGGGTGTGTGACACTGAACATTAAGATGATCAGTAATTGTGTCACTGATAAACACTGGTGATTTGCACCGTCTCCTGTCTCTCACCCTCACCCTCTCTCATCTCCAGGCTGGAAGATGTCGGTCTCACAGATTCTGGAGCCAAGCATTTCGCACCTGCTCTCAGTACAAACTGTTCACTGACGAAGCTGGACCTGAGTGGGAATAACGTCGGAGATTCCGGAGTGAAACTGGTGTCTGCGGCTCTGAGGAACACCGACTGTAAAATACAGACACTGAGGTAAGTCCCAGACTGTGAGAGATTGTGTTTACAGTCACTGGGTGTCTGACATTGAACATTAATACAGGGCACTCGCTTAACTTGTTTTCCCTTTTGCCAGCCGGGCAATCTCGGCAGCTTTTTAGGTTGCCAAATGATAGTTTAGGTGGTCATTTAAGACGGTTGGCATGACGTGTGCGATAATGTGCTCAGACGAAGTGTGTAGTTACCAGTCGGAATTATGGTCAATGAAGCATTCACATATTATGTCTGGTTCAAATAAAGTCACAAACTACACATATTCACCAATCAAGAAATGATATATGCCCCAATGACAAGCAGCAAAATTACAATACAGTATCTCATCTCTTTTTACACAAATGCAATTTTTATTATCTCTTTCCACTTCTAAACAAAAATATAGTTATTCCGCGTATGCTCAACCTCGCTGAGACCAAGTGCAGGCTTGGCGATGCTGCCTCACCTGCTAAGTTTCTACAGCATTTTTGTCTACCATTCACACAAGTTCTGTTATCCCACTTTCCTCACCCACTCCCTGCACATTAGAGGCAATTTTACAGAGACAAGTTAACCTACAAAGCCAATGCGTCTTTGGGATGTAGGAGGAAACCCACATGCTTGCAGGGAGAATGTGCAAATTCAACACAGGGCACTGCCGAGAACATGATCGAACACAGATCTCTGGCGTGTGAGGCAGCAAGTCCACCAGCAGCAAGTCTATCCATTTTCAGTCTTAAATCTCTAAGTGACGCTATGTCCCCCTTTACAGCTACTGTTGTTTTAATTCAGTTCAAGGATATTGGGGCAGAACATTGGCCATAAAGTTGCTGCTTAAAATTGCCAGAGACCCGGAATTAATTCTGGATATGGGTGCTGTCTGTATGGGGGTTTTTTTTTCTCGTTTATAACATTGTTTACAAAGTATTATGTTTACATATTCTGTTGTGCTGCTGCAAGTAAGGATTTCATTGTTCTAACTGGGACGTGAGTGAATAAAACACTCTTGACTTGCGTCTCTGATGTGTGGGATAGAACTAGGGTACGGGTGATCGGTGGTCGGCGTGGACTCGGTGGGCCGAAAGGCCTGTTTCCACACTGTATCTTTAAATTAAACTAAAAATACTAACGCCAGAGGGAGTTTAAAGAAGGGTCTATTCCCAAAACATCACCCAATTTCTTCTATCCAGAGGTACTGGCTGCTCCAATGAGTCCCCCCGCACAATTAAAGCATGGAATAGTCTTCACCCTACCAGAGGTACCAACCAGACGCAACTAAATTTAAGGTAGATTTTTTTCTTTTCCCAAAAACCCTTCTTGCTTAAGTCCAAGTCAAGTGTCAAGATGATTTTATTGTCATGTGGCCCAGATAGGGCAATGGAATTCTTGCTTTCTGCAGCACAACAGAACATGTAAACATAATACTGAACAGGAGATACAAGTTCAGTGTGTCTATATACTATAGACCATATATCTACACAATAAATAAACAGATAACATGCAATAGGCTGTTATTTTTCAGAGTTTGGAGTTTGGTGGTGGTGGGTCCACCAGTTTAAATTCAATTTTGAATATTTTTGGAGGACCAGGAAACCAAGAAGCAAGAGTTACTCCAGCTCCAGGGAGTGGTTCTGCGTTGTTTTTCAGCGGTCGTGGTGAGCACCGACCGAACAGCTCTTAGGAGCATCGACTGTAAAATACAGAGACTGGGGTAAGTCTCAGCGTGTGCGGACGTGGCGTAGAAGGACGAGAAGCTGAAGCAAAGAAGTGGAAACCAAATAACCGAATGAAACAAAGCCGAAACGCCAAATAACCAAAAGGGCGGGATGTCTAAAAGCAAACTCACCGAAAGGCCGCTCTGCCGAAACGCCAACTCACCGAAAGGCTGCATTGCCTACAAGCCAACTCACCGAATGACAGTTCTGCCGCAAAGTCAAATAATGGATATGTCATCGCTGGGGATGCAAACGGCATGTAAAGCGTCTCTTCCATCCACGCAACACATGAAGCCTCGGAAATGTGGCAACTGTCACACCAAAGTAGGACACAGAATATTGGAGTGACTCAGTGGGACAGACAGCATCTCTGGAGAGAAGGAATGGGTGGCGTTTCAGGTCGAGACCCTTCAGACTCGGTCTTCAGGTCTGAAGAATGGTCTCGACCCGAAACATCACCCATTCCTTCTCTCCAGAGATGCTGCCTGTTCCGCTGAGTTACTCCAGCTTTTTGTGTCCATCTTCAGTTAAAACAGTTTACAGATTATCTGGTGTTTTGTGCGTGGGAGCTTGTGTGCGTTGTGCAGGCAACCAGGCGGTTATAAATAAAACGTGCTTTTTATTGTTGGGGGGTGGGAAGTGGGAGGAGATAACATTGTTTGTTGTCATGCACACTTGTCATCGGCCCGCAAGGGAATTTGTGTGTGTCCCCATGTATGCAAGGCAATTTACTATGGCTACAAATGCCCCAAGCCGTCTGTCCCCGCGGCCGGGGTGCGAGGTGAATCACCCCATCTGTGGGTCGGGGTGGGGGGTGAATCACCCTGTGTGTGGGTCTGAGGGGGGATGAATCACCCTGGTGTGGGGGTTGGGGCCTGATGGAGGTACATCGCGGTGAGTGACTCTGGGTGGGTGACAAACCCCTGCGCTACCGACACACGGCGCAATCACACAGGGGAGAAGAGGCGGAGGGCGGCCGTTGCCGTGGAGTGGGGGCTGTCCCGATGGATGCTCTCCTTCGGCCACTAACAACTTGGTGCTCGGGTTTACAGTGCCCAATCACCAATGGCATGTGTGGGGAAAATGACCCCCACCCTTCCGTCTCCACCGGCCAGTGATGTGGTGGACGCGGGGGTCTGGACCCATCGCTGACAAGTCCGGACCCCGGCAACGTCTTGTCCGTTATTTGACTTTGCGGCAGAGCGGTCATTCGGTGTGTTGGCTTGTAGGCGATGCAGCCTTTCGGTGAGTTGGCATTTCGGCAGAGCGGCCTTTCGGTGAGTTTGCTTTAAGGCGTCCCACCTTTCCGTTATTTGGCATTTCAGCTTCGTTTCCGTTTGGTTATTTGGCGTTTCGGCTTCGTTTCCTTTCGGTTATATGGCTTCCACGTCTTTGCTTCGGCTTCTCGTCCTTCGACACTACGTCCGGGTACCAAGTCCCAGATTGTGAGAGATTGTGTTTACAGTCACTGGGTGTCTGACACTGAACATTAATATGATCAGTAATTGTCAAGTCAAACTGAAATGAAAGAACAGGTGCAGAGAAATGCTACATTGAAATCACGAGACAGTGATTAAAGTGGGCGGAACCCCAGCCTGCCGTGTTCTGCTTGGGGGTCAAAAGGGCACACAGCACCAGAAGCCAGTGAAGAAGATACAAGAGATATGCGAGCGGCAAAACTTGAACAGTAAATCAAAAGGACTGTCCGAAAAGACTGCCGCGATAGCCAGAAAAGGAAAGCAGGACTGATTTTCTACAGACCCGATTGGCAGCCGGTTTTTCACCTGATAAATACCAAAACTGATAAAGACCAAAACTGATAAAGACCAAAACTGATAAAGACCAAAACTGGTAAAGACTAAAACTGCTAAAGACTAATCTGCCAAAATAAAAGAAGGAGTAAATAAAAGGTGGAAAAGAAGTGTTTGGTCTGAGTGAATCCAGTTCATCATTTCGGGGTAGATAAATCAAATCCCTTTCAAGCGGGGAATCTGCAAAAACATTAGAAGACTTGACAGTAAATGTGTCACTGATAAACATTGGGGATTTGCACCGTCTCATGTCTCTCTGTGTCCCTCACCCTCTCTCTCATCTCCAGGCTGGAACGTGTCGGTCTCACAGATTTTGGAGCCGAGGATCTCGTCTCCGCTCTCAGTACAAACCCCTCACTGACGGAGCTGGAGCTGGGATACAACTCCCTCACGGACTGATGTGTCCCCGCTCTCTGCCGCCACATACAGACCCTCCCGAGACTGGAGCAGATCGAGTGAGTGTTTGTGTTGTTTAATGGGGATCCGCGGGCTTCTCCTGTGATTTTGTTCTGTAAATGTTGTTGAAATATTCACCCCAGTCCCAGTTATTGACACTGTTGTTTAATCTGTTTATTTTCTCTTTATTCCAGGAATTGTTTCAGGCTGAGGGGGGAATCAGTTCACTGCAGATGGACGGAACCAGCTGCAGAGTCTGCGGGGAATCAGACCCGGACTGAGAGTGACCGTGAGAACATCTCTGGTGTAAACGCCACCACCCTGGGGACCGGATATGATTGGCCGATTCCCCGACCTCCCCTTTAAGCGGTCGCCCTCCCCTTTAAACGGCCACCCTCCCCTTTAAACGGCCACCCTCCCCTTTAAACGGCCACCCTCCCCTTTAAGCGGCCACGCTCCGGGTTTAAACCCCAACGGTTCCCGGGCCGGGCGGGCGGTGACGTCAGAGACGGCCCTGCCTGCTGTCACGTGACCCGGATACGCGGCGCTGCTGCTGGTGCCGGATATCCGGTGCTGCCCCCAGTGGGGGACATGGGAATTACAGCTGGACCTGCAGGATCCCGGATGTGACGTCATCATCAGCGGCCCCCGCTCCTGCTACGGATTGATGATGACGTCAGCAGCATTGTTCAAACTGGTCATTCACACAGCAATGTCTGTTACTGCTGTATCATCAGTAAATCACATGTAAATAGTTTATTACAGTAATAAATATTGTAAGTCAGTGAATGTTTGGCCTACTAATATTTGCAGAACTCAATAACTTGGCAATTCCAGACTCCCGAGAATCATAGAGTGATACAGTGTGGAAACAGGCCCTTCGGCCCAACTTGCCCACACTTACCAACATGCCCCACCTACACTAGTCCCACCAGTCGGCGTTTGCCCCATATCCCTCCAAACTGACCACCGGCCTCGCGTGTGTGTGTGGAGGGGGGGGGGGGGGGGGGGGTTGGGGCACAGTGATGACTGATCATCGGCCACGTGTGTGTGGAGAGGGGGGTTCCCGGTCCTCACCCAGTGTCCCGTATGCGTATTCGCAGCCAACACGTGTATATCCAGCCTTCGCCGCCGCGACGGTCGCCAGACGTCTCCCCTGGCCCACAAGGGGGTCTGACCCCGGCCCGGTGTCTGGAGCTGTGGGCAGGTGTCTGGTGTCGAGAGTGTGGCCGGCATCGTGGATCCCAGTCTGGGATAGAGGGTAGTGGCGGTCGGGAGCGCTCGGGGGAGGTTGAGGATCGTTCCCGATCTGTAGTGCAGGCATCTGGTTGAGAGGGTGTGTTGGCGACCAGGGCTCGGGTGAGCAGGATGCTCCCGATCTGAAGGACAGCGGTCTGGGACAATGTCCGGGTTAGCGATAACGGCGAAGCTGCGAGTGACTGAACGGGTCTCCCAATCCTCAACGTGAAGCAATCATGTACGATAAACATTTAAACACCAAACACTGGCCTCGCCAGCCCGCGAGCAATCGGTCGATCACTAATGATTGCATCGATATCTTGCTCGTTGTCAATTTATGAGGCAGCTTCTCAAGCGGGAATATGTCGCACATCCCAAACCATGAGTTATTCTTGGTTTTCTCAATCGTTCTTGGATTGTCGGCGCTGCAACAGAAAAAAACAACGTTTGAGTGAATGAATTGCTGCTTTCACACGGGCGGTAATCGCTTTAAAACATAGTGGGGGGGGGGGGGTCACAATGAGACCTGAGATATAGGACAGGGGTCGGCAACCTACGGCCCACGGGCCGGATCCGGCCCGTAACCCGAAATCTTCTGGCCCGCAGACGGATTTTTTTTCAATTGGTTTTCGCAACGTGGGACCTGCAGCCAGTCACGGGGCAGGTGAGCTGACCTGGGAACTACAGCCAGTCCCGGGGCTGCTAGATTCTAGGAGCTATCGGCCTCCAACTGGAATCGACCTTGAGGGCTCCGGTCGCAGAGACTGTGGACTTACCATCACGGAGCTGCTGACTTCGGAGGCTGCGGTGATTGTGGTTGCGACTCGACTTCGGATGCTTCTGTTTTGCTGCCACATGTTTCACAAAACATGGGAAGGGATTGTCCCCCACCACTCAAAACATGCGGGGGACAGAAAGATCCCCCCCCCCCATGCGCTGTGTGCATCGGGGGGGGGGAGAGGGAGAGAGAGAGATGACGAACAAGAGATAGAGGACGAGATGGAGAGAGAGAACAAGAGGGAGAGAGAACGAGATGGGGAGAGAGTGAGAGGGGGCGTGGCAGATAGAGAAAAGAGAAGTGGGAGGGAAGAAGGTGGGGGGAGGAGAGAGGGTGTAAGAGTGGGAGAGATAGTGAGAGGGAGAGGACGAGAGAGATAAAGAGAAATGGTGGATAGAGGAGGGCGGGGTTAGAGAAGGAGAGAGAGGATAGAGAGAGAGAGAGCGAGGGGAGGACATATAAAGAGAAATGAGTGGAGGAAGAGAGAGAAAGGGAGGACACGGTAAAGATAGACACATTCTTGATTACTATATGTGTCAGAGGTTATAGGGTCAAGGCAGGAGAATGGGGTTAGGAGGAAGAGACAGCTCAGCCATGATTGAATGGCGGAGTAGAGATATAACCATATAACAATTACAGCGCTGAAACAGGCCATCTCGGCCCTACCAGTCCGTGCCGTCAATTATTTCCCCCCATCTACCTGCACTCAGACCGTAACCCTCCATTCCTTTCCCATCCATATACCTATCCAATTTATTTTTAAATTATAAAATCGAAGCTGCCTCCACCACTTCCACTGGAAGCTCATTCCACACAGCTACCACTCTCTGAGTAAAGAAGTTCCCCCTCATGTTACCCCTAAACATCTGTCCCTTAATTCTGAAGTCATGTCCTCTTGTTTGAATCTTCCCTACTCTCAATGGGAAAAGCTTGTCCATATCAACTCTGTTTATCCCTCTCATTATTTTAAAGACCTCTATCAAGTCCTCCCTTAACCTTCTGCGCTCCAGAGAATAAAGACCTAACTTATTCAACCTTTCTCTGTAACTTAGTTGCTGAAACCCAGGCAACATTCTAGTAAATCTCCTCTGTACTCTCTCTATTTTGATGACATCCTTCCTATAATTGGGCGAGCAAAACTGTACACCATACTCCAGAATTGGTCTCACCAATGCCTTGTACAATTTTAACATTACATCCCAACTTCTATACTCAATGCTCTGATTTATAAAGGCTAGCATACCAAAAGCTTTCTTTACCTCCCCATCTACATGAGATTCCACCTTCAGGGAACTATGCACAGTTATTCCTAGATCCCTCTGTTCAACTGCATTCCTCAATTCGCTACCATTTACCATGTACGTCCTATTTTGATTTGTCCTGCCAAGATGTAGCACCTCACACTTATCAGCATTAAACTCCATCTGCCATCTTTCAGCCCATTCTTCCAAATGGCCTAAATCTCTCTGTAGACTTTGGAAAACTACTTCATTATCCACACCACCTATCTTAGTATCATCTGCATACTTACTTATCCAATTTACCACACCTTCATCCAGATCATTGATGTACATGACAAACGACAGTGGACCCAACACAGATCCCTGAGGCACCCCACTAGTCACCTGCCTCCAACCTGACAAACAGCCATTCACCATTACTCTCTGGCGTCTCCCATTCAGCCACTGTTGAATCCATCTTGCTACTCCTGCGCTTATAACCAACAATTGAACCTTCTTAACCAACCTTCCATGAGGAACCTTGTCAAAGGCCTTAATAAAGTCCATATAGACAACATCCACTGCTTTACCCTCATCAATTTCCCTTATAACCTCTTCAAAAAATTCAAGAAGATTAGTCAAACATGACCTTACAGGCACAAATCCATGTTGACTGTTCCTAATCAGACCCTGTTTATCCAAATGCTTATATATATTATCTCTAAGTATCTTTTCCATTAATTTGGCCACCACTGAAGTCAAACTAACAGGTCTATAATTGCTAGGTTTACTCTTAGAACCCTTTTTAAACAATGGAACTACATGCGCAGCACGCCAATCCTCGGGCACTATTCCCGTTTCTAATGACATTTGAAATATTTCTGTCATAGCCCCTGCTATTTCTACTGTAACTTCCCTCAATGTTCTAGGGAATATCCTGTCAGGACCTGGAGACTTATCCACTTTTATATTTTTCAAAAGTGTCGGTACTTCTTTTTCTTTGAATCTCATAGTATCCATAGCTGTACTATCCATATCTACTTGTTTCCCTTACCTCACATAATTCAATATCCTTCTCCTTGGTGAATACCGAAGAAAATAAATTGTTCAATATCTCCCCCATCTCTTTTGGCTCTGCAGATAGCTGTCCACTCTGTCTCTTTAATGGACCAATTTTATCCCTCGTTATCCTTTTGCTATTAATATAGCTGTAGAAACCCTTTGGATTTACTTCTACCTTACTTGCCAAAGCAACCTCATATCTTCTTTTAGCTTTCCTAATTTCTTTCTTATGATTCTTTTTACATTCTTTATACTCCTCAAGCACCTCATTCACTCCATGCTGCCTATAATTATTGTAGATCTCTCTCTTTTTCCGAACCAAATGTCCAATTTCCCTTGAAAACCATGGCTCTTTCCAATTTTTACTATTTCCTTTCAACCGAACAGGGACATAAAGATTCTGTACTCTTAAAATGTCCCCTTTAAATGTCCTCTTCTACATCCTTCCCATAAAACAAAATGTCCCAATTCACTCCTTTTAATTCCTTTCGCATCTCAACAGTTAGCCTTTCTCCAATCAAAAATCCCAACCCTTGGTCCAGTTCTGACCCTCTTCATAATTATATTGAAACTAATGGTATTTTGATCACTGGACCCAAAGTGTTCCCCAACGCATACCTCCGCCACCTGACCTGTCTCATTTCCTAACAGGAGGTCCAGCACTGCCCCTTCTCTATTGGGTACCTCTATGTATTGCTGCAAAAAACTATCCTGCACACATTTACAAACTCCAAACCATCCAGCCCATTTACAGAATGTGTTTCCCAGTCTTTGTGTGGAAAATTGAAATCTCCCACAATCACGACCATGTGCTTACTACTAATATCTGCTATCTCCTTACATATTTGCTCTTCCAATTCTCGCTCCCCATTTGGTGGTCTATAATACACCCCTATAAGTGTTGCTACACCTTTCCAACTTCTCAGTTCCACCCAAATAGCCTCCCTCTACGATCCCTCCAATCTATCCTGCCAAAGCACTGCTGTAATATCTTCCCTGACAAGCAATGCAACTCCTCCACCTCTTGCCCCTCCAATTCTATCACACCTGAAGCAACGAAATCCTGGAATATTTAGTTTCCAATCACAGCCGTCCTGCAACCATGTTTCACTGATCGCCACAACATCATACTTCCAGGTATCAATCCAGGCTCTAAGCTCATCCACCTTTTGTTACAATGCTCCTAGCATTAAAATATGCACATTTAAGAAACCCACCGCCCCTTATTTTCTTTTTCTTCTTTCTCCCCTAGATTTTGGGTCCGAGTGCTTCCCTTCTCTGCCTCACACTCGGTCTATTATTTTTCTCTATTTGTGTCCCTCCCCCCCCCCCCCCCCCCATTCTAGTTTAAAGTCTCCTTAACTCTCCTCCCAATTCCCTAAATTCTCCCTTCAGGACCTCTTCTCTTTTTTTACCTATGTCATTGGTACCTATATGTACCAAGACCTCAGGCTCCTCTCCCTGATTTCAGGATATCTTGGACGCGTTGAGACACATCCGTGACCCTGGCACCAGGGAGGCAAACTACCATCCGGGTCTCCCGACTGTGTGCACAGAATCGCCTATCCGACCCCCTAACTATAGAGTCCCCAATCACTGTTGCCCTCTTCTTTTTTCCTCTACCTTTCTGAGCAACAGGGCCGGTCTTTGTGCCGGAGGCCCGGCCGCTGTCGCTACCCCCGGGCAGGCTGTCCTCTCCAACCGTACTCAAACAGGATTACTTATTTTCAAGGTGTACAGACACTGGGGTACTCACTCGTCCCTGCCTCTGCCCCTTGCCCTTCCTAAGCGTGACCCACTTGTCTGTCTCCCGTGGTTTTGGAGTGACCACCTCTCTATAACTCCTGTCTATGACCTCCTCACTCTCCCTGACCAGACAGAGGTCATCGAGCTGCTGCTCCAGGTTCCTAATCCGGTCCCTTAGGAGCCCCATCTGGATGCACCTGGCGCAGATGTGGACGTCTGGAGGGCTATCCGACTCCATTACCTCCCACATCTGACATCCGGAACAGTAAACCGCCCTGGCCCTCATTTTCCTACCTTACCCAGGATACAATACAAGTACAATACAATTCAAACTGCTGGAAGAACCCTTAGCTCACTGTATCTTTACTCCCTCACACTATAAAAATATTTAATCTTTCAACTGTACCTTTACTAATAAATACTGAACCTTAACTCACTGATCCCTTAACTCACTGATCCCTTAACTCACTGATCCCTTAACTCACTGATCCCTTAACTCACTGATCCCTTAACTCACTGATCCCTTAGCCTGAAAGCAGAAATGTAAACCTGGGGTTGCACCCAATCAGCTGCTTCCTCTAGTCCTCTTCCACCAATCAGAGGCTTCCACCAGACTCCTTCTCTGGAAGTGAGATGGAACGCTGCAGATTTGTGTAACTCCTCCTCTCACCAGCGGCTCCCCGGGCCTATGTGAAAGTAAGCCCCGCGCTCGATTTTTAAGGTCACCGCCCAGGTAACTCCTCCTCTCACCAGCGGTACATGGGCCTCTGTGAAGGTAAGCCCCGCGCTCGATTTTTAAACTCACCGCCCAGGTAACTCTTCCTCTCACCAGCGGCTCCCCGGGCCTCAAGATGGGCCGAATGGCCTAATTCTGCTTCTATCACAGTCTTTTTGCATTTTACCCCGAGTTTATCAACTCTACGATATCTTACAGCTTTAGATGGGATTGTTGTATTTTGTCCCGGTTTGAACGCCTGCCCTCCCTCCTGGAGAGAGTGAAAGGGAGAGAGTGTGAAACGGAGATTGTTTATCCCAACCCACACCAACCTTCTCCCCCTGATTGCAGCATTTTGCATCCCCCGCCCGACCCCTTTCTGCAAACGGAGAGTTTTAATTCGATTTAACCCCCCCCCCCCCCACTCCCTGCCCCTCAAAGAGTCAGAGACGGAAACCGCTGTCAAAACATGGAGGGGACCGGGGGACAGAATTTCTTGGCGGCCGCGCGCATGCGCACACACACGCGCGCGCGAGGCTTGGAGGCTCAATCCAGCGCTAAATGCAGCTTAACTCTGCCTGTCTCACCGGGTTAGCCACAGCGCTGTCTGGACTGATTGACACCAGCGCTGCTTCTCCACGCTGCCCATATTTCCCGCAAGTGCAGGAAGGGTTGTAAACTCACCTGGCGGGACAGGCAGAGTTAGCTGGGCTTAGCGCTGTTTCTCTCCACTGGTCCGTCTGACTGCCGACCAAAGATATAGGGTGATTTCACTAAAGGTCACTGGAGCGTAGAACCGCACCCACGTGACCGCAAAATTTAACTGTGGTACAAGCGTCACTTCCGGTACATGTTAGTGAATGGGAAAACACGCACTTTCACACCCGTTAAAAACATCGAAAACGGCCCGTTTTTGAGCTGCAATTAACTGTGCCAGTCGGGCTGACCGTGTGGCACAGCTACCTAAATTTACAGTCCAAAAAATGATAGAAACTAAGGTAAATTCAAGAGGGAGCTGAAGGTGCAAAAACAGCGGAAGTGGTTAGCGGACATTTGCCGTGGAGATTTAAAGATCGAAAATATCGGGAATTATCGCGTTTTCTCGCTGCATTTAATCAAAAGTAAGGCATTATTGACGTTTTATCTTTATTCATTTGTTATATGAAAAGTTTTAAAAGTGAAAAATCCGTCAGTAAAATTGCAAAATCGCGCATGGTTCTCAGGTGGGTTTTAACATGCAAAATGAAAACGCTTCTGAAGCTCCATTTACCATTTAAATAATCGTAAGCTATCAATGCGTTTTGAAATAAATTTTACTCAGATGCAAGCCAAGGAATGGGATAATTGTCAGCTGTTAATTGGACAAAATTAGGACATTTTATTATTTGCCAAAATATATTTCTCAATGTTTCTTGTTTAAAGCCTGCACAATCAGTAAAATTTATTTCAAAACGCATTGATAGTTTACGATTATTTAAATGGTAAATGGAGCTTCAGAAGCGTTTTCATTTTGCATGTTAAAACCCACCTGAGAACCATGGGCGATTTTGCAATTTTACTGACGGATTTTTCACTTTTAAAACTTTTCATATAACAAACGAATAAAGATAAAACGTCAATAATGCCTTACTTTTGATGAAATGCAGCGATCGAACGCGATAATTCCCGATATTTTCGATCTTTAAATCTCCACGGCAAATGTCCGCTAAGCACTTCCGCTGTTTTTGCACCTTCAGCTCCCTCTTGAATTTACCTTAATTTCTATCTTTTTTTTGGACTGTAAATTTAGGTAGCTGTGCCTCACGGTCACCCCGACTGGCACAGTTAATTGCAGCTCAAAAACGGGCCGTTTTCGATGTTTTTAACGGGTGTGAAAGTGCGTGTTTTCCCATTCACTAACATGTACCGGAAGTGACGCATGTACCCCAGTTGAATTTTGCGGTCACGTGGGTGCGGTTCTACGCTCCAGTGACCTTTCGTGAAATCACCCTATAGCGGAAGATCTTTGCTGCCGACCTCTCTGGCCACCCGCGGGTGGAGGGGGGGGGGGGGTTGGGGGGGTACTCGGGTGGGGACAGGACAGCGCCGGAGACCCGGCTGGGATCGACCCAGGCTGCGGATGAAGCGCAGTTCTGTGCCACGTCTCCCTCCTCCAATCACCACGCTCTATCCTCAGTCCCACCCCCCCCCCCGCCCCCGCCACTCCTCCCTCCTCCAATCATCGCGCTGAATCATGTTCCGCCCCCATTGCCCGCTGACCGACGTCTCTATCCTCCAAGTTGGGCTGAAGGGCCTGTTTCCACGCTCTACGACTCCACTACTAGCTGGGTTTTATGGACAGCAATGTGTACGGGATGAAGGACATGGGATTTTACCCAAATATCGGTAAAAATATCGAAGGGGGGGGGGGGGGAGAGAGTGAATGAAGGAGGGATAGAGAGAGGGAGGGACAGAGGAAGGTGGAGAGAGTGAGGGGGATGGAGAGAGAGGAAGGGGTGGGGGAAGAGGGAGCGAGGAAGGGGAGAGAGGGAGAGCAGGCCCGTACGAAGCTTTTCAAAAAGGGGGGTGGCGGGGGTGCGGGTGGGCCTGAACGGCCGTGGGGGGTGGCGGCGCGATTTAATTATTACTCTTGGGGGAAATGAAGCGGTTTCTTTTTGCATGTTAAAACCCACCTGAGAACCATGGGCGATTTTGCAATTTTACTGATGGATTTTTCACTTTTAAAACTTTTTATATAACAAATGAATAAAGAAAAAACATCAATAATGCCTTACTTTTGATGAAATGCAGTGAGCAAACGCGATAATTCCCGATATTTTCTATCTTTATATCTGCACGGCCAACAACTTCCGCTGTTATTTTCCCTTCAGCTCTCTCTTCTCTTTACCTTTATTTTTATTAATCTTTGGAACTCTAAAGTAGGATAGCTGTGTCTCATGGTCACCCCGACTTGCACAATTATTTACAGCGCAAAAACTAACCGTTTATCGCGGTTTTTAACAGGTTTGAAAGTATGCGTTTCTAGCATCAATAACATGCTAGAAAGGAGGAGGAGAGTCGGGGAGTTGACGGTTCGGCCGCTGGTCGATGGGCGGCGGTGCCGGCGACGCTGGGGCTGGGGGAGGGGGGAGGGAGGGGGGAGGGGGGGGCGGCTCGGCTCTGTCATGCGGGAGGAGGGAAAGCGAGGCCCGAGGCTGCTGTTGCCGCTGGCAGATGGTGGAGTCAGTGACAAAGATGAAGGTGAAAGTGATTAAAGGACGAGCTGGGAAATGTAGCAATGTTACAAAATGTTGATATTTTAATAATCAAGTCTTCAATTCCCAATTGGGTCCCGGCCCTCCTAAGGGGCAGAAAACGCTAGTGGGAGTTGTGTACAGGCCACCTAACAGTAGTAGTGGAGTTGGGGATGGCATCAAACAGGAAATTAGAAATGCGTGCAACAAAGGTAAAACAGTTATAATGGGTGACTTCAATCTACATATAGATTGGGTGAATCAAATTGGCAAGGGTGCTGAGGAGAAGATTTCTTGGAATGTATGCGGGATAGTTTTCTAAACCAACATGTAGAGGAACCAACGAGAGAGCAGGCTATTCTAGACTGGGTATTGAGTAAAGAGGAAGGGTTAGTTAGCAGTCTTGTTGTGCGTGGCCCCTTGGGCAAGAGTGACCATAATATGGTTGAGTTCTTCATTAGGATAGAGAGTGACATCGTTAATTCAGAAACAAGGGTCCTGAACTTAAAGAAAGGTAGCTTTGAGGGTATGAGATGTGAATTGGCCAAGATAGACTGGCGATTGATTCTTAATGGGTTGACGGTGGATATGCAATGGAAGGCATTTAAAGACTGCATGGATGAACTACAACAATTGTTCATCCCAGTTTGGCAAAAAAATAAATCAGGGAAGGTAGTGCATCCGTGGATAACAAGGGAAATCAGGGATAGTATCAAAACAAAAGATGAAGCGTACAAATTAGCCAGAAAAAGCAGCCTACCAGAGGACTGGGAGAAATTCAGAGACCAGCAGAGGAGGACAAAGGGCTTAATTAGGAAAGGGAAAATAGATTATAAAAGAAAACTGGCAGGGAACATAAAAACTGACTGCAAAAGCTTTTATAGATATGTGAAGAGAAAAAGATTAGTTAAAACAAATGTAGGTCCCTTGCAGTCAGAAACGGGTGAATTCATCATGGGGAACAAGGACATGGCAGACCAATTGAATAACTACTTTGGTTCTGTCTTCACTAAGGAAGATATAAATAATCTGCCGGAAATAGCACGGGACCGGAGGTCAAATGAGATGGAGGAACTGACAGAAATCCAGCTTAGCCGGGAAGTGGTGTTAGGTAAATTGAATGGATTAAAGGCCGATAAATCCCCAGGGCCAGATAGGCTGCATCCCAGAGTACTTAAGGAAGTAGCCCCAGAAATAGTGGATGCATTAGTGATAATTTTTCAAAGCTCTTTAGATTCTGGAGTGGTTCCTGAGGATTGGAGGGTAGCTAATGTAACACCACTTTTTAAAAATGGAGGGAGAGAGAAAACGGGGAATTACAGACCGGTTAGTCTAACGTCGGTAGTGGGGAAACTGCTAGAATCAGTTCTTAAAGATGGGGTAGCAGCACATTTGGAAAGTGGTGAAATCATTGGACAAAGTCAGCATGGATTTATGAAGGGTAAATCATGTCTGACGAATCTCATAGAATTTTTCGAGGATGTAACTAGTAGAGTGGATAAGGGAGAACCAGTGGATGTGTTATATCAGGACTTTCAGAAGGCTTTCGACAAGGTCCCACATAAGAGATTAGTATACAAACCTAAAGCACACGGTATTGGGGGTTCAGTATTGATGTGGAAAGAGAACTGGCTGGCAGACAGGAAGCAAAGAGACGGGTCCTTTTCACAATGGCAGGCAGTGACTAGTGGGGTACCGCAAGGCTCAGTTCTGGGACCCCAGCTATTTACGATATATATCAATGATTTGGACGAGGGAATTGAATGCAACATCTCCAAGTTTGCAGATGACACGAAGCTGGGGGGCAGTGTTAGCTGTGAGGAGGATGCTAGGAGGCTGCAAGGTGACTTGGATAGGCTGGGTGAGTGGGCAAATGCATGGCAGATGCAGTATAATGTGGATAAATGTGAGGTTATCCACTTTGGTGGCAAAAACAGGAAAGTAGATTATTATCTGAATGGTGGCCGATTAGGAAAGGGGGAGATGCAACGAGACCTGGGTGTCATGGTATACCAGTCATTAAAAGTAGTCATGCAGGTGCAGCAGGCAGTGAAGAAGGCGAATGGTATGTTAGCATTCATAGCAAAAGGATTTGAATATAGGAGCAGGGAGGTTCTACTACAGTTGTACAGGGTCTTGGCGAGACCACACCTGGAGTATTGCGTACAGTTTTGGTCTCCTAATCTGAGGAATGACATTCTTGCCATAGAGGGAGTACAGAGAAGGTTCACCAGACTGATTCCTGGGATGTCAGGACTTTCATATGAAGAAAGACTGGATAGACTCGGTTTGTACTCGCTAGAATTTAGAAGATTGAGGGGGGATCTTATAGAAACTTACAAAATTCTTAAGGGGTTGGACAGGCTAGATGCAGGAAGATTGTTCCCGATGTTGGGGAAGTCCAGGACAAGGATAAGGGGGAAATCTTTTAGGACCGAGATGAGGAAAACATTTTTCACACAGAGAGTGGTGAATCTCTAGAATTCTCTGCCGCAGAAGGTAGTTGAGGCCAGTTCATTGGCTATATTTAAGAGGGAGTTAGATGTGGCCCTTGTGGCTAAAGGGATCAGGGGGTATGGAGAGTAGGCAGGTACAGGATACTGAGTTGGATGATCAGCCGTGATCATATTGAATGGCGGTGCAGGCTCGAAGGGCCGAATGGCCTACTCCTGCACCTATTTTCTATGTTTCTATGTTGGTGTGTGTCTTGGTTCTTTTCTTGTATGACTGCAGAAACCAAATTTCGTTTGAACTTAATGCGAGGTTGAAATGACAAATACACGGTATTGTATTGTATTGTATTGTATTGTATTGTATTGTATTGTATTGTATTGTATACACACAGCAGTGCAGTGCAGTACAGGGACAATTCACACCAAAGATTATAGAGCAGAGGGTACACAAAATTGCTGGGGAAACTCAGTGGGTGCAGCAGCATCTATGGAGCGAAGGAAATAGGCGACGTTTCGGGCCGAAACCCTTCTTCAGACTGATGGGGGGTGGGGAAAGAAACCTATACCCAGCCACTGACACTCTCCTCCGCTTAGCGGAGTTGGTCCTCACCCTCAATAACTTTACATTTGACTCCTCCCATTTCCTCCAAACACAAGGCGTAGCTATGGGCACACGCATGGGCCCCAGCTACGCCTGCCTCTTTGTCGGGTACGTTGAACAATCCTTGTTCGATGCGTACCAGGGCCCCATCCCCGACCTCTACCTCCGCTACATTGACGACTGCTTTGGTGCCACCTCCTGCACCCACACACAACTGACTGACTTCATCCACTTCACCACCAACTTCCATCCGGCACTCCAATACACCTGGACGATTTCCGACACTTCCCTACCATTCCTTGACCTCACCATCTCCATCGCAGGGGACAGACTCCTGACCGACATACATTACAAACCCACTGACTCACATGGCTATCTGGACTACACGTCTTCCCACCCTGCCCCCTGTAAAGACTCCATCCCCTACTCCCAATTCCTCCGCCTACGCCGCATCTGTTCCCAGGATGAGACATTTCATACCAGGGCATCGGAAATGTCCTCGTTCTTCAGGGAACGGGGATTCCCCTCCGCCACCATAGATGAGGCTCACACCAGGGTCTCATCCATACCCCGTAACACTGCTCTCTCTCCCCATCCCCGCACACGCAACAAGGGCAGAGTCCCTCTGGTCCTCACCTTTCACCCCACCAGCCGGCAAATACAACACATAATCCTCCGCCATTTCCGCCACCTCCAACGTGACCCCACCACTCGCCACATCTTCCCATCTCCCCCCATGTCTGCCTTCCGCAAAGACCGCTCCCTCCGCAACTCCCTCGTCAATTCTTCCCTTCCCTCCCGCACCACCCCCTCCCCGGGCACTTTCCGTTGCAACCGCAAGAAATGCAACACCTGTCCCTTCACCTCCCCCCTCGACTCCATTCAAGGTCCCAAGCAGTCGTTCCAGGTGCGACAAAGGTTCACCTGTATCTCCTCCAACCTCATCTACTGCATCCGCTGCTCTAAATGTCAGCTGATTTACATCGGTGAGACCAAGCGTAGGTTGGGCGACCGTTTCGCCGAACACCTCCGCTCAGTCCGCAATAACCTACCTGACCTCCCGGTGGCTCAGCACTTCAACTCCCCCTCCCATTCCCAATCCGACCTCTCTGTCCTGGGTCTCCTCCATTGCCAGAGTGAGCAACAGCGGAAATTGGAGGAACAGCACCTCATATTCCGTCTGGGGTCCTTGCGTCCTTATGGCATCAACATTGAATTCCCCCAATTTGGCTAGCCTGTGCTGTCTCCTCCCCTTCCTTCACCCTCTAGCTGTCTCCTCCCACCCTCCCATCCGCCCGCCCTCGGGCTCCTCCTCCCCCTCCCTTTTTCCTTCTTTCTTTCCCCACCCCCCATCAGTCTGATGAAGGGTTTCGGCCCGAAACGTCGCCTATTTCCTTCGCTCCATAGATGCTGCTGCACCCGCTGAGTTTCCCCAGCAATTTTGTGTACCTTCGATATTCCAGCATCTGCAGTTCCCTTTTGAACATTATAGAGCAGAGCTCCTCTACAGCTCCTCTAGAATCTTTGATTCACACAACAGCGGAAGCTCATTGGTTGACGGCCTTCAAATAGGGTCACGGGTGAGGAGGTGGCTCCCATTGGCGGAGTGCGCCGTCTGTCCGTGGGGCGGGACTACAGCTCAACCAATAGGGCGCGGTCACCGGCGGCGGGGACGCGGCTCTGATTAGTCGGAGGTTATGAGGGGGCGGGACTCTCTCCCATTGGCCGCTGTCTCTGCCCGTCTGTGCCGTGACCCCTCCGCCGTGACGTTTTTCCGCCCGCCCACCCTGCGCCGTGACGTCAGCGCCAACGCTCGTTGCGTTTGTTTGTTTGTAATTTGAAGGTGGACACAAAATGCCGGAGAAACTCAGCGGGACAGAAGGACAACAGCAGCAGCGGCAGCGGCAGCGGCAGCGGCAGCAGCATCTCCATCTCTGCACAGAATCAATTAATTGGGCGACGTTTCGGGGCGAGACCCTTCTTCAGACTGAAGGTAGACACAAGAAATACAATGCTGGAGTCACTTTGTCATGGAGTGATTGAGTGATGAGTGTGGAAACTTCAGGCCCTTCAGGCCCTTTAACTATAAGTTCAGGCGCTTTAACTAAATGTTACAACATTTTGAGATTTAAAAAATCAAGCCTGCAATTTATCCCATCAGATAAAGCATGAAACGAAGTTTAAATTGACACCTAATTCACTTTCATATCTTCAGTATTAAAAAGGTTATGCCCATTTTCATACTCGTAAATTAGCATCTTGTTCCCTATTGCGTTTCCATTGACTTAACACAAAAGCTGTGATCGAGAACAGTCCAAGGCCCATAACTTTCTTAAATATTAAGAGAACTGAATGAAATTTTCAGTTATTATAGATTGAAGCATTCTGAAACAAATATAAAACATCTTACTTGGATGACCCGAAATTAAAGCATATAATTAGTTAATTACCTAATTGTAGCTAATTACAAAAGTGACCTTTCAGACGGAAATAGTAATAAACACCCAGACTACCTTGAAAATTCAAAAATGTGATATTCTCAATATCACAACTTTAATATTATTGTGTTGTGCTGTAAATCCCTAACAGATAGGTAAATAAATTACAATTTCTAGCCATTTTAAATGGTAGCGAATTGAGGAATGCAGTTGAACAGAGGGATCTAGGAATAACAGCATTGTGCCCTGAAGGTGGAATCTCATGGAGATAGGGTGGTAAAGAAAGCTTTTGGTGTGCTGGCCTTTGTAAATCAGAGCATTGAGTATAGGGGGGGTTGCACAAAAGGTCACTGGGTCATAGGGCTCGACGCATGGAGCTGCTAAATCGGTAGACATCCGTCACTTCCGGTATATGTTATTAATGCTAGAAATGCGTACTTTCCTACCAGTTAAAAACCGCCAAAATGTTAAATTTTTGCGCTGAAAAAAATTGTGGGAGTCGGGGTAAGTGTGAGAGACATGTACCCAACTTCAGAATTCCAAACGTGAAGCGAAATGAAGGAATAGAGAAGCGAGAACTGAAGGGACTACAGCAGCTAAAGTGCTTGGTAAACATTGAAAATATTGGGAATTATCACGTTTGCTCACTGCATTTCATCAAGTAAGACATTATTTGTGTTTTTCTTGATTTCTTTGGTATCTAAAAATTCTCAGAAGTGATAAATCTGACTGTACATTTTTCTTCAGATGCGTTTTCATTTTGTATATAAAAACCCACGAGAACCATGGGCGATTAAAAAAAATTACAGCCAGATTTATCACTTCTGAATCTTTTTAGATGCCAAAGGAATCAAGAAAAAACACAAATAATGCCTTACAGTTGATGAAATGCAGTGAGTAAACGGCCAATGTTCGCTAAGCACTCTGTCTGTTGTTGTTCTTCAGTTCTTGCTTCTATCTACCGTAATTTCTCCTCACTTTTGGAATTCTGAAGTCAGCTACATGTCTCACACGCTTATCCTGATTTCCATAATTATTTACAGCGCAAAAATTCAACATTTTGGCGGTTTTTAACTGGTAGGAAAGTACGCCTTTCTAGCATTAATAACATACCGGAAGTGACGGATGTCTTCCAGTGCGTCGAGCCCTATGACCCAGTTACCTTTTGTGCAACCCCCCTATACTCAATGCTCTGATTTACAAAGGCCAGCACACCAAAAGCTTTCTTTACCACCCTATCTCCATGAGACTTCACCTTCAGGGAACAATGCAGTTATTCCTATATCCCTCTGTTCAACTGCATTCCTCAATTCGCTACCATTTAAAATTGCTAGAAATTGTAATTTATTTACCTATCTGTTAGGGATTTACAGCATAACACAATAATATTATAGTTGTGATATTGAGAATATCACATTTTTGAATTTTCAAGGCAGTCTGGGTGTTTATTACTATTTCCGTCACAATGGTCACTTTTGTAATTAGCTACAATTAGGTAATTAACTAATTATATGCTTTAATTTCGAGTCATCCGAGTAAGATGTTTTATATTTGTTTCAGAATGCTTCAATCTATAATAACTGAAAATTTCATTCAGTTCTCTTAATATTTAAGAAAGTTATGGGCTTTTGACTGTCCTCGATCACAGCTTTTGTGTTACAACTGTTAAGTTGTGTTAAAAATTGACAATTTCAGCGGGTTTAACGGGCCCGCTACGCTGGAAACAATGATAAGTGCATACCTGCAGTACATCACGTGTAATCTATTTGGAGTAGCCTAGCAACAGTACGGTCATGGTTTTCACTGCCGTGAAACCTCCGTATAGAAGTTGGGATGTAATGTTAAAACTGTACAAGGCATTGGTGAGGCCAATTCTGGAGTATGGTTACAATTTTGGTCGTCAAATTATAGGAAAGATGTCAACAAAATAGAGAGAGTACAGAGGAGATTTACAAGAATATTGCCTGGATTTCAGCAACTAAGTTACAGAGAAAGGTTGAACAAGTTAGGTCTATATTCTTTGGAGCGCAGAAGGTTAAGGGGGCACTTGATAACCATATAACCATATAACAATTACAGCACGGAAACAGGCCATCTCGACCCTTCTAGTCCGTGCCGAACACGTATTCTCCCCTAGTCCCATATACCTGCGCTCAGACCATAACCCTCCATTCCTTTCCCGTCCATATAACTATCCAATTTATTTTTAAATGATAAAAACGAACCTGCCTCCACCACCTTCACTGGAAGCTCATTCCACACAGCCACCACTCTCTGAGTAAAGAAGTTCCCCCTCATGTTACCCCTAAACTTCTGTCCCTTAATTCTCAAGTCATGTCCCCTTGTTTGATTCTTCCCTACTCTCAGTGGGAAAAGCTTATCCACGTCAACTCTGTCTATCTCTCTCATCATTTTAAAGACCTCTATCAAGTCCCCCCTTAACCTTCTGTGCTCCAAAGAATAAAGCCCTAACTTGTTCAACCTTTCTCTGTAACTTAGTTGCTGAAACCCAGGCAACATTCTAGTAAATCGCCTCTGTACTCGCTCTATTTTGTTGACATCCTTCCTATAATTAGGCGACCAAAATTGTACCCTATACTCCAGAATTGGTCTCACCAATGCCTTGTACAATTTTAACATTACATCCCAACTTCTATACTCAATGCTCTGATTTATAAACGCCAGCACACCAAAAGCTTTCTTTACCACCCTATCTACATGAGATTCCACTTTCAGGGAACTGTGCACAGTTATTCCCAGATCCCTCTGTTCACCTGCATTCTTCAATTCCCTACCATTTACCATGTACGTCCTATTTTGATTTGTCCTGCCAAGATGTAGCACCTCACACTTATCAGCATTAAACTCCATCTGCCATCTTTCAGTCCACTCTTCCAACTGGCATAAATCTCTCTGTAGACTTTGAAAATCTACTTCATTATCCACAACCCCACCTATCTTAGTATCATCTGCATACTTACTAATCCAATTTACCACACCATCATCCAGATCATTGATGTACATGACAAACAACAGTGGACCCAACACAGATCCCTGAGGCCCCCCACTAGTCACCTGCCTCCAACCTGACAAACAACCATCCACCATTACTCTCTGGCATCTCCCATTCAGCCACTGTTGAATCCATCTTGCTACTCCACCATTAATACCCAACCATTGAACCTTCTTAACCAACCTTCCATTAGGAACCTTGTCAAAGGCCTTACTGAAGTCCATATATACAACATCCACTGCTTTACCCTCATCAATTTCCCGAGTAACCTCTTCAAAAAATTCAAGAAGATTAGTCAAACATGACCTTCCAGGCACAAATCCATGTTTACTGTTCCTAATCAGACCCTGTTTATCCAGATGCTTATATATATTATCTCTAAGTATCCTTTCCATTAATTTGCCCACCACTGACGTCAAACTAACAGGTCTGTAATTGCTAGGTTTACTCTTAGACCCCTTTTTAAACAATGGAACAACATGCGCAGTACGCCAATCCTCCGGCACTATTTCCATTTCTAATGACATTTTAAATATTTCTGTCATAGGCCCTGCTATTTCTACACTAACTTCCCTCAATATCCTAGGGAATATCCTGTCCGGACCTGGAGACTTATCCACTTTTATATTTCTCAAAAGTGTCAGTACTTCCTCTTCTTTGAATCTCATAGTTTCCATAGCTACTCTACTTGTTTCCCTTAGAGGTCTTTAAAATGATGAGAGGGATAGACAGAGTTGATGTGGATAAGCTTTTTCATTGAGAGTAGGGAAGATTCAAACAAGAGGACATGATTTGAGAATTAAGGGACAGAAGTTTAGGGGTAACATGAAGGGGAACATCTTTACTCAGAGAGTGGTAGCTGTGTGGAATGAGCTTCCAGTGGAAGTGGTGGAGGCAGGTTCGATTTTATCATTTAAAAATAAATTCGATAGGTATGTGGACGGGAAAGGAATGGAGGGTTATGGTCTGAGTGCAGGTAGATGGGACTAGGGGAGAATAAGTGTTTGGCACGGACTAGAAGGGCCGAGATGGCCTGTTTCCGTGCTGTAGTTGTCATATGGGTATATGGTTAATAGACCGTGTCTTTATGGAGAAGATCAGTTGCTAGCTGGTACATTGGCATATCATAATCAGTAGCATCATAATACTCCTCAGATTGTAACCAATAAGCAACTCTGTACACCTTGTTTTTCCTCAACTTTTTTCACTTTTGTCATTGAAAACTACAAGTTTTTGTTCTTCAAACCACGCATGACATGCCTTTCTGCCCACTAGTTTCCCATTAAGAATGTCCTGGTGATTCCGTTTCTTAAGAAAAGGATAATTTTTTTAAATAGCCTAAGTATCCAAATACAAACTAAACCCATTCACACAAGAATTCACAATATAATGTGATTTTAAAATCTCACTTTCATGAATTTATATGCCAGATGGAAGGAATTTATCTTTAATTCCCATAAATTAATCCAGCAACATGCACTCAATATAATCAAAATAGTTGTTTTTATGAACAATACATGTGACTCAAACTGTTGTGAATATTTAGTTTGAAAATAATGATCATGGAGAGAGAATAACACAAAATATAGACAATTTAGACGACATGACCTGATTGTCCAATAAAATGGGCATTTTAATCATCTTGCTAGTGGGTGATTTTTGAACACCATCGATTGGAACGTTGTATTTGCGGTGAATTTGAACCCCATATCGGCAGGAAAGACATGGCCGAATCGTATGGGGCCCAAATAACATTTTCGCAATGTAGAATTAGATTAAAGCCATCCCAAGAAGCAAGATTATAAGTAAAATACACAACTTACCCTTTGTTTTGTCCCGTTCTTGCGATCCGTCACATTGTAGGCGTGGAAGGTGTTAGATGTCGCTTTTTATTTTAATCCAATTATTAAATTGTCCACTAATTAAAAAAAAATAATAATCTGGGAATGGAAGACCGATCGATTTTTCTTCATCAGCTAGCAGCCCGAGGAAATCTGCTTCCGACAAGCGGGGCTAATCTGCATTTTAATCTCCCCCCCCCCCCCCCCCCCCATGGCGCCAGAGTCGCGCACACGGCCATTGGCAGAAATGCAGCACCGCTGAAGGTAGGTTTTGTAACATCGCTACTTTAACAATAAGGGTGACAATTTCACGATTCAAGATTCAATTTAATTGTTACTTCACCATTTAAGGTATTATTAAATAGGTGAATGAGGAGGCCATTCGGCCCTTCAGGCCAGCACCGCCATTTATTGTGATCATGGCTGATCGTCCCCAATCAATAACCCGTGCCTGTCTTCTTTCCATATCCCTTGATTTCACTAGCCCCTAGAGCTCTATCTAACTCTCTCTTAAATCCATCCAGTGATTTCGCAGGGAATTCCACAAATTCACAACTCTCTGGGTGAAAAAGTGTTTTCTCACCTCAGTCTTAAATGACTTCCCCTTTATTCTAAGACTGTGGCCCCTGGTTCTGGACTCTCCCAACATTGGGAACTTTTTTCCTGCATCTAGCTTGTCCAGTCCTTTTATAATTTTATATGTTTCTATAAGATACCCCCTCATCCTTCTAAACTCCAGTGAATCCAAGCCTAGTCCTTTCAATCTTTCCTCATGTGGCAGTTCCGTCAATCTTGTGAACCTATGCTGCACTGCCTCAATCACAAGGATGTCCTTCCTCAAATTAGGAGACCAAAACTGTACACAATACTCCAGATGTGGTCTTACCAGAGCCCGATACAACGCAGAAGATCCTCTCTACTCCTATACTGAAATCCTCTTGGTATGAAGGCCAACATTCCATTTGCTTTCCTCACTGCCTGCTGTACCTACACGCTAACTTTCAGTGACCGGTGTACAAGGACACCCAGGTCTCGCTGTACCTCCCCCTTCCCTAACCTAACCCCGTTGAGATAATAATCTGCCCCCTTGTTTTTGCCAACAAAGTGGATAACCTCCAATAGATTTATCTGTATTATATTGCATCTGCCACGCATCTGCCCACCCTGCAACCTAGTAACATCCTCTTCACAGTTCACACTGCCACCCAGCTTTGTGTCATCTGCAAACTTGCTCCTAATTCCCTCTTCCAAATCATTAATATATATGGTGAACAGTAGCGGCCCCAACACCAAGCCTTGCGGCACTCCACTCGCCACTGCCTGCCATTCTGAAAATGACCCGTTCACTCCTACTCTTCGCTTCCTGTCTGCCAACCAATTTTCTATATTAATAATAATGCATTTTATTTGTTGGCGCCTTTCTGGACACCCAAGGACACCTTACAGGACATAAAATAACAATACATTTATCAATATTAAAATCAAGTTGATTAAAAACAAAAAACAAAAAATACACAAAACATTTTAAGTCATTAAAATCAGGGTGAACATGGTGGAAGTTATGTCGGGTATGCTAATCTAAACAGGTGTGTTTTGAGTTGTGATTTGAATTGGTCGATAGTGTCCAGGTGACGGATGGGAGGTGGGAGAGTGTTCCAGAGACGTGGGGCAGAGCAGCTGAAGGCTCTGGCACCCATGGTGCTGAGTCTAAATGTGGGGACAGTTAAAATTGCAGCTGAGGAGGACGAGGACGGAAGGAGTGTATGGTAGCAGCAGGTCAGAGAGGTATTGGGGAGCAAGGTGGTGTAGGGCTTTGAAGGTCAGCAGTAAAATCTTGTAGTTAATCCGGTGGTGCACAGGGAGCCAGTGGAGCTGAGTGAGGATGGGTGTGATGTGGTCCGATGATCTGGTGCGGGTGATGATCCGGGCTGCAGAGTTCTGAATGCATTGGTGGCGATCAAGAAGTTTATTGGAGGTGCAAGTGAGGAGGGCGTTGCAGTAATCGATGCGGGATGTGACCAGAGCGTGGATGAGGACTTTTGTATTGTCTTTGGAGAGGGAGGGGCGGAGTCTGGAGATGTTGCGGAGATGAAAGTATGCAGAGCGTGTGATATTGCTGATGTGGGGGCCAAAGGAAAGTGTACTGTCCAGAATGACGCCGAGACTTTTGACATGGGAGGAGGTGGGTATGGGTGAGCCATCAACTGAAATGGTGAACGGGTGGGTTTTGGAGAGTGTGGACTTTGAGCCAATTAGCATGATTTCTGTTTTATTTCCATTGGGTTTTAGAAGGTTGAGTGACATCCAGTTGCAGATAGCTTGGAGACAGGTGGTGAGGGCAGTTGGGGGAAGGGAGGTGTTTGGTTTTGTGGAGAGGTAAAGTTGTGTGTCATCGGCGTAGCAGTGAAAATTGATTCCAAAATGACGGAGAATATTGCCAAGAGGTTGAATATAGGTTATAAAAAGCAGTGGCCCCAGCACCGATCCCTGAGGAACACCATGGGTGACTGTAGCAGTTGTGGATGTGACTTTATTTCCCTGGATGAACTGTTTTCTGTCGTGTAGATAGGACCTGAACCAAAGTAGTGCATTGTTGTTGATGCCGGTGGCAGATAGACGTTCCAGAAGAATTGGGTGGGAGATGGTGTCAAAGGCTGCTGTGAGGTCGAGGAGGATCAGGATGGATAAGTGGCCGGTGTCAGCTGCGAGAAGGAGATCATTTGTAATTTTTACCAAGGCTGTTTCAGTGCTGTGATTGTGGCGAAAACCGGACTGAAATGGTTCATAGAGGTTATTGTTTTGAAGGTGGACTTGAAGTTGTGTCGCTACTGTCCTTTCCAGAAGTTTAGTGATGAATGGGAGGTTGGAGATGGGGTGGTAGTTATTTGGATTGTTTGGATCAGAACCTGTTTTTTTTAGAATCGGGGTGACAGAAGCTGTTTTGAGAGATGTAGGGACAGTAGCAGTTGATAAGGAGGATTTAATTATGGACGTTATGATGGGTGAGATAGAGGGCAGACAGGATTTAACCAGGACAGTAGGAATGGGATCAAGCAAGCAGGAGGAGTTCTTGGACTTGGTGATGAGTTTAGTTATTTCTTCGACTGTTGGAAGCTGGAAAGTAGATAGGGTGGAGAGTGGGGAGTCCAGTGTGGAAGTCCAGGGTGGGCTGTTGTAAGCAGAAGCTGAGAAAGAGTTCAATTGGTGATGAATGCTTGTGATTTTGGTACTGAAGAAGTCCAAAAACGTATTACACTGAGCAGTGGAGGTGAGGTGATTGGAGGTTTCAGGAGGCTTAAGTAGTTTGTTGACAGTGGAGAATAAAGTCCGAGTGTTATTTTCACTGTTGTTGATGATGTTGGAGTAGTAGGAGTCATGTCAACACCCTAACCCAATACCATGTGCTCTAATTTTAGGCACCCGTCTCCAATGCGGGACCTTATCAAAGGCTTTCTGAAAGTCTAGATACACGATGTCTGATGAATCTTATAGAATTTTTCGAGGAAGTAACTAGTAGAATGGATAAGGGAGAACCAGTGGATGTGTTATATCTGGTCTTTCAGAAGGCTTTCGACAATGTCCCACATAAGAGATTAGTATGCAAACTTAAAGCACACGGTATTAGGGGTTCAGTATTGATGTGGATAGAGAACTGGCGGCCAGATAGGAAGCAAAGAGTAGGAGTAAACGGGTCCTTTTCAGAATGGCAGGCAGCGACTAGTGGGGTACCGCAAGGCTCAGTGCTGGGACCGTAGCTATTTACAATATATATTAATGATTTGGACGAGGGAATTGAATGCAACATCTCCAAGTTTGCAGATGACACGAAGCTGGGGGGCAGTGTTAGCTGTGATAGGTTGGGTGTGTGGGCAAATGTATGGCAGATGCAGTATAATGTGGATAAATGTGAGGTTAATCACTTTGGTGGCAAGAACAGGAAAGTAGACTATTATCTGAATGGTGGCCGATTAGGAAAAGGGGAGATGCAACGAGACCTGGGTGTCATGGTACACCAGTCATTGAAAGTAGGCATGCAGGTGCAGCAGGCAGTGAAGAAGCGAATGTTATGTTAGCATTCATTGCAAAAGGATTTCAGTATAGGAGCAGGGAGGTTCTACTGCAGTTGTACAGGTGAGACCACACCTGGAGTATTGCGTACAGTTTTGGTCTCCTAATCTGAGGAAATGCATTCTTGCCATAGAGAGAGTACAGAGAATGTTCACCAGACTGATTCCTGGGATGGCAGGACTTTCATATGAAGAAAGACTGGATAGACTCGGCTTGTACTCGCTGGAATTAGAAGATTGAGGGGGGATTTTATAGAAACTTACACAATTCTTAAGGGGTAGAACAGGATAGATGCAGGAAGATTCTTCCCGATGTTTGGGAAGTCCAGAACAAGGGGTCACAGTTTAAGGTTAAGGGGGAAATCTTAGGACCGAGATGAGAAAAACATTTTTCACACAGAGTGGTGAATCTGTGGAATTCTCTGCCGCAGAAGGTAGTTGAGCCCAGTTCATTGGCTATATTGAAGAGGGAGTTAGATGTGCCTAATGGGATCAGGGGGTATGGAGAGAAGGCAGGTACAGGATACAGTGTTGGGTGATCAGCCATGACATATTGAATGGCTCGAAGGGCTGAATGGCCTACTCCTGCACCTATTTTCTATGTTTCTACTACATCCACTGGCTCCCCTTCATCCATTTTACTTGTCACATCCTCAAAAAATTCCAAAGGATTAGTCAAGCATGATTTTCCTTTCATAAATCCATGCTGACTTGGACTAATCCTTTTACTGCTATCCAAATGCCCCATTATTACCTCTTTAATAATTGACTCCAGCATCTTTCCCACCACCGAAGTCAGGCTAACTGGGCTGTAAATCCCCGTTTTCTCTCTCGCTCCTTTCTTGAAAAGTAGGATAACATTAGCTATCCTCCAATCCACAGGAACTGATCCTGAATCTATTGAACATTGGAAAATGATCACCAATGCGTCCACTATTTCTAGAGCCACCTCCCTGAGGACCCTGGGTAGCAGTCCATCAGGCCCAGGAGATTTATCATCCTTCAGTCTCATTAGCGTACCCAATCCTATTTCTCGCCTAATGAAAATTTATTTCAGTTCCTCGACCCCCTTAGATCCTCTGTCCTCCAGTACTTCTGGGAGATTGTTTATGTCGTCCTTAGTGAAGACAGATCCGAAGTACCTGTTCAATTCTTCTGCCATTTCCTTGTTCCCCATAATAATTTCACCCCTGTCTGCCTTCAAGGGACCCACATTTGACTTTGCTATTCTTTTTCTCTTAACATTTCTAAAGAAGCTTTTACTGTCCTTCTTTATATTCCTGGCTAGCTTCCTCTTGTACTTCATCTTTTCAGCCTTTTTTGCCCGTTTTGTTTCCTTCTGCTGTCCTATGAAAATTTCCCAATCCTCTGGCTTCTGGCTACTCTTTGCTGTGTTATACATCTTTTATTTTAGTTTTATTCTATTCCTAACTTCTCTTGTCAGCCACGGTTGCCTCCTACTCCCCTTAGAATCTTTCTTCCTTTTTGGAATGAAATGATCCTGCGTCTTCCGGATTATGCCCAGAAATTCCTGCCATTGCTGTTCGACCGTCATTCCTGCTAGTATCCCTTTCCAGTCTACCTTGGGTACAGTGAGATGAATGAATAAATACGTTTATTGGCCAAGTATGTACACATACAAGGAATTTGCCTTGGTGCTCCACTCGCCAGTAACAACATGACATACAGCAACAATTAAGAATGACACATAAAACATGACACATTTGAGTTACCAAGGGTGAAGGCCATTTAGAACAGAGCACAGAGGGTTGTGAATCTGGAATTCTCTGCCACATAAGGCAGTGGGTCTTAAAGATAGCAGAGTCAAGGGATATGGGATAAGGCAGGAATGGGGTACTAATTGTGGATGAACAGCCGTGATCACAGTGAATGGCGGTGCTGGCTCGAAGGACCGAATGACCTGCTCCTGCACCTACTGTCTATAGGGGGATGCACGTAAGGTCATCAAGTCAAAGGGCGTGACGCACGGAGCAGCACAATCCATGTGGAGTACATGGCAGCTTCCGGAATATACTGTTAATACAGGAAACGCGTACTTTCTTACCCGCTAAAAAACGCAGGAATGGTCATTTTTTGCGCTGTAAATAATTGTGGAAATCGGGGTAAGAGTGAGAGACATTTATCCTACTTCAGAATTCCAAAAGTGAGGAGAAATGATGGTAGAGAGAAGCGAAGGCTGAAGGGACAACAACATCTAAAGTGGTTGGCGGACATTGGCCGTGCAGATTTCAAAATGGAAAATATTAGGAATTATCGCGTTTGCTCACTGCATTTCTTCAACAGTAAGGTATTATTTGTGCTTTTTCAGAAGTGATAAATCTGTCTGTAAAATCGCCCATGGTTCTGAAGTGGATTTTTACATGCAAATAGAAAAGACTTCTGAAGCTAAGTTAATCATTAAAACATCTCCAGACTTACGAGTGGTTTGTGGAAAAGTAAGTTTTCTATCGTTGTTCTATTGAGATGTATATTATGGCAAATAATAAAATGTCCTGGCAGCTTGAACACCCTCTCCCTTTCAAAGATATTGTCAATTTGCTGAAGTTGATTATGCCCAATTAACAGCTAACAATTATGCCATTCTTTGGCTTGCCTCTGAGTGAAATGTTATTCAAAACCCACATATGGTTTGCAATTTTTTTTAATGATAGATTTTGCATGTAAAAACCCATTTGAGAAACATTTTCACTTAAAAAGTTTCAGAACTGATAAATCTGGCTGTAAAAATTTAACATCGCCCATGTTTCTCAAATGGGTTTTTACATGCAAAATTTATCATAAAAAAAATTGCAAACCATATGTGGGTTTTGAATAACATTTCACTCAGATGCAAGCCAAAGAATGGCATAATTGTTAGCTGTTAATTGGGCATATTCAACTTCAGCAAATTAAAAGGGTGTTTAAGCTGTCAGGACATTTTATTATTTGCCAAGACAAGTACACAAAAGAAGACACACACACACACACAGGGAGACAGACACACACACACACAGGGAGACAGACACACACACACAAGGAGACACACACACAGGGATATACACACACACACACACACACACACACACACACACACACACACACACAAACACACACACACACACACACACAGGGAGACACACACACAGATACAGGGAGACACACACACATACACACAGACACACACACAGACACACACACAGGGAGACACACACACACACACACACACACACACACACACACACAGGGAGACACACACACACACACACAGGGAGACACACACACACACACACACACACACACACACACAGGGAGACTCATACACACACAGGGACACTCACACAGGGAGAGACACACACACACACAGGGAGACACACACACACACACAGGGAGACACACGCACACACAGGGAGACACGCACACACAGGGAGACACACACACACAGGGAGACACACACACACAGGGTTACACACTCACACACACACCCACACACACAGGGAGACACACACAGGGAGACAGACACAGGCAGACAGACACACACACACACACACACACACAGGGAGACAGACACACACAGGGTGACACACACACAGACACACACACACAGGGAGACAGACACACACAGGGAGACAGACACACACAGGGAGACACACACACACAGGGTGACACACACGGAGACACACAGACATGCACACATAAAGGGAGACACACACACACACACACACACACACACACACACACAGGGAGACACACACACACACACACACACACACACAGGGAGACACACACAGAGACACACACACACACACACACACACACAGACATGCGCACACACACACAGGGAGACACACACACAGGGAGACACACACACACAGGGAGACACACACACAGACACACACACACACACACACACACAGGGAGACGCACACACAGGGAGCCACACACACACAGGGACATACACACACAGGGACACACACACACAGGGAGACACACACACACAGGGAGACACACACACACACACAGGGAGACACACACACACACACACACACACACACACACACACAGGGACACACACACACACACACACACACAGGGAGAGACACACACACACACACAGGGAGACACACACGCACATACAGGGAGACACACGCACACAGGGTGACACACACTGAGACACACAGACATGCACACATAACACACACACAGGGACATACACACACAGGGACACACACACACACAGGGAGACACACACACACACACAGGGAGACACACACTCACACACACACACACAGGGACATACACACACAGGGACACACACACACACACACAGGGAGACACACACACACGGGGAGCCACACACATGGAGACACAGATGCACACACACACGGCGAGACACAGACATGCACACACACACACAGGGAGACACAGATATGCACACACACACAGGGAGACACGGACATGCACACACACACAGGGAGACACACACACACACACAGGGACACACACACACGCACGGAGACCCACACGCACACGCACACAGGGAGACACGCACACAGGGAGACACGCACACAGGGAGACACACGCACAGGGAGACACACGCAGTGAGACACACACAGTGAGACACACACACACACACACACACACACAGGGAGACACGCGCACACACACACAGGGAGATACACACACACACACACAGGGAGACGCACACACAGAGGGATACACACACACACACCTTTCCTCCCCTCCCTCTCCTCCCCCTCCTTTTTCCTCACGCTTCCTCTTTCTCCCCTTTCTCCTTCCCTTCCTTCATCCCCTTTCTACATTCCCTCCCCCTGTCTCTCTTTGCCTCCATCCATCCCTCCCTTTTTTTCTTTCTCTCTCTCTCTCTTTCTCCCCTCCCTCTCTTTCCCCGGCCGCCCAATGGGGAGTCTGGCGGGCACGGTGTAGCGTGGATTGGCGTTGCTGGCGCTGCCGTGTGAGTTGAAGGGCAGGAGGGAGGGAGCGAGGTTGCCGCGGCAGTCGGAAGCGCAGAGCTTGCAGACGGCGCACAAAAGCGCTGACACCCGCTGCCCGGGACCGACGCGCTTCCCCAATCCGTGCAGATAGATCACTATCATGCGACACAAACTTGATACAAACTGTGCAGCAAAGACCCTTTAGCTCTGCTATAGGATCTTTGCTGTGCAGGGACTGGAGACGGCCTGTCAGCGTGAGAATTCTGTCTTCAGCGTGAGTGCGTGAGAATTGGCTGAAATGCGTGAGAGTCACGCTCAAAGCATGAGAGTTGGCAGCCCTGCTGTTAAACATAGAAAATAGGTGCAGGAGGAGGCCATGTGGCCCTTCGAGCCAGCACCGCCATTTATTTGTGATCATGGCTGATCGTCGCCAATCAATAACCCGTGCCTGCCTTCTCCCCAATTGTTGATGAAATGCAGTGAGCAAACGCGATAATTCCCAATATTTTCCATCTTGATATCTGCACGGCCAATGTTCGCCAACCACTTTAGCTGTTGTTCCGGAAGTGGCGGCGCTGGTGAACGGCTGCGGCTCGCCTGCAGTTCGTTTGTTTTTACTTTTTTGTGTTGTTTTTTTCGGTTTGTTTAGCTAAGTTTTTGGTTTTTAGGTTTTGTTATGTGTGGGGTGGGGTGGGGGGGGAGGTTGAAACAGGGCTTGCTGTCTCTCCCTTCGGGGGAATGCGACTTTCTTGTCTTATCCCCCTTCTGTGCCCTCGTCTGCGCTGAGGCCCAATGGCGGAGCTGGCGACCTCGAGGCTCCAGAGGCAGAGCCTGTCGGGACTCGCCCTGGGCTCGCTCCCGTGAGGGCGGTCCGGCTCGGGGCTGGAACGGTGCTCCCGTGAGGGGCTGAGATGCTCCCGTGAGGGCGGCCCAGCTCGAGGGAAACGGCGCTCCCGTGAGGGCGGCCCAGCTCGAGGGTAACGGCGCTCCCGTGAGGGCGGCCCAGCTCGAGGGAAACGGCGCTCCCGTGAGGGCGGCCCAGCTCGAGGGTAACGGCGCTCCCGTGAGGGCGGCCCAGCTCGTGAATAACGGCGCTCCCATGAGGGCTGCCTGGCGCGGGGCTGAGACGCTCACGTGAGGTCGACCCGGCTCGGGGCTGGAACGGTGCTCCGTTGGCTGAGACGACGTTCTGGCGGCCGTGGCCTGAGTCTGGGTTTCGGCCGCGGGCCAGTGGACGACGTCGTCAACAGCTGCGTCCGCTGGACTGGAGGGCGGCAGCTTCGACCACCCCGGGCCGCAGTGTTTGAACCGGCCCGTTCGCGGAGCTCGGAGAGCCGCGGGACTGATTTACCATCGCCTGGTGGGGTATCGCCTCAGCGCAGAGGGAGAAGAGGAGGGAAGAGGCAGCAGCCTAAGATTTTTTTTGCCTCCATCACAGTGAGGAGGTGCCTGGTGGACTCACTGTGGTGGATGTTAATTTGCGTTTACTGTCTGTTTTGTTGTTTATTATTGTATGTATGGCTGCAGGTAACGACATTTCGTTCAGACCGTAAGGTCTGAATGACAAAAAAAAAGGATCTAATTTTAATCTAATTTTGTTGTCCCTTCCGCTGCCGCTTCTCCCTACCGTCGTTTCTCCTCACTTTTAGAATTGTGAAATAGGATAAATGTCTCTCACGCTTACCCCGATTTCCATAATTATTTACAGCGCAAAGATAGTGAGGTCAAGGAATGGTAGGGAAGTGTCGGAAATAAACCTACTGACTCCCATGGCTATCTGGACCAAAGATATAAGATCTTTGATCTGGACTACACTTCTTCCCACCTTATAGCGCTGCTCTATAAGCTTTGACAGACGAGGCTGCAACTGAATATCAAACAGGGTCACGTGTGAGGAGGCGGCTCCGATTGGCGGAGAGAGCTGTCTGTCCGAGGCTCGACCAATAGGACGCGGTCACCGGCGGCGGGGACGCGGCTCTGATTGGTTGTGGTTATGAGGGGGCGGGACTGTCTCCCATTGGCCGCTGGCGCTGCCCGTTAATGAGAGGGGGCGGGACCTGGTCGCCGGTCACGTGAGGCAGCGTACGACGGGAGGAGGTAGGCCCCGTTCGGCGCCGGGAGCTCAGGTGGGAACAGCCGCTACTGCTCGGCCCCGCGTCCTTTCACCACCCGTTCCTCCCTTCCCCAGCGCCATCCTGCGGCCGGCGACCCGAGGAGCCGGAGCCCGATGCGTGCAGGGGGGATGTGAGTGAGTGAGGAAGGAGAGGAGGTCTGGGCGCCCTCTGGTCCTCCGAGTGTAGAGTCTCTGGTCCTCCGAGTGCAGCGTCTCTGGTCCTCCGAGTGCAGCGTCTCTGGTCCTCCGAGTGCAGCGTCTCTGGTCCTCCGAGTGCAGCGTCATTGGTCCTCCGAGTGCAGCGTCCCCTGGCGGCGGGAGTCCGTGACGCACCGTCTTTGTCCCTCTGTTTGCAGCGCCACCTGGCGGCGGGAGGGTTGAGTTTAGTTTATTGTCACATGTACCGAGGTTCAGTGAAAAGCTTTGTTGTTGCTAACCGATCAGCAGAAAGACAACACGTGATCACAATCGATCCGTCCACAGTGTACGGATACGGGATGAAGAGAATAACGTTGAGTGTAAGACTTGTGTGACTCCAGTGCGGAGACAAGGTTTCTCCCTGTATAAGGTCAAAAGTGATAGCAGCAGAATTAGGCCATTCGGCCCATCAAGTCTATTCCGCCATTCAATTATGGCCGATCTATCTCTCCCTCGTAACCCCATTCTCCTGCCTTCTCCCCATAACCACTGACACCCATATCTCGGTACACGGAACGGTAATGAGCCAATATTAGGAGAAGGGGAGGTGCAACGAGACCTGAGTGTTCCTGTACATCAGTCACTGAAAGTACACATGCAGGTGCAGCGGATAGTAAAGAAAGCTAATGGCATGTTGGCCTTCATTGCGAGAGGATTTGAGTTTAGGAGGTCCTACTGCAGCTGTACAGGGCACTGGTGAGACCGCACCTGGAGTATTGTGTGTAATTATGGTCTGCTAATTTGAGGAAGGAATTTCTTCCTATTGAGGGAGTGCAGCGTAGGTTCACCAGGTTAATTCCCCCAGGCAGACAAAAATGCGGGAGAAACTCAGCAGGTGAGGCAGCTTCTATGGAACAAAGGAATTCCTTCGCTTTATAGAAGCTACCTCACCAGCAGAGTTTCTCCAGCATTTTTGTCTACCTTCGATTTTTCAAAGCATCTGCAGGTCTTTCTTAAACAGGTTAAATCCCAGGATGGCGGGACTGACATATAATGAAAAAAATATGTTGACTGGACTTGTATTTGTGGAGTTTAGAAGGAAGAGAGGGAATCTTATAGAAACTTATAAAATTATTAAAGGATTGGACAGGGTAGATGCAGAAAATATGTCCCCGATGTTGGGGGAATCCACAACCAGGGGTCACAGTTTAAGAATAAGGGATAGGCCCAACCCCCGCTCCAACTCCCGAGGATCCCATTGCCCGACGAGCTGGGAACCGCCAGCCGCACTCGCCGCCCCACCTAGAGGCCGCCGGCCAACTCCGCCGGGCGCCGGTGAAAGCCGAGCACCAGCCATCAACGGGGGGGACCCAAAACGCTGCAGCAACTCAGCGGGACGGGCAGTATCTCCGGAGAAAAGGAATTGGTGACGTTTCAGGTCGAGACCCTTCTCCAGAGATGTTGCCTGACCCGCCGAGCCACCGCAGCGCATCCCCACCGATGATCGGCGCTCGGCTCCCGCCGGCACCGAGGTGACCAACCGACAGGCACTGGACAAGGCGAGAAGCGCAGCCGACGGTCCCCGGCCTGCCCAGGAATAGGCCCCCTGGGAGCTGGAGCAGAGCCGAGCGCTGGCTGCAAGTTCAGGGCCACCATCGCATAGGGCCGGCGCCCCACCAGTCCAGGGCTGCAGACCAACCCGGTGGGACAGGCAGAGCCGAGCTGGAGCCAGTGCCTGTACTCCCCACGCTGGCTGCAAGCCCTGGGCCACCACTGCCCTGTCAGCTCAGGGCCAACCCGGACACCTCCGGACACTCCCGGACAGGGATGGGACACCCGGGAGGGGACGGATAAGGTCCAGCAGCAACTCAACGGCGCCTGCAGTTCCAGAGACCCGGGCCCAACCACGGGCGAAACGCAGACCTGCACCCACACAGCAGCATAGCCGCCAAGAATGTTTATAGCGAATGACCTATGACCTGGGCATTCGCAGTCAGAATAACGAACTCGCTTATTCACTGGATGTTTTCAAGACTAGATTTTTAAGTTAGATTTAGCTCTAAGGCTGACGGAATCAAGGGATATGGGGAAAACACAGGAGCAGGGTATTTAGTTTCTGGATGATCAGTCGTGGTCATAGTGAATGGCGGTGCTGGTTCGAAGGTCTGAATGGCCTACTCCTGCACCTATTGCCTGTTACCTTCTCCCAACTGACAATGATCTATTCTACATTTTCCTTGAACCTCATTCCCTTTGTCCTGTTTTCACTCCTTACACTTCCTTATCTCCGTATTTGGTTTCAAGATGGCAGCGCTGGCTTAAGCGCGGCCCACCTGCAGTCCGTCTGTTTTTTTTTTTTTTTCTCTTTCTTTTTGTTTCTTGTCATGTTTAGTTAATTTTGTTTTATTAAGTTGTGTATGTGTGTGGGTGGGGTGGGAGAAACATGCTTTGGTCTTCCTTCCGGGGATGCGACTTTGTTTTTTTGTCGTATTCCCCGTCTCCGTCTGCGCCGAGGCCTAATGGCGGAGCTTGCGGCATCGGTGCCGTAGCGGCGGCAGCAGCAGCGGAGACCCGACTCGGTCCCGGAACCGTGGTGGCGGCGGCGGCAGCAGCAGCGGAGACCCGACTCGGCCCCGAAGTTGCGGCGGCGGCAGCAGCAGCGGTAGCGGAGACCCGACTCGGCCCCGGAACCGTGGCGCAGCAGCAGCAGCGGAGACCCGACTCGGCCCCTAACCTGTGGTGGCGGCGGCAGCAGCAGCAGCGGAGACCCGACTCGGCCCCGGAACCGTGGCGGCGGCGGCGGCAGCAGCGGAGACCCGACTCGGCCCCGAAGCTGTGGCTGCGGCAGCAGCAGCGGAGACCCGACTCGGCCCCGAAGTTGTAGCGGCGGCGGCAGCAGCAGCGGAGATCCGACTCGGCCCCGGAACCGTGGCGGCGGCAGTGGAGACCCGACTCTCGGAGCTGTGGCGGCGGCAGCGACCACCCACGGAGTTTGAACCGTCGCCTCGGCGCAGAGGGAGAACAAAGGGAAGAGACAAAGACTTTAAGATTTTGCCTTCCACCACAGTGAGGAGGTGTTTGGTGAACTCACTGTGGTGGATGTTAAATTTGTGTTGATTGTGTGTTTTTGTCATTTTTTAATTATATGTATGACTGCAGGGAAACAACATTTCGTTCAGACCGAAAGGTCTGGATGACAATAAACGAATCTAATCTAATCTAATCTAAAATCTAATCTAATTTCCCATCGGACTGAAGAAGGATCTCGACCCGAAACATCACGCATCCCCTCTCTCCACAGAAGCTGCCTGACCCGATGAGTGACTCCAGCACTGTGACCTTCTTCCCACGATGCATGCTGCCCCCCCCCCCCCCATGTGCAACGGCAGGGTGCGTGGCCGGCAGTCCCCCTCGGATTGGTGGTGACGTCAGTGCGCTGATCGTGCAGCCCCCCTTCTCCCACTTGCTTCCTCACCCCCTCCCATCTCCCCCTCCCACAACCCCTCCCCCCCCCGCTATCCCCTCATAACCCTTCTCCCCCTCCCCTCACTTCCACTGTCCTCACCCCCCTTCCCCACTTCCCCCCCTTGCCTCCTCACCACCTCTCCCCTCCTTCCCCTCATATCTCCCCAGTCACCTCCCCCCCCCACCCTCCACCTTACACCCCTCCCGCTCCCCCCCCCTCCCCCCCCTTCAAGCACCAGAAATGTTCACACGTTAGTAATGTCCTGTTTACCAGCTTGTTGACCCTCTGTGTTCCCCTGCTGCAGAGTTTAGGAGCCATTGCTGTAGACGGAGAGACGGGGATGTGAGCGGCCATTGAGGGCGGCCAGGGTGCCGGTGAGACCCCACCCCTCCCCATCTGCTCGGTGTGCGACCAGAGCTTCAGTGGAGGACCACATGACGGGGCACAACAAGGAGAAGCGTTATGAGTGCAACGTGTGTGGCAAAGCCTGGCAGTACCCGAGCCGTCTAGAGATCCACCGGCGGGTGCACACAGGAGAACGTCCCTTTGATTGCTCCGACTGCGGCAAGAGCTTTACCTGTTTGTCGGTGCTGCGGGTGCACCGGCAGGTGCACACGGAAGAACGCCCCTTTGAATGCTCCAACTGCAGCAAGAGCTTCAAGACGGCGCATGAACTGGAGAGACACCGGCGAGTGCATACTGGCGAGAAGCCCTATGGCTGTACCACCTGCGGGACAAGCTTTGCCTGGTTGTCGGGGCTGCGGGAGCACCGGTGGATACACATGGGCGAGAAGCCCCATGGCTGCTCCACTTGTGGCAAGAGCTATGGCCAGTTGTGGAGGCTGCGGGAGCACCGGCGGGTGCACAGCAGCGAGCGGCCCTTCTCCTGCTCCGTCTGCGGCAAAGGCTTCAAGTCGTGCAAGACCCTGAAGGTGCACAGGCGCCTGCACACCGGGGAACGGCCCTACACCTGCAGCGAGTGTGGCAAGAGCTTCACCCATTCCAACAGCCTGCTGTCCCACCAGCACACCCACACCGGGGAGCGGCCCTACACCTGCAGCGACTGCGGCAAGGGCTTCGCCCATTACAGCAACCTGCTGTCCCACCAGCGCACCCACACCGGGGAGCGCCCCTTCACCTGCACCCAGTGCAGCAAGGGCTTCACCAAGTCCAGCAGCCTGCTGTCCCACCAGCGCACCCACACCGGCGAGCGCCCCTACACCTGCAGTGACTGCGGCAAGGGCTTCATCTGCTCCAACAGGCTGCTGTCCCACCAGCGGGTGCATGACAGCGACCGTCCCTTCCCCAGCCCGGTGGGTGGAGAGTGTTTTTCCATGGCCTCCCATGCCTTGTCTCACCAGCGCGTGCACAGCAGAGGCCAGCCCTACGACTGCCCCTACTGCGGTGAGTCGTTTAACAGCTCGCGGGGGTTGCGGCAGCACCGGCGGGCTCACGCCGGCGAGCAGCTGCACCCACTGCGGCAAGAGTTTCAAGAGAGCACGGGGGCTGCGGGAGCAACAGCGGATACACACCAGAGAGAAATGAATGAATGAATACGTTTATTGTCATTGCACAATACTGTGCAACAAAATTCCATTGCATCTCCTCCGGTTAAAAAATACAAACACATTGACACATATGTACACTTATTAGTAAAAATAATAAATAAGTATTTAAAAAGAATTTGAAAAGAATGTTGCAATTCTTGGAATTACCTTTGAGTGCACTGAATGTGACAAGGGTTTCACCCGCATGTCCAGCCTGTGGCAGCACCAGTGTGCCCACAGCAGTGAGCGTTCCTTCCCCTGCCCGTCCTGTGGTAACGGCTTCACCCGCCTTGACCACCTGCTGGAGCACCGGGGAGTCCACACTGGCCAGCGCCCCATCACCTGCCCGCTCTGTGGCAAGGCCTTTGCCCGCTTCTCCAGCCTGCTGACACACCGCAACGTGGATAGGCACTGTTTAGGTAGACACAAAATGCTTGAAGGAATGGGTAATGTTTCAGGTCGAGACCCTCTTCAGTCTCGACCCAAAACATCACCAATTCTTTCTCCCCAGAGATGCTGCCTGTGTTACTCCTGCATTTTGTGTCCTTTTTTGAAAACCAGTTTTCAACAGTTCCTTGTTTTTAAACCATTCTGGTTAACCATCTCTGCACCTTCCCCAAAGCCTCCACATCTGTCCTGTAATGGAGTGACCAGAAATGTACGCAATACTCCAAATGCTACCTGACCAATGTCCCTTAAAGCTGCACATATACATTCCTCTCTCTTTATCTCACACCCTTTTATCTCCTTATTTTCTCTCGCCTCTGTCACTTACTCCACTCACCTGCCAATCACCCCCTCATCTGTTAACATCGTGCCAGTCTGAAGAAGGGTCCCGACCCACTAATCTTCTGGGATTTTTTGAAGATGTAATTAGGATAATGGGCAAGGGAGAGCCAGTGGATGTAGTATACCTGGACTTTCAGAAAGCATTTGATAAGGTCCCATATAGGCGATTAATGGGCAAAATTAGGGCACATGGTATTGGGGGTAGTGCTGACATGGATAGAGAAGTGGTTGGCAGACAGGAAACAAAGAGTAGGGATTAACCGGTCCCTTTCAGAATGGCAGACAGTGACTAGTGGGTTACCGCAAGGCTCGGTGCTGGGACCGCAGCTATTTACAATATACATCAATGATTTGGATGAAGCGATTCATTAGCACATTAGCAAATTTGCAGATGACACAAAGCTGGGTGGCAGTGTGAACTGTGAGGAGGATGCTATGAGAATGCAGGGTGACTTGGACAGGTTGGGGGAGTGGGCAGATGCATGGCTGATGAAGTTTAAAGCGGATAAATGAGAGGTTATCCACTTTGGTAGCAAAAACAGGAAGGCAGATTACTATCTAAATGGCGTCAAGTTGGGAAAGGGGGAAGTACAACGGTATCTGGGGGATCCTTGTTCATCAGTCTATGAAAGTAAGCATGTAGCTACAGTAGGCAGTGAAGAGAGTGAATAGCATGTTGGCCTTTATAACAAAAGGAATCCAATATAGGAGCAAACAGGTAATTCTGCAGTTGTTCAGAGCCCTAGTGAGACGACACCTGGAGTATTGTGTGCAGTTTTGGTCCCCTAATTTGCGAAGGCCATTCTTGCTATTGAGGGAGTGCAGCGTGGGTTTACAAGGTTAATCCCGGGATGGCGGGACTGTCATATGCTGAGAGAATGGAGCAGCTGGGCTTGTACACTCTGGAGTTTAGAAGGATGAGAGGGTATCTCATTGAAACTTATAAGATTGTTACGGGTTTGGGCACGCCAGAGGCAGGAAACATGTTCCCGATGTTGGGGGAGTCCAGAACCAGGGGCCACAGTTTAAGAATAAGGAGTAAGTCATTTAGAATGGAGACGAGGAAATACTTTTTCTCACAGAATTCTCTGTGTCTGTGGAATTCTCTGCCTCACAGGGCGGTGGAGGCAGATTCTCTGGATGCTTTCAAGAGAGCTAGATAGGGTTCTTAAAATAGGAAGTCGGGGGATATCGGGAGAAGGCAGGAACGGGGTGCTTATTGGGGATGATCAGCCATGATCACATTGAATTCCGGTGCTGGCTCGAAGGGCCGAATGGCCTACTCCTGCACCTATTGACTATTATGCTGAAGGCACAATTGCATATATTTATAAGAAATTAGGCAAAGAGCCATGTGAGCCGTTAGGAGAGAGGTTCAAATCAGATCAGCTGTGTTCTTATTGAAAGGTGGGATATCCTTGTTTGGCCGAGGGGCGACTTCTCTGCTGATTAATATGGTTGAATAAAAGCCTCAGACAAGTAAATTAAATTAATGGAGTAACTCGGCAAGGCAGACTGGAAGTCTGAAGAAGGTCTCAAACTGAAACACACCCATTCCTTCTCTCCAGAATTACTGCCTGTCCTGCTGAGTTACTGACCTTTCTGTCCTTGGCCTCCTCCACTGTTAGAGTGAGGCACAGAGCAAATTGGAGGAACAGCACCTCATATTTGGCTTGTGCAGGTTACACTCCAGCAGTATGAATATTGCCGTCTCTAACCTTTGCTTTCCCTCTATCTCCACCCCAACCCCCTTCCTAGTTCTCCAACCAGTCTGACTGTCCCGTGATTAAATGTTATCACTGTGAGTTTCGTTGTCACCTTCTCCCAATTAACAATGATCTATTCTACATTTTCCTTGATCCCTAACCCCTTTGATGTTTCGTTTTCACACCTTACACTTCCTTATCTCTGTGTCTCCCTCTCCCCTTACTCTCAGACTGAAGAAGGGTCTCGACCAGGAACGTCACCCATTCTTTCTCTCCAGAGATGCTGCCTGTCCTGCTGAGTTACTCCAGCACTTTACATTACAAATTTGTATCATCTGGGCTTTTATTGACACCTTCCAAGGTCGAGCAGTTTCCATTAATTAAATATTATTCATGTATCGGATGCATGCGTTGCTGTGGTCAGGGATGGGGATTGAACCTGTCGCACTGAGTGAGGCGGGGGTGGGGGAGGGACTCGGGGTTGAGGGAGGGGCTGGGGTTGGGGGAGAGGCTGGGGCGCGGGCAGCCGCCCCCATCCGTTGTCAATCACGGGGCAGCATCGTCACCGCTCTCCTGCTGCTACGTCACCGCCCGGAGGCGCGCCCTTTGCGCGTGCACGTCACGCAGTCGCGAAGACGGTTTAACGGCCGCGCTCGCGCCGCCACCGGTCACCTGATCCTCCAACCGTCAGCGCAGGCCGCGCCCACCCCTCTGTTCCCATTGGATGCCGGCGGTGTCCGTCAGTGGTCTCAGCCAATGGCGGAGACGGACCCGTCGAGGGGGCGTGTGTCCCGCAGGTCCCGCCCCGGACATGCGGGTCCAATCCCGCGCGCAGGCGCAGCGCAACTCCGTTGCTGTAGAAACCAAAGATCCGCCACAGGATCTTCGCTAGAAACATAGAAACCTGGTGCAGGAGGAGGCCATTCGGCCCTTCGAGCCAGCAACGACATTCATTGTGATCATGGCTGACCGTCCCCTATCAATAACCCGTGCCTGCCTTCTCCCCATATCCCTTGACTCCACTCGCCCCTAGAGCTCTATCTAACTCTCTCTTAAATCCATCCAGTGACTTGGCCTCCACTGCCCTCTGTGGCAGGGAATTCCACAAATTCACAACTCTCTGGGTGAAAACGGTTTTTCTCACCTCAGTCTTAAATGACCTCCCCTTTATTCTAAAACTGTGGCCCCTGGTTCTAGACTCCCCAACATTGGGAACATTTTTCCTACATCTAGCTTGACCAGTCCTTTTATAATGTTATATGTTTCTATAAGAACCCCCTCATCCTTCTAAACTCCAGTGAATACAAGCCTAGTCTTTTCAATCTTACCTCATATGACAGTCCCGCCATCCCAGGGATCAATCTCGTGAACCTACGCTGCACTGCCTCAATCACAAGTAAGTAAGTACATTTTATTTATATAGCACGTTTAAATGAACTCGCGTTGAAACCAAAGTGCTTTACATAAAATAAATAATTACGTTTCCGTACATCCATAGATAAATTAAAAGAAAGAAAAATTTTACAACACATCATAGAATTCAACATGAACGTCCCCCCACAACAGAATCAAAATGTTCCACTGTGGGGAAAGGCATCAGAAAGTTAAGTCCTCTTCCTCTGTGAATCACCCGAGGTCGGGGCCTATTTGTCGCCTCCGCAGCCAGTCCGATGTTTTCAGGCCCTCTTGCCGGAAAGCTGGAACGCCGGCGTCGAGTGAAACACTCCTCAGCAGTTTGGAATGTCTGGAGCGGCCACTTCCTCCCTGGAGACCGCGGCTCCTGAAGTCCTTAGTTGGTTGGAGCTCCGACTCTGGCGATCGCGGATCTCAGGCTCCGGGTGCCTTAAATCTAGTGCTGCCCGCGGCTGGACGCCCGCAGACACAGCTCCTCGGATGTTGGAGTCAGCGGTCAACGCACTCCGGAGCTTGCCGCAATGCGACCCGGTAAGGCATTGCCCGCTCCATGATGGTGTCCCAGCGCTGCATTTTGTTGTTATGCAACTGCAGAAGAACCTATTTACTCCTATACTGAAACCCTCTTGTTATGAAGGCCAACATTCCATTAGCTTTCTTCACTGCCTGCTGTGTCTGCACGCCACCCTTCAGTGACCGATGTACAAGGACGCCCAGGTCCCTCTGTACCTCCCCCTTACCTAACCTAACCCCATTCTGCATCTGTATCTTTGACTATAGTCACTGGTTGTCGCAAACGTATCCCACACCCACTAGGGACAATTTTTACATTCACCAAGCCAATTAACCTACAAACCTGTACGTCTTTGAAATGTGGGAAAAAAACAGGAGATCTCTGGGAAACCCCATGCAGGTCACAGGGAGAACGTGCAAACTCCGTACAGACAGGGCCTGTAGTTTCCAGCGCTGCTTTGTTGTAATGCAGCAACTCTACCGCTGCGCCATCGTGAATCCCCGGGGAGAGTGGCGCCGTTTGTCAACCTGGTGCCCGCTCATCAGTGAAGGGGTTCCTGCGGCCGCAGCCGCCCAGTGACACCCCGTGTTTATGCATCACCGGGCAGTGAGGGGTCTGCCGTGGGGATGTTCATACAAGGAGCACAGAATTAGGCCAGTCGGCCCATCTAGTCTACCCCGCCATTCAATCATGGTTAGACACAAAATGCTGGAGTAACTCAGCGGGACTGGCAGCATCTCGGGAGATAAGGAATGGGGGACGTTTTAGGTTGAGACCCTCCTTCAGGCTGGTTAGGGATAAGGGAAACGAGAGATATAGATGATGATTTTTGTCTTAGACTCAATCATGGCTGTGAGGAAAGAGTTAACAGACATGGTTGATTTAGACTAGGGGTAGAAAAATATAACTTAGAAAGAAATAAGATGTCAGCAGAAGCCAGACTGCTAGTAGAATAGAAAGTAACGATATAAAGAACAGAGATAAATTCTAGATAAAAAGTAGCAATAGAAATACTTCAGTAGAAGTTTGGGTGGGCGTTCCACGACATTCTCGTGGGAATCTGGGTTTTATGTTATGATTGGAATGGGTCAATGGGTGTGAAAATAGTGAAAAGAAATGTATAAAGATAGAAGACATCCCAATCCTCGGTGTGCCTCTAGGGGACATCAGAGAAGAGGCACCTATTCTGCAGAATATGAAATTAATAAAAACACTTCTTTGTCTGAATTTGTCTCAAGAGCATTTGTGATTTTTGAATCTCACAACTTGGGGGCTCGTTTCCGAGATCCAATACTCTGGACAGCTGACGGGAGTAGACGGACGAAGGGAAGGTGCACCCTGCTGAGTTCAGCGGTCTCAGACTCCTTGCTTGCCGTCAGCTGTTTAAGCAGTAGTATCCGGACCACACAGAGACTCGACAAAGAAGTGGGAGTAGTTGGAAATCGCGAAAAATCAATCGAGCAATTCCAGTGCATGGAACCCAGGTAGGAAAATGACCATTAAGTACTTCCTGGGCTATTGATGAACACGGTACGATGAACACGGTATTAAGAGTATAAGACCTTGTGGTTAACGCCCTGAAGCATTAGGGGGCTGCAAGGCAAACCCAGAAGGGAGGGGAAAAGGCTGTAGGCCAAATCCCCGCATTCTGCCCAATAGTCCGTTGGGGCAAATGCTGGACCCTGGAGGACAGGAAATAACCAGGGGTTGGAGAAGCCAACAATGATAAGTTATAGTCAGTTGGGAAAATGCCGAGCTGCATATGGGCAGGAAGTACCCACGGAAAATGCAGAGCTGCATATGGGCAGGAGATACCCACAGAAAATGCAGAGCCGGAGGGGGCCAAAATACCCAAGGGAAAGAGAAGACAGGGGCCGGGGTGGACGAAGATCACCCGGCTAACAGGACGGGGAGTCAAAGGGCGGTAGGGGAAGATAAGAAGTTCGGTAGAAATTAGACCCCTGAGGGAGGTACCTAGGAGAGGTCCCTGAGGGGGAAGGGGGTTTGTTAAATAGCCTCATTGAAGATCCTTTAGGTCTGACAAGAACAGTTAGATCAATTCCTTTTCACAGAAGGGAAAAACAAGTAGTAAAGATTATGTTGCAGGCAGTAGAAAAACAGCAAATAAGGAACAGATAGAGACAGGATGATGAGGGAGTTACTCCCGAAAGTAGCAGATAAGAAGACGGCAAAGGCCGGGGACAAGAGTGCAGGACAGGGAGAAAATATAAATTGAATAATCTATTTGAAGTAAGAATGAAACGAAGTGATTTTTTGAAAACCGGTTTGGAACAAATGGTTGAAATGAGCAAGTTGTAAAATTGAACACAGACGCCCCCGTGGCGGAGGTGGGAATTCCCACTGTGTTTGGGCCGCAGGGGATTGTGAACAAGCTGCAAAAAAATGAACTCTTTGTATCCTGGTAACCTGAAAAAGAGAAGTTGTAAAAATCGTTTCTAGATGTTCTTTTAGATTTCTTGTCAGTAAAGTTAACTGGAAATAAGTTAATTGATGAAACATGACCAGCTTTTATGTTGTTTTGTGGTAGACATACAAGTTGAGAAACACAGAGAGAGAGAGAGAGAGAGAGAGAGACAGACACAGAGACACAGAGAGAGCCAGATACAGAGAGAGAGAGAGAGAGAGACAGACACAGAGACAGCCAGACACAGAGAGAGAGATTTTATTTATTTAGCGAATGCAAAGTCCTTTAGCCAAGCAGTTGCCTCTTGATCTGCTGTATGAAGGGTGACAAGTCCTCCTTTGAGTCTTTGTTGAAGGCATGCTTCAATGATGTGTTGTAAGGGAGTGTCACAAGCACACCGTGGGGTTGGGCTGCTGCCCCATTTGTGAAGGCTGGCCAAGCAATGGCCAATGCCAGTCCTGAATCTATTCAGCGTCGAGATGAGAGAAGACGAGAGACGAGAGAGAGCGATGAGTGGGAGGCGAGAGAGAGGAGGAGAGAGAGAGAGATGGCGAGGAATCTAGAGAGAGAGAGGATAGAGAGAGAGCGAGAGAGATCGAAGCGCTAGAGAGGAGAGAGATAGGAGAGAGGCGATCTCTCGAGAGAGAAGAGAGAGAGAGATAGAGACGAGACACAGATAGACGAGAGAGAGCACCGGAGAGAGATAGAGAGAGACCGCATAGACACAGCTAGGAGCGGAGAGACCACACCAGTACCACAACAGTAACAGACCCCATTTCGACCGAGGAACGAAAAGGCTTACAACAATCATTGAGAATTTATTATAGGACGGGTTCCCCCTGACCATACTCCGATCCCCTACCAGTCAGAAAGACCGACGGGACATTTAGACTCGTACAGGACTTGAGGGAACTGAACAAGGTGGTCCAAGCCCGACACCCGGTAGTGCCTAACCCTTACACCATCATGGGACGGATACCCCCAAGCCACAAATGGTTTAGTGTGGTAGATTTAAAGGATGCCTTCTGGAGCTGTCCGCTGGCAACAGAGAGTAGAGACGTATTCGCCTTTGAGTGGGAAAACCTAAAAACCGGGCGAAAGCAACAATTCCGGTGGGCGGTGCTCCCTCAAGGTTTTACAGAATCACCAAATTTATTCGGCCAAATTTTAGAGCAGGCATTGGAGGATTTCCCAGGACACGGGGAAACGCAACTATTACAGTATGTGGATGACCTCCTTTTGTCAGGAGAGAGAGAAGAGGAAGTAAGGGAGGCCACAATAAGCCTGTTAAACTTCTTGGGAAGGAAGGGGTTAAGAGTGTCCCGTAACAAGCTTCAATTTGTGAAACAAGAGGTAAAATATCTGGGACATCTGATAAATGGAGGAAAGAGACAAATAAACCCCGAAAGGATAGCTGGGCTCACGGGAGTACCAATACCAAAGAATAAGAAAGAGAACCGAAAATGCCTGGGATTGATAGGATACTGTCGACTGTGGATAGATGATTACTCCAGACAAGTAAAATTCCTGTATGACAAATTGGGAGAAGAAAAAGACAAAGTTCAGTGGACCCCAGAACAGGAGTTGGAATTTGGGAAATTAAAGAACAGTGTGATTACTGCTACCGTGTTGGCTCTGCCCTCAGTAGAACAACCTGTCCACCTGTTTGTAAATTCAGACAAGGGGGTGGCACTAGCGGTACTCACCCAGAAAAGAGGGGGAAATCGACAGCCAGTGGCCTTCCTCTCGAAAATATTAGATCCAGTCTCCAGGGGATGACCGGGATGCATACAAGCGGTAGCAGCTACCGCAATATTGGTGGAAGAGAGTAGGAAATTAACCTTTGGAGGCACTCTGGTTGTTTCTACACCACACACAGTAAGAACCATACTCACTCAGAAATCCAACAGATGGTTAACAGACTCTAGACTTTTGAAGTATGAGGCCATCCTGATGGAAAAAGACGATTTGATGATAATTACGGATAAGAACCTTAACCCGTCCCAATTCCTGTATCCAGCGGAGAAACAGGGCGACAAGGAAGAGGGCCCAGTACACTGCTGTAGTGAAATAATAGATTTACAGACAAAAAGTAGATAAGACTTAGAAGAGCAACCTCTGGCTGAGGGCAGCCGGTGGTTTATAGATGGATCCTCCAGGTGCATAGGTGGAAAAAGACATAGTGGGTACGGTATAGTAAATGGGGAAACGATGGAGGACATTGAAAGCAGCAGTCTGCCTGGTAGTTGGTCAGCTCAATCTTGTAAATTATATGCATTAATGAGAGCTTTAGAATTATTGGAGGGGAAGGAATGAACAGTATATACGATTCAAAATACGTTTTTGGAGTAGTACACACCTTTGGGAAGATCTGGAAAGAGCGAGGAATGATAACAACTCGAGGTAAAGAACTAGCGCATGAGCAATTGGTAGGACAGACACTGGAAGCCTTGCAAAAACCACAACGAATAGCCATAGCACATGTGGCAGGGCATCAGAAGGGTAACACCCTGGAGGCCAGAGGAAATAGGGCAGTGGATGAGGTTGCAAAAAGAGCAGCCACAGAACAGATGGTAGAAATTAAGTCACAAATACCGTTAAGGGAACCAGAGGAAAAGATACCTATCTTTAGTGAGAAAGAACAGGAAACCATGAAAGAAATGGGGGTCAGCGTACTTCAAATGGGAAATGGTGGACACCAAATGGAAAGCAGCTATTGAACAAAGAAATAATGAGGGAGTTATTAGGGAGATTACATGGACAAAGCCATTGGGGAACACAAGCCCTCTGTGAAACCCTCCTCAGAACCTACGCTGGCTGTGGGATGTTTACCATGGCCAAACAAGTCATAAGGGGCTGTGTAATATGTCAGCGAATTAATAAGAACATCATGAGGGCAGTCCCAGGAGGAGGACAACCATTAGCAGTTAGGCCCTTCCAAAGAATACAGATAGATTTTACCGAGCTGCCCCGGGTACGAACATGGAAGTACCTGTTAGTGGTAGTGGACCATTTCACCAGATGGGTAGAGGCATTCCCCACAGCAACTGCCACCTCACAGGCGGTAGCCAAGATATTATTAGAACAAATTATACCCAGATATGGGATTGTGGAAACAATAGACTCAGATAGAGGGACCCATTGTGCCTCCAAAACACATGAAATGATATGTGAAGCACTGCGAATAGAATGGAAATTGCATACACCATGGCATCCCAAGAGCTCAGGAAAGGTGGAAAGAATGAATGGCACCTTAAAGACCCAAATCACCAAGTTGATAGAGGAAACGAGACTCCCCTGGACTAAGTGCCTTCCGATAGCCCTGTTGAGAATCCGAACGGCACCTCGAAAAGACATAGGGATATAACCATATGAAATGTTATTCGGTCTCCCATACTTAGGGAAGATAGAAGGAGTCCCAACAATACAAGGGAACGATGTGTTCCTGAGGAACTATTTACTGGCAGTGTCCCAATCTCTTGCAGAACTAAAAATTAAAGGATTGCTGGCCCAGAGCCCACCACTGGACTTTCCGATTCACTCAGTCAAGGCTGGAGACTGGGTATTGATAAAAACGTGGAAAGAAGAAAAGCTGCAACCTAAGTGGACTTGACCCTATCTGGTGTTACTAATCACGGAGACAGCAGTGCGAACAAAAGAGAAAGGGTGGACACACGCAAGTCGAGTTAAGGGTCCTGTGGAGGCCCCACCAGATGATATCAGCCCGTGGACTGTGCGCAAAGGAGAAGAACCATTGTCTTTAACATTTACCAAGAACCCGCAGGAAAAATGAAGATTTCGTGTTGGTGGGTCGTGTGTTGGGTGGTACCCAACTTGTAAGTAATGTAACATGCATAAAAATCACAATACCACAGAATAGAAGGTCCACCACCATCCCATGTAATGTGTGTAAAGGAAAATCGTGGTGCGGCTATAGAATGTATGTATGCACCCATCCCTGTAAAGATTGGCACGCGGTGTTTACTTCATCAACATATGGGTGGCATCGGACCATCTGTCAAACTGATAGGTGGAGAGTATATCAAAACCCGAACGAGAAATTGCTAGGACGCGTATATGTGAGCATACAGAGTGTCCAAATACAGGAAAGTGGTAGGTATTGGATATGTGCAGATAAAACAGGGAAGGACGCATGTCTGAAGGTTGAGATAGAAGTAAAGTGAGATGGGAAGATGGGAAGATACGAGGATAGGGGAGAGGTGTTCAAGATTGATGACAGTCAGAATAGGGATCCCGGGGCAACACCAGCACCACCAGTAGTCAGCAATGTCATCAGGGAAAATTAGTCTAAGGATCTGAAGATAATGATAGTAGCAGGAGAAACAGGATTAAGGCAGTTATATAAGAAAGGAATACTAACAGGGGGAAAAGGAGCAAACACCTGGCTTGCCTGGATGATGTACACAGCCAGAAGTATGCAACGAACCAATTGTTACGCCTGCGCTGGAGCTAGGCCTCAGCTGGTCCCAGTACCATTTCCCCTGAATTGGGATAGAACACCTAGCACTATGACATGTATACTACAGTTATGCACGAATCCCCTCTTACCAAAGAATGTGATATGCCAGAGTTATCATTACCTATTTCCGGCCAGCAACAACAATACGAAGGGCCGAAGGGAAGACCCTCGACCTCCTCCATTTACCATTCCTTTTGGGGAGGAGGGGTTTGAGTGCTATACAAGAAATAACCCAGAGGGACAGGACATGGGGGAGGTGCTCAACTGCAATAAGACGTATAACATAACGGCTGAGGAACAGGGGCCACTGTTCAATAGCTCCTGGCTGAAAAAGCAGATAGTCAGTAGAGCCGATGTCTGGTGGTGGTGCGGGGAGAATACCCTGTGGCTCCGGTTACCAGGGTCATGGACGGGAACCTGTACCCTCATACAACTGATGATGCCCTTCACCATAGCAGTAGAACTCAATAAAGGAAGCCGACGACAAAAGAGAAAGGTGAAAGGATCATTCGACACACACACATCTATATAGATACGATAGGGGTGCCAAGAGGGGTACCCGATGAATTTAAAGCCAGAAATCAGATAGCTGCGGGCTTTGAGTCCATACTCTTCTGGTGGTCCACAATTAATAAAAATGTGGACTGGATCAACTACTTATACTACAATCAACAACGTTTAATAAATTACACTCGAGATGCAGTTGAAGGATTAGCGGAACAACTGACAGCTACCAGCCAAATGGCCTGGCAAAATCGCGTGGCCTTGAACATGCTACTGGCTGAGAAGGGAGGTGTGTGTGTAATGTTTGGCGAACAATGTTGCACATTCATCCCCAACAACACTGCTCTGGATGGGTCAGTATCAAGAGCCCTAGCAGGTCTCACCTCTCTGTCTATCGAATTGGCTGAGAACTCTGGAGTAGACACCTCCTGGACCGGGTTTCTAGACTCCTGGTGTGGGAAATGGAAGCACATCTTTACATCAGCCCTAACATCAGTGATAGTCATGGTGGGGTTATTGTGTTTGTTCGGATGTTGTATCATTCCCTGCGTACGGGGATTGGCTCAGCGATTGATAGAAACAGCCCTGACGAAGAACAGTGCTGCCACCATAATGGCCTTCAGAACACAGTATGACCAACGAGAGGAGGATAGGGAAGTGAAGAATCTTTTGCTAGCATTAGAAAAGGAGGAGATAGTGTAAATCAAGGGTGTGTAGCAAAAATGAAAAGGATGGATTGTGAGGAAAGAGTTAACAGAAATGGTTGATTTAGACTAGGGATAGAAAATATAACTTAGAAAGAAATAAGATGTCAGCAGAAGCCAGACTGCTAGTAGAATATAAAGTAACGATATAAAGAACAGAGAGACATTCTAGATAAAAAGTAGCAATAGAAATACTTCAGTAGATGTTTGGGTGGGCGTTCCACGATATTCTCGTGGGAATCTGGGTTTTATGTTATGATTGGAAGAAGCTCAATGGGTGTGAAAATACTGAAAAGAAATGTATAAAGATAGAAGACATTCCAATCCTCGGTGTGCCTCTAGGGGACATCAGAGAAGAGGTACCTATTCTGAAGAATATGAAATTAATAAAAACACTTCTTTGTCTGAATTTGTCTCAAGAGCATTTGTGATATTTGAATCTCACAATGGCTCATCTATCTCTCCCTCTCAACCCCATTCTCCTGCCTTCTCCCCATAGCCCTGGCACCCATACGAATGAAGAACCTGGCAATCTCCACTTTAAAAAATATAAAAAATAATTGAATATTATTCATGTATCGGATGCATGTGCTGCTGTGGTCGGGGATGGGGATTGAACCTGCCGCACTGAGTGAGGGGTTGGGGGAGGGGTTGGGGCTGGGGGAGCGGTCAGAGAGATTTATGCCAGTTGGAAGAGTGGTCTGAAAGATGGCAGATGGAGTTTAATGCTGATAAGTGTGAGGTGCTACATCTTGGCAGGACAAATCAAAATAGGACATACATGGTAAATGGTAGGGAATTGAAGAATGCAGGTGAACAGAGGGATCTGGGAATAACTGTGCACAGTTCCCTGAAAGTGGAATCTCATGTAGATAGGGTGGTAAAGAAAGCTTTTGGTGTGCTGGCCTTTATAAATCAGAGCATTGAGTATAGAAGTTGGGATGTAATGTTAAAATTGTACAAGGCATTGGTGAGGCCAATTCTGGAGTATGGGGTACAATTTTGGTCGCCTAATTATAGGAAGGATGTCAACAAAATAGAGCGAGTACAGAGGAGTTTTACTAGAATGTTGCCTGGGTTTCAGCAACTAAGTTACAGAGAAAGGTTGAACAAGTTAGGGCTTTATTCTTTGGAGCGCAGAAGGTTAAGGGGGGACTTGATAGATGTCTTTAAAATGATGAGAGGGATAGACAGAGTTGACGTGGATAAGCTTTTCCCACTGAGAGTAGGGAAGGTTCAAACGACATGACTTGAGAATTAAGGGACAGAGGTTTAGGGGTAACATGAGGGGGAACTTCTTTACTCAGAGAGTGGTGGCTGTGTGGAATGAGCTTCCAGTGAAGGTGGTGGAGGCAGGTTCGTTTTTATCGTTTAAAAATAAATTGGATAGTTATATGGACGGGAAAGGAATGGAGGGTTATAGTCTGAGCGCAGGTATATGGGACTAGGGGAGAATACGTGTTCGGCACGGACTAGAAGGGTCGAGATGGCCTGTTTCCGTGCTGTAATCGTTATATGGTTATATGGTTATATGGAGCGCGGGCACCGCCTGAGCTGAGCTGGGATTCAGGGCGCTGGAGATTCAGGACGATGCCGCGCCGATCGGCCCCGCCCCCATCCGCTGTCAATCACCGGGCAGCTCGTCACCGCCCGGAGGCGCGAGCTTTGCGCGTGCACGTCACGCAGGCGCGGCCCGGCTCGCGCGGAGACGGCTTAACGGCCACGCTCGCGCCGCCACCGGTCACCTGACCCTCAAACCGTCAGCTAGGCCGCGCCCTCCCCTCTTTCCCCATTGGCTACCGACGATGTCCCTCACTGGTCTCAGCCAAATAGCGGAGGCGGACCCACAGAGGGCGTGAGCCCCGTAGGTCCCGCCCCCGGACTCGCTGGAACAATCCGGCGCGCAGGGGCAGGCGCAGCGCGTGTGTGTTGACGCCTGTGACGTCCGGCTGTTGATCAAAGATTATAGAGGCTCCGCTATAAGATCTTTGCTGTTGATCCCCGGCCACGGAGAGCGGCGCCGGTTGTCAACGACTTCCCCACTCATCAGTGAAGCGGCTCCAGCCGCCGCCGCAGCCGCCCGGTGACGCCACGAGTTTATGCATCACCGGGCAGTGAGGGGATGTTCATCAGCAGCAGCATTTGGCCAATCGAGTCTACTCCGCCATTAGACACAGAATGTTGGAGTAACTCAGCGGGACTGGCAGCATCTCGGGAGAGAAGGAATGGGTGACGTTGCGGGTCGAGACCCTTCTTCAGGCTGTTTGGAGATAAGGGAAACGAGAGATGTAGATGCTGATTTGTGTCTTAGACTCAATCGTCTCTTCCTCTCAACCCCATTCTCCCGCCTTCTCCCCATAACCCTGGCACCCATACGAATGAAGAACCCGACAATCTCCACTTTCAAAAAAACACCTAATGACAGCTGTCTGCGGCAATGAATCCCACAGATTCACCACCCTCCAGCTCAAGAAAAAAGGTTCGTCCATTTATTCTGAAACTGTGCCCTCTGGTCCCAGACACTCCCATTGGTGGAAACATCCTCTCCACATACACACTATCTAGGTCTTTCACTATTTAATGGGGTGTGGGGGGTGCAGAGAGGGCTCATGAGGATGGGGACGGGGTTTGTAGGGTGGAGAGTGGGATGAGGAGGGTGGGGGTGGCATGTGTAGGATGTAGAAATGATTCAGGAGCTTGGAGATGGGGAGGTGGATTGTGCAAAGATGATTCGTGAGGGTGGGGATGGGATGTGGAGGGTGCAGAGTGGCTTCAGGAGAGGCGTGATGGAGTGTAGAGGGTGCAGAGTGGGTTTGGAAGGGGTGCGGAGGGCGCCGAGAGAGTTTGGGAGGAAAGGGGTGGGATATGGAGGATGTAGAGAGGGTTCAGTAGGGTGGGGATGATGCGAAGATATGTCCGATTTGGATGCTAGAGGTTGTTTAAAGGTAGAAAGAGACCACCTGTCCACAGTTGGCATAGTTCAGGACCAGAAGTAGTATACTTTAATGCAGATTTGTATCTTTCATCTATGATAATAGAGAATGTCTGCAGGATAGCAAAGGATAATCCCTGTTTGTTGAGGATGAATCAGTTGGGGAGATGAGATGGATGATTCTCCTGTGAAGTGGTGGTGGTACTGTAGTCATCACCTGACATCATGGAGACCCTGTAGAGTCCAAGCCTGGGATATAATCCTTCTATTCTGGTATGGAAACCCCATGGATGTGTATGGGAGCAGTGGGGACTAGAGTTTCCCATAGAGTTGGGAATTTTGCAGTTAGCCCATGAAATGGTTTCTTTCCCCTTCCAGCTAGTGAGTAATTTGGTGATGAAAGCTTTTTCTTCTTGGATGACAGGGTTGTGTTTGGAAGAGGGCCAGCAGAGTGTGGCGGTAATTCCTCTTCCGGGACTATTTCCCCTGGGATGGCGGGACTATCATATGAGAAAAGATTGTAAAGACTAGGTGTGTATTCACTGGAGTTTAGAAGGATGAGGGGGTATCTTATAGAAAATATAAAATTATAAAAGGACTGGACAAGCTAGATGAAGGAAAAATGTTCCCAATGTTAGGCGAGTCCAGAACCAGGGGGCATTGTCTTAGAATAATGGGGAGGTTATTTAAGACTGAGGTGAGAAAAAACCTTTTCACCCAGAGAGTTGTGAATTTATGGAATTCCCTACCACAGAGGGCAGTGGAGTCCAAATCACTGGATGGATTTAAGAGAGTGTTAGAGCTCTAGGGGCTAGTGGAGTCAAGGGATATGGGGAGAAGGCAGGCACGGTTTATTGATAGGGGACGACCAGCCATGATTACAATGAATGGCGGTGCTGGCTCGAAGGGCCGAATGGCCTCCTCCTGCACCTATTCTCTATGTTTATATTTTTCTCCCTTTCTCTGAGTTGACGCCTCCAAACTGATGAGGCGTGGACGTTGTGGATTGATGTTGTTTGGTCTGGAATAATGATACGGTGATCAGGGGATTTAAGATGTTCGAGAATGTGACAGATAATGAATTGGATCTTTGGGTAGATCAGCATTTGGAATGCAGGGCAGACATGAGGTGCCAGGTGGTCTACTCCTGCACTTGTTATTTGCTTTGCTTCTTGTTTACTGCACAACCGCCAACTGCTGGGCTATCTCGAAACAGGTTACAGAGTTACAGAGGTATTCCATATATTTTTGTTTTCAATGGGGTGTTTTTTCCATCTCCTCTATATTGCTGTTTGATGCTTCTGTTCCAGGAAATATTCTACATGGATATCTTGTAATTTTGTGCACACCCTTCATTCATGAATTAAAAATAAACACACAAATAGACAGTCCCAGTTCTACCATTGGGTCTTCCACTGTATCTCTTGGACCAGATGCGGCCGGATGTACGGAGGTTCCTGCATTTTCATTATTGAAAGCATTTTGTGATTTTGTTTTAACTTTGCGTGAAAAGCAATTGCACGAGATGCCAAACAATAATGTGATGGTGAAAGTGTTAGTTATTAAGTTATGATTGTTGTCATATTTAAGCTTTCCTGTTGTAAAAAGCTAATTGTATTGCATGATGGTATTTGGCCAAATCATCATGACAAGTTTTTTTTTCTTATGCAAGTTGAATAGTTCACAGCTCTCTTACAAGTTTTTTTAAATGTAAGTTGAAGAGGTTAATCAGATAAGAAGGGGCCAGAGGATGCCATTGGGAAAGAGTGATAAACAACTATGTTTGGAGGTGGCTGATGGTTTCTGGTACATCACCTCATGCAATTGGTATTATGTCTGTAGGTATATTAACGCCAGTTTCCTGGTATTTCTTTGTGTGTGCTGCTGGAGTATTCAGACGTAAAACTGTTGCCTCTGGGTCTCTAGACATCCACATCCGTCAGACGTCAAATTAAAGCTTTGTATGGTCTTAAGAATTTGTACTTTGTCTATCTTTTTAAGTGAACTTTTACAATAGCAGCTAGATAATATGTTAGTCTTTCTGGTTGTCAAAGCATACTGTGCAATGCCAGGAGACTAATGAAGTTCAGCATTCCCCCAATTACTTTACATAGCTTATCCTGATGCACGAAAGACAGCGTCCTAGTGGAATGCATTACAACTTGAGTGTGGCAACTACTCTGCTATGAACCGTAACAAATGACAGTTATTTCACACACAGAGTGGTGAATCTCTGGAATTCTCTGCCACAGAAGGTAGTTGAGGCCAGCTCATTGGCTATATTTAAGAGGGAGTTAGTTGTGGCCCTTGTGGCTATAGGGATCAGGCGGTATGGAGAGAAGGCAGGTACAGGATACTGAGTTGGATGATCAGCCATGATCATATTGAATGGCGGTGCAGGCTTGAAGGGCCGAATGGCCTACTCCTGCACCTATTTTCTACGTTTCTATGTTTCATGACCCCGTCACCCAACCCAATCTCCACACCTCTCCCAATTGACTCCACCTATGATTCACACTGCTTTGGGAAAGCAGCGAACGAAATTGAAGACCTCTCATACCACGTCATTCCGTCTCCTCCCATCGAAAACCCCAAAACTGGAAAGCATGTACTACAAGATTCACTAACATGGTGTTAAGCTGATGAGATCGAGCTATTAAATATACACCTTGCATGCTAAGGAGGTAATCCCGATCTCCCAATCTACTTCATTGCCGCTGTTGCACTTTCTATAGCAACATATTGTCTGCAGCTGTTGCACTGTTTTCTACACCTTTCATTTATCTTTGCACTACTTGTGTATGACGTGATTGTTATGAGTGTTGAAAAGAACAATCATTTTCACTAGTTCGCGGTTCATGTGTCAATAATATACCAATGCCAATGAGGCGCAAAATATTATTTAAATTTCTGATTAAGATAGAGGGGCATCACTTTTCCATAGCTGTCCCTGGCGGGGGAGCGGGGAGGGAGACCCCACCTTCCAGGGCGGGGGAGCATAGTGGAGACCCCGTTGTCTGGGCAGGGATAGTGACCCTGCTGTCCGGGTCTGGTCGAGGGGCCGGATCATCTGGGCCAGGGTAGTGGGGGTGAGGGATCCCGCTGTCCGGAGGGGGGGGGGGAGCATCGTGGAGAGGGACCGTGGGGGATGGGAAGAGTGGGCGGAGGACCGGACCTCGCTGGTAGAGGGACCCCGCCGTCCCGGAGCAGGGAACTGGAAGAGGGCCTGCGGGCAACGACAGCAGATTCCCATCGATGAGCAGTTTCCACTGGTCCTGAGTGGATGGGTGTGATCTTGGGGAGTGACACCGGTTAATTTCCCCTACAGGCCGCCCCTCTCCTCCCCCTTACAACTTAATAAGGCAAATCGAACTCAAGAGGCCAAGTGTCATATTCCTGCTCCTTGTTTATTCATTTATTGTTCCAAATAAACCCAATTTCCAGAGCTACCCAGATTACCAGGGCCACAGTTTAACAATAAGGAGTACGCCCAGAACCAGGGGCCACAGTTTAAGAATAAGAAGTATGCCCAGCACCAGGGGCGACAGTTTAAGAATAAGAAGTAATCCCAGAACCAGGGGCCACAGTTTAAGAATAAGGAGTAAGCCCAGAACCAGGGGCCACAGTTTAAGAATAAGAAGTATGCCATTTAGAACGGAGATGAGGAAACAATTTTTGTCACAGCCTCAGAGGGCGGTGGAGGCAGGCTCTCCGGATGCTTTAGAGAGAGAGCTAGAAAGTGCTCTTAAAAATAGCGGAGTCAGGGGATTTGGGGAGAAGACAGGAACGGGGTACTGATTGGGGATGATCAGCCATGATCACGTTGAATGGCGGTGCTGGCTCGAAGGGCCAAATGGCTTATTCCTGCACCTATTGTCTATCGTCTATTACGTGCTCTCCCATCTTATGTCCTGGAAAGATACTTTTCCATTTGCGATGTCTCCAACGTATATTTGTTCCATTATTTTGGGAGTTTGATTAATTGATAAGACAAGCATGTATTGGAGGGACTGAATCAGTCTGAAGAAGCATATCCTTCTCTGCGGATATGCTGCTTGTCCCGCTGAGTTACTCCGGCATTTTTTGTCTACCTGCGATTTAAGCCAACATCTGCAGTTCTTTCCAACACGCTTGACAGCATGTGATGTCATCAGCCGAAAGTGTTGTCCTGCTCCTGTGAATTGTTGTCTAATACCGGTTTTTAATCTGTATATTACAGAGCCGCGGAACGCGCGAATGGTAGTCACCATCATGGCTGATGGGGCGGATCAGGGAGGAGATCCAGTGGCCTTGACAATGAGGACAGACGACTGTGTGTTGCAGATTTACGTCAGATATAAATGTCCCAACAATGTGACCGGATCAGATTGCCTGATCTGCAGCACACACGGGCAGAGGGAATAGGGGATCAACGGAAGGGCTAGGGAGGTGTCGGCACTTCCAGTTGAGGGGGGGGGGGGGCTGCTCCAGTAGTTGGTTACAGTCCGTAGCCCCTGCCACAGCCATCTGGTGTCCTGCTGCTCCATCTGTGACTCCATCTTGTCTCTGTACCTCCTTTTTGCGTCCTTCACCGCCCTTCGCAGTCGGTAGGACTCTACCTTGTAGACGTCCATATTTCCGGATGCCAGGCCCGAGTTGTAGGCAGTGGTACGAGCAATCAAGGCCACACGAACGGACCCGTCTCCTTAGGGTTTTGGATTCGGAACGGTGCTTACACTTACCGTGGGCACGATGTTGTCGGTTACTGTTGCGATGAAATCCGTGACTGCTTCCGCGAACTCACTGACGTCACTGGAACTTGCTTGGAACATATTCCGGTCGACATCTGTCAGTGCATCTTGCAGCATGGCCTCTGACTGCTCGGACCACCGCTTTACGTCCCTCGTCACTGCCACTTCCCGAACTATCCTCTGTTTATGTGTTCAAAAGGGAACTGCAGATGCTGGAATATCGAAGGTACACCCAATTGCTGGGGAAACTCAGCGGGTGCAGCAGCATCTATGGAGCGAAGGAAACAGGCGACGTTTCGGGCCGAAACCCTTCTTCAGACTGATGGGGGGTGGGGAAAGAAAGAAGGAAAAGGGGAGGAGGAGGAGGAGCCCGAGGGCGGGCGGATGGGAGGGTGGGAGGAGACAGCTAGAGGGTTAAGGAAGGGGAGGAGACAGCACGGGCTAGCCAAATTGGGAGAATTCAATGTTGATGCCGTAAGGACGCAAGGACCCCAGACGGAATATGAGCACCCCAGGGTAAGGGGGGAGTATGAAACGCAGGGCCAGAAGTAATGGTGGATGGCTGTTAGTCAGGTTGTAGGCCGATGACCAGAGGGGTGCCTCAGGGACCTGTGTTGGGTCCACTGTTGTTTGTCATATACATCAATGATCTGGATGGTGGTGCGGTAAATTGGATTAGTAAGTTTGCAGATGATACTAAGATAGGTGGTTTTGTGGATAATGAAGTAGATTTTCAAAGCCTATTGATAAATTTAGGCCATTTGAAAGAGCGGGCTGAAAGATAGCAGATGGAGTTTAATGCTGATAAGTGTGAGGTGCTACATCTTGGCAGGACAAATCAAAATAGGACGTACATTGTAAATGGTAGCGAATTGAGCAATGCAGTTGAACAGAGGGATCTAGGAATAACTGTGCATAGTTCCCTGAAGGTGTAATCTCATATAGATAGGGTGGTAAAGAAAGCTTTTGGTGTGCTGGTCTTTATAAATCAGAGCATTGGGTATAGAAGTTGTGATGTAATGTTAAAAGTGTACAAGGCATTGGTGAGGCCAATTCTGTAGTTTAGTGTACAAATTTGGTTAGCAAATTATAGGAAATATGTCAACAAAACGGGGAGAGTACAGAGGGGATTTACTAGAATGTTGCCTGAGTTTCAGCAACTAAGTTACAGATAAAGGTTGACAATTTAGGTCTTTATTCTTTGGAGCGCAGAATGTTAAGGGGGGACTTGATTGAGGGCTTTAAAATGATGAGAGGGATAGAGTTGACGTGGGTAGGATTTTTCCATTGAGAGTAGGGAAGATTCAAACAAGAGGACATGATTTGAGAATTAAGGAACAAAAGTTTAGGGGCAACATGAGGGGAAATTCTTTACTCAGAGAGTGGTAGCTGTGTGGTTTGAGTTTCCAGAGTAAGTGGTGGAGGCAAGTTCGATTATAGCATTTAAAAATAATTTGTATAGGCATATGGACGGGAAAGGAATGGAAGCTTATGGTCTGAGTGCAGGTAGATGGGACTCAGTGAGAATAAGCGTGCGACACGGACTGGAAGGACCGAGATGGCCTGTTTCCGTGCTGTAATTCTTATATTGTTATATGGTTATAAGTTGCACAATCGGATACAATAACGACTTTTCAAACACGTTTGGATCGATGTGTAGATATGAAGGATTTAGAGGGATATTGGCCAATTACAGGCAAATGGGACTCGCCCCGTAAACCAACTTGGTCGTCATGGGCAGGAGAACGAATGGCTCGTTTCTGTGCTATAGAGCTGGATGATTCAGAGATTCTAACCAACGATGCTGATTTGGAAGCATTTTCGTGATAGATGGGAAGAAATTTAGCAACGTTTTGAAAACCGAACTTGAATAACCCCTACTGCTTGGAATCGCACTACGTGGGAACCGTGGGTTTCGTATGGGCAGGCTTTGCTGTACATTTCGTGCAGAACGCACAGGACATGGCTTGAAGGTGAGAGGATGGAAATTCAAGAGAGATGTGCTGGGCAAGTTGCTTTACACGAAGGAACACGCTGCCCTGGATGGTAGCGAATACAGAATCCAATTCTGGCTTACTGGGTTAGTTCCATTTGCCTGCATTTGCCCCATATCCCACAAAATTCATATTCATGTATTTGTCCAACTGTGTTTGTCGTAATTGTACGGTCGTAATTTGCCGCTACTGTAGCATCCTCTGACAGTTCGGTCCAGACATTGACTCCCGTCTGAATTAAATGTTCCCAATGTTGGGCGAGTCCTGAACCAGGGGCCACAGTCTTAGAATAAAGGGGAGGTCATTTAAGACTGAGGTGAGAAAAAAACGTTTTCACCCAGAGAGTTGTGAATTTGTGGAATTCCCTGCCACAGTGGGCAATGGAGGCCAAGTCACTGGATGGATTTAAGATAGAGTTAGATAGAGCTCTAGGGGCTAGTGGAGTAAAGGGATATGGGGAGAAGGCACGCACGGGTTATTGATAAGGGGCGATCACCCATGATCACAACGGATGGCGTTGCTGGCTCGAAGGGCCGAAGGGCATCCTACTGCACATAGTTTCTATGTTACTATGTTTAAAAGGTAGTACCGTTAAAACATTTAGAGAGGCGCATTGATATGCAGAGAACGGCGTGTATCACGCGCAGCCAGAGGTCAACTGGTCATGTTCAGCACGGCCACTGTTGGCTGAAGTGCCTTCCCCTGTAATGTTCTATGTTCTATATTCAGCTACTGTGACTGGTGTGTTGTCATTCACTTCTCGTTTCGGGATACAGTGTATCTTATTTACTTAGTCTCATGTCCATTCCTATGTTCCATGTTCGGAGGTGGTACGGGGTGTTGGAAATTAGAGACCCGCCATCCTGTGACCCGGTGTGTGGTCAAGTTTGCTGTTTCTCCTCATTCCACCCGCTCATTTATCTTTATCTCCCTTCTGCTTCAGTTGAACATCGCGTTCATCGCCCTGCTAACCTTGGCCTATGCCCACCCAATCAACGTCTACTTCTACTGCCATCGGGCCAATTCTCAAAGGGCAATGTGAAGCCACATCAGTTCCAAGTGCCTACTTGAAATACAATGGCTGGATTACGTCACTGAGTCATAGATGCGCACATAAAATAATATATACAACATTCTAAGATTTCAGATGTATTTAACTGAAAGGAAAATGTGTAATAGTTTAAAGGATTGTGATCTTCCAAATGTATTGACAGATTTACCTTCGCTGAGGTACACGTACAATGCAAATCTCAGCGGGGTCAGAACCACATGGAGACAAATATATAAAATATACGTGAATTATATGTGAATTGTATAAAGATTAAAGGATGGAAAATTAGTGTAGAACTATAATTAGGTTTTAGATGTGTTATGGAAAACTCGCATTACATAGTAGTTTTCCCCAGAGGTTCGGTAAAATATAACAACGTGTGTTTTTTAAACAATGAACGGTGGAACAATTAGTGAGCAATTAGTAAATTTGTAAGAATCCCTTCGAATGCTCATGACATTAACTGGTTTAATATCGGGGTAATATTGAAGTGTATCCAAGGAAAGGGGAGCTTTTATGTACTACACACCTTGCAGAGGTGCTGCCTCACAGAGACAAAGAACAGGGTTCGATCTTGACCTGAAGTGTTGGCTGTGAGGAGATTGACAGCGCATGCTTCCCTCAGGTATTCCGGTTAGCCTCTCGCATCCTCTTTCACCTGTGCGAGATTGATTACAGAGTCCGCCATTGTGCCCATGTACTAATTATTCATGAGTAATGTGCCCATGCACTAATTATTCATGAGTAATTATGGATCCTGATAGAACCATATAAAATGATAGACAATAATTCGGTACATATTCGGACCGTTTTGTTTCCGAGGAAGCGCACATCAAAGGGTACATGAACTGGAATATTGAGCAATATACTGGACCAGGCACGTTCTGTCGGCGACATGTGGCGCAACTGATGGAGTTATTGCCTCAAACCGACAATGACTCTGATTGGAACTGGGTCTTGGGTGCTGAGGGGTTGGGGGTGTTTCAACTTCTCTGTGTGATCGTGTAATTTCCTGCTGATGCTGCAATTTCCTCCCACGTTCCAAGTTGGCGTTTAGAGGTTAATTGGCCGTTTTAAAACTGTACGTGGGATGCTGGGAGTGGACACGAATGTGGGGTACCATAGCGCTAGTGTGACCAGGTGATCGATGGTCAGCGCGTGGACGACATGGTCCGAAGTGTCTATTTCCACACTCAATATTTTAATTGAAAAATTAATGATACGCTCCCCACCCATGCCTGTGAGCATGTTGAAGCATTTCTCTGTTATCCCCTATACTCTTCCCGTTCTATGGTGTCCGTCCCGGTGCTCAGCCAATCGTCCCACTATCCTGTTATTGTCCAACAATCACACCCTGCTCCATCCTCCACCCCCACCCCCTGCCTTACGTTTCCCTCCCCACTTCTTCTTTTCTGACACCCGTTGGACCTTTTCCAGCTCTTGTCGTTGTACCTTACCCCATCGATCAGGCAATCAACGACCCATTCAACAAGATACAATTATCCTTTGTCTGACTTTGGCCAGCCATCGCCTCTCTTTTATTGTTTATGCTGAGTGTCTCAGCTGCAAGAACTGTCGGCAGAGTGAAAAGAGGCATCTTACTGCAAGTAAAAATCTGTTTTTTTATATTGAAAAAGTTGTTTAGAAATCGGCGGGAGGAAGTTACAGTGCTGCTTTGTCAGGGTTGCGAATTGTGGAGCAGGACATTCGCTGGAGCAGGCATACGATAGGCTTAGTTGGCGAATGTGCCGAGCAAATAAATATGAATCAAGAAAATCGTTGGTATTGTTGCTGCTGCAGAAAAACTGAAGGCCGGGGGAGAAGAGGTAATACTTTTTAACAGACAAAGGATTTAAAAAATCGTCGGGAAGTAGTTAAAGCGTTGCTGTTTCAGAGTTACTAATTGTGGAGAAGGGACATTAGAGTGAAGCGGGCGTCCGATAGGCTTATCGGCATTGAAGGCTCTGCACTCAGCTGGCTCCGTTCCTACCTTTCCAACAGATCCCACTTCATCTCTCTCCACAACCACACCTCTGCTACAGCCGCAGTCACTCAAGGCGTTCCCCAAGGCTCCGTACTCGGCCCCCTCCTCTTCACCATCTACATCCTCCCCCTTGGTCAGATACTCCGCCACTTCAATCTGCACTTCCACTGTTACGCCGATGACACCCAGATTTACCTTGGCAGCAAGTCCCCCCACAACCACCCCCCCCCCATATCAACTCCTGTTTTTCAGCTATAAAAACCTGGATGCAACATAATTTCCTCAAACTCAACAGCGATAAGACAGAATTCCTCCTCATAGGCTCCAAAGCCACACTCAGCAAAATCAATAACCCACTCTCACCATCGACGGCACCACTGTCTCCCCATCTCCCCAGGCTCGCAACCTTGGCGTGATCTTTGATTCCACCCTCACCCTTGAGCCTCACATCCGCCATGTCATTAAACCCTCCTTCTTTCATCTCCGCAACATCGCCAAACTCAGACACTCTCTCACACCGCCCGCTGCTGAAAGACTCATCCATGCCTTCATCTCCTCCCGACTGGACTATTGCAACTCACTTCTCGTTGGAATCAGCTCCACCTACATCAACCGACTCCAACTGGTCCAGAACGCAGCCGCCCGACTCATCACCCATACCAAATCCTGGCATCACATCATTCCAGTCCTCAAACAACTTCACTGGCTTCCCATCTCCCACCGGATCACCTACAAAATCCTGATCCTCACCTACAAAGCCCTCCACCATCTACCCCTCCCCCATATCTCATTGACCTCCTATCCCCCTACCCACCCTCACGGTCCCTCAGATCCACATCAGCCGGTCTCCTCTCCATCCACAAGTCCAACCTCCGCAGTTTTGGGGACAGAGCCTTCTCCAGGGCAGTTCCCAGGCTCTGGAACTCCCTCCCCCAACTGATCCGCAATTCCGTGTCCCTCACCATCTTCCAGTCCCGCCTCAAGACCCATCTCTTCACCTCTGCCTATCCTTAGCCCCACGTCCCCGTCCCTTTTCATCTGTGCATTAATTGCCTCATACTGTGTTTTGTATTTAATTCTGTCTTTACTTTGTGTACTAGTCATGTCTCTACTATTTATTTCATTCCCCTTACATGTTTTTCCTCTACATGCTCAATTTTTGTAAGGTGTCCTTGAGACGCTTGAAAGGCGCCCATAAATAAAATTTAATATTATTATTATCATTATTATTATTATTATTATTATTATTATTATTATTATTATTATTATTATTATTATTATCTGGAGACAGTTTGTTGCAAATAATTGGGAAGCCAGTGTAGTGGAGCGGCTTGTTGGGAGCGGCCGTGTTGACGTGAAGTGCCGCGTTCAGGAAACGTTCATCTTGAGGCTTTGAGCGGGAGGCTTCGGAGAAGGGCTGATGAGAGAGGAGGGGACCTGTGAGACCCAGAGCAGCAGCAAGTAGGAAGTTTCGCGAAGAGTTGTGAGATACGCAAAGGAGACATGCAGGATCACGCAACGTGCTGCAGCTGCAGCTGCACGATGTGGGTGCTGGTGGACACATTGGTGAATCGTGGTGACCACGTCTTCAGCAAATGCTGGTCGATTGAAGAATTCAGACTGAAAGGGGGCGTCGTGGAAGCTGAGCGTCAAACGCTTCGGCACATCAGGGGTGGCGAGAATTACCTGGACACTGTGTTCGTGGAGGAAGTTAATTGGAGGCAGGCAGGGGAACAGAGGTGAGGACTGAGTTAGAGGACTACAGGAAGAATGAGCAATTTGGCCAGGGCACTGTGGATCGTGGGGGGGGGGCATTCGATAGGGAACTGGGAAGAAAAACGTAGTTGGCATTGGCAGGGCCTGATTTACGTATAAGCATGACAAGCTTAAACTTAGGGCCCCGAGATCTAGGGGGGGGGGGGGGGGGGGGGGGGGCTCGCAGAGCAGGATTTACCACTAGACCTCATAGGCTGAAGCCGAGGGTATCGAAATCTAAGCGGACTCCGGCCAAGGCAGGACACCTACCGTTCAACTATGGGCGGGCCCCCCTCTCTACCTCTCTCTCTCTGTCTGTCAATCGCCGTCTCCGTCCGCCATCCGTATCCGTGTCCGGGCCGCCGGGTCTACGCTCTCCGCTCGTTCCACATCCGCCGGCACGGCAGGTCGTCTTGCACATGCGCACTGCTAAGGCCAGCACATCCTCCCCCTGCACATGCGCACAACCACGCCCAGCATATCATCGGCCGCCCTGCGCATGCGCACTGCCACGGCAATTGGGTATTTCTCCCTCACTTTGAATTGTGGGAGATCTGGCCGCCATTGCTGTCCGGTCGCCGCCTCGCCGCCACAAGGGCCACATCTAACTCCCGTTTAAATATAGCCAATGAACTGGCCTCAACTACCTTCTTTGACAGATAATTCCACAGATTCACCACTCTCTGTTTTAAAAAAAGATTTTCTCATCTCGGTCCAAAAATATTTCCTTCTAATTCTTAAACGGTGACCCCTAGTTCTGGACTTCCCCAACATCGGGAATAATCTTCCTGCATCTAGCATGTCCAACCCCTTAAGAATTTTGAAAGTTTCTATAAGATCCCCCCTCAATCTTCTAAATTCTAGCGTGTACAAACCGAGTCTACCCAGTCTTTCTTCATATGAAAGTCCTGCCATCCCAGGAATCAGTCTGGTGAACCGTCTCTCTACTCCCTATATGGCAAGAATATCGTTCCTCAGATTAGGAGACCAAAACTGTACGCAATACTCCAGATGTGGTCTCACCAAGACCCTGTACAACTGCAGTAGAGCCTCCCTGCTATTATACTCAAATCCTTTTGCGATGCATGCTAACATTGTCACAGTCTGCCTTCTCCTCATTCTCATCCACTTCACCTCCCAGTACTTTTCCACCGGTCCCTCCTTCTCCTCACCTGCCTGCCTGCCACTCCCCTCTCATCAGCCCAACTCTCCTCACCTGTTGCACTCAGTTGCCTCTGATCACCAATTAACCCGGTATATAGACTCTCCTCACCGTTCACACAGTGCCAGATTGTTCTCAGCATTCATGCAAGACTCTCCAGCGGTTTACCGACTTCCTGCCTGGCTTCGACTCTCCTTTCGTCTGTCCCTCGCTGGTTTGTTTGCATCGTGTGTTGGATCTCCTGGTTACCGGACCTTCCGCTACCCCGTCTACGTCTCCTGCCTGCCCCTCTTCGGAACCCTCGCTCAAGCCTGAGCCTCTGTGTGAGTACGGTGTACCCATTCCTGTGTAACGACTCTGTGTTACAGTATCGTAATAAAGTTCGTTACCTACAATACCTGCCTGATTCTGTGCTGCTATTGGGTCCAAGCTATACCCCTTACAAACATACCATTGGCTTTCTTCACATCCTGCTGCACCTGCATTCCTACTTTCAATGACTGGTGCACCACGACACCCAGGTCTCGCTGCATCTCCCCTCTTCCTAATCGGCCAACATTCAGATAATAGTATACTTTCCTGTTTTTGCCACCAAAGTGGATAACCTCACATTTATCCACATACTGCATCTGCCATGCATTTGCCCACTCACCCAACCTACTAAGTCACCCTGCAGCCTCCTAGCATCCTCCTCACAGCTTACACTGCCCCCCAGCTTCGTGTCATCCGCAAACTTGGAGATGTTGCATTCAATTCCCTCATCCAGATCATTAATATATATTGTAAATAGCTGGGGTCCCAGCACTGAGCCTTGCAGTACCCCACTATTCACTGCCTGCCATTCTGAAAAGGACCCGTTTACACGTACCCTTTGCTTCCTGTCTGCCAGCCAGTTCACTCTCCACATCAATACTGAACCCCCAATACCGTGTGCCTTAAGTTCGTATACTGATCTTTTATGTGGGACCTTGCCGAAAGCCTTCTGAAAGTCCACATATAACACATCCACTGGTTCTTCCTTATCCACTCTACTAGTTACATCCTCGAAAAATTATATAAGATTCGTCAGACATGATTTACCTTTCATAAATCCATGCTTACTTTGTCCAATGAATTCACCACTTTCCAAATGTGCTGCTATCCCATCTTTAATAACTGACTCCAGAATTTTCCCCATCACCGATGTTAGACTAACTGGTCTGTAATTTCCCGTTTTATGTCTCCCTCTCTTTTTAAAAAGTGGGGTTACATTAGATACATTCCAGTCCTCAGGAACTACTCCAGAATATAAAGAGTTTTGAAAAATCATCACTAATGCATCCACTATTTCTGCGGCTATTTCCTTAATAACTTTGGGATGCAACTTATCTGGTCCTGGGGATTTATCGGATTTTAAACCATTCAATTTACCTAACACCATTTCCCGGCTAACCTGGATTTCACTCAGTTTCTCCATCTTATTTAACCCCCGGTCCCTTGCTATTTCCGGCAGATTATTTATGTCTTCCTTAGTGAAGACAGAACCAAAGTGGTTATTCAATTGGTCTGTCATGTCCTTGTACACCATGATCAATTCGCCTGTTTCTGACTGCAAGGGACCTATATTTGTTTTAACTAAGCTTTTCCTCTTCCATATCTAATAAACTTTTGCAGTCAGTGTAAAGAGGAGTCATAACACACTTTGGCTTTACTACTGTTTATTCTTGATGCACATACATTGCTGCCCTAGCTCTTTGTGGTCTGCCACCGGAACCAGAGAGAGAGATCAATGGGTGGGAAGGTTGTAATTATACTTGTGATATGGGGAGTGGTTAGTAGTGGTGAGGTCACTAGGTTAAAGGTACATGTACATGGCATCTACATCCTTCCCCTTGGAAATGAAAAGCAATACAGTAGTGACAGGGCGACCACTTCTCATACGCTACGAGCAGGTAAGCAACCAGTTAAGCAAAATCACCAAAATTCACCACAGCAGCGCCTTTACTTCCTGAGGAGGCTCAAGAAAGCCTACCTGTCCCCCCAGATCCTGACCAACTTCTACCGCTGTACCATCGAGAGCACCCTGACCACCTGCTTCACGGTATGGTACAGCAGCTGCACTGTTGCGGACAGGAAGGCACTTCAACGGGTGGTGAAAACCGCGCAGCATATCATCGGTGCCCCACTCCCTGCCATGGATGCCCTCCACCGAAAACGGTGTCTGAAACGGGCTGGGAAGATCATTAAAGACCACTCCCACCCCAACCATGGACTGTTTGCCCTCCTCCCATCAGGGAGGCGGTACAGGAGCCTCAGGTCTCGTACCAGTAGGATGAGGAACAGCTTCTACAATTATACCGTCGCATTGCTGAACTCGGAGTCCCGCCGATAGATTCCTCCGGTCCCTCCGTCCCCATTGTTTAATTATTCTGTATTTTTGATTATTCTGTATCCTCTTTTTTTTTTAAATTTCTATATTGCACTACTACTACGGACTGACGCAAAACTGCATTTCGTTGTACCCATACTCAGTATTTGTGCAATGACATTAAAGTTGAATTGAATTGAATTGAATTGAATTGAATTGAATTGAATTGAATTGGATTGAATAACGGACAGGCTGCTTGACCACCCTCCCGGACCGGGTACGCAGCACGCTATCTCCCCCCTCTGCAGGAGGAACAGGAGCAGGAGCAGGTGCGGGTGTGCGAACCTGGGACCCGGGAGGAGAAGGAGAAGACGGAGACGGAGGAGGGGATGCAGGCGCAGCAGCGGGAAGACGGGCAGGCGAGGGAGGATTGGCTGTTGGAGAGCGGGGCTGATAGAGCTGAGAAGGCAGGGACCGAGGCATCCGTGGAGCGACAGGCAAGGTGGTAGACAGCGGGGGGGGCAAAGGGGTCGGCAGGCGGTGGTGGGGGCTCGTTGACAAGCCGCAGATGTTGGCGGGACCGGCGGTAAATGGTACCGTCATGGTCGACTAGATAGGACCGCGGCGAACCAGCAGTGCCGACGCCGATGGCAAGCCTGGAGTGACCGGAGGGGGACTGCATCCGGACGACTTGGCCAGGGAACAGACGCGGGAGGGGACGGCAGGACTTGTCGTGGGAGCGCTTTCGGATTTCTTGCTTGAGGGCAATGCGTTCCTGGACGGCAGCGGGCTGGAGAACAGAGGGCACGAGGGACCGCTGGATCACCGGGATCGGAGGTCTCGTAGTGCGAGACATCACCCGCTCTGCCGGCGAGCCCAAGGCAGGATCGCGGCAGACGTTTCGAAGGTTGAGGAGAGCCAGATAAAAGTCAGAATGGGACAGTCTACAATGTTCCAGCAAGTCCTTAGCACTGCGGACAGCGCGGTCTGCCAGGCCGTTGCTTTGCTGGTACTCTGGCCTGCATATAGTATCGGAATAGTGTATAGTGTCGGAAGTTCCAGGTGGCAGCGAAATCCGAAATTCGGCACTTGAGAACTGGCTGCCGTTGTCCGATTGAAGACTTGCCGGGGAGCCAAAGGTTGCGAAGTGGCGGCGCAGCTTTCCGATAACGGCCGAAGAGGTGAGGGAGTGCAGCTGGTCAACCTCGAACCAGCTGGAGTACGAGTCGACAAGGACCAGGAAGTGCTTGCCACGCCACTCGAAAATGTCAGTGGCGACGGCCATCCAGGGCAGCTCGGGGGCAGGCTGTTGCAGAAGCGGCTGCCGTTGATGATGGGGAGCGAGGCTATTGCAGGTAGAGCAGGCGGAGACCCTCTCCCGGATGTCTTGGGCCATGCCGGGCCAGTAGAACTTACTCTGGGCCTGAGACAGAGTGGCCTCGGCCCCAGGATGACCGCGGTGGGCGGTCTGAAAGTAGTGGTCTCGCAGCGCAGCAGTGACAACGACCTTGTGTCCCTTCACGACCACGCCGTCGTGCAGCACGAGCTCGTCACGGACCAGGAAGTAGGGCACGGCACCAGCCGGCAAGAATGAACGACGGTCTGGCCAGCCCTGCCGGATGACGTCGGCAAACTGCTGCAGGGCAGAATCCTTGGCAGTGTTTCAGACCAGGGACTGCATCTGCTGTGAAGGCACAATGTTAACGTTAAGCACCACCAGGTCAGACAATTCATATGGATGGCGATCGGTGGACGTTAGCGGTGCGCGAGACAGGGTGTCGGCCACGAACATGTCCTTGCCCTTGCGATATACAATTCTGAACGTAAAACGCTGGAGCTGCAGCATCATGCGCTGCAAACGGGACGAGGCAACGTGGATCGGCTTGTTGAGGATAGAGACCAGCGGCTGGTGGTCGGTCTCGATCGTGAAGCTGTTGCCCAGAATATAGTCCTTGAACTTGGAGCAGGCAAACACCACAGCAAGCAACTCCTTCTCTATCTGAGCATAGCGCTGCTCGCCAGTGGTCATGGTACGGGATGCGTCGGAAACAGGCAGCTGCAGGCCATCGTGGAGCTGCAGGCAAACAGCACCAAGACCGAACTTGGAGGCGTCGCAGGTGAGAACAATGGGACGCTGCAGATCGAAGAATTTGAGAGTGGGGGTACTGACCAGCCTGGACTTCAGGACGTCAAAAGCTTTCTGGTGAAGCGGGAACCAGGCCCAGGCAGTGTCCTTCTTGATCAACTCCCTCAGGGGCGCGCTCAGCTCGCTGAGGTTGGGGATGAACTTCCCCAGGTAATTAACCATGCCCAGGAAACGCTGCAGGCTGGGCAGGTCGGTGCGTGAAGACATCCCGGAGACCGCAGCCGTCGTTTGCGGGTCAGGCTTCAGCCGCGAGGCAGTAAAGACGTGGCCCACATAGGTGACCTCCGGGACGCGGAAACGGCACTTCTTTGGGTTGAGCTTGAGGTTGATTTCACGGGCCCGGTCCAGGACTTGACGGAGGTGGAGGTCGTGCTCAGCAACGTCCTTACCGTAGACCAGGATGTCGTCAACGATGATGGCACACGGCAGACCGGCGAACAGCTGCTCCATCGTCCGCTGGAAGACCTCGCTGGCAGAGTTGATCCCGAATGGCATGCGGAGGAATCGGAACCTGCCGAAGGGCGTGCTGAAGGTAGTCAGGTAAGAGGACCGCTCGTCCAGCGGTATCTGCCAGAAGGAGCTCTTGGCATCGAGAACCGAGAAGACAGTGCCCGGGCCAACCTGTGCAGCGACGTCCTCCACTGTTCGCGGGCGTTTGATGGCAAGGTTCTGGTCTTTGGGGTTGATGCAAATGCGAATTTCACTTTTGTCCTTTTTCGCAGCAACAACCATGATGGAGACCCACCGGGTGGGATCGCTCACCTCCTTCAGGATGCTCATGGTAACCATGTTGAACAGCGTTGACACCACCTTGTCCTTCATGGCGAAGGAGACGCGCTCTGGTGAACGGATCACAGGTTCAACACCGGGGTCGACAACGATCTTGTAGCTGCAGGGCAGCTTGCCCAGCTTGTCGTCAAAGCGGTCAGGGTATTCGTGCAGGGGGTCCATAAGGGTCTGCACCTGGTGGATATCACGGTGGAAAGAGACCGAGCCGGGATCCTGGCACGCCCGGGCGCCCAACAGGGTGATGTTGTTGGTATCCAGTAGATAAAAAGTGAGGGGCCGAGAGGCATGCAGTACCTTGCAGTGCAGGGTAGCCCTCCCCACAGGAACGAGCACGCCTCCCCCGTAGGCATGCAACACGGAGTTATCGGGAGTAACTTTCTCATCAGTCCTTATCTTCCTGAAGAGGCTTGTTGACATTACATTTGCCACGGCCCCCGTGTCGATATTTGCGGTGAAGGTCGAGCCGTTGACAGTAACGCGAACCGAAGGGTCCGTTATCAGTGCAGGTGCATCCAGCAGTGAAAATATGCTGGTCTCCCCCTGGGAGGAACTTGTATCAGACAAAGGTAGTTCGTCAGGCTGGTACTGGGAACCAAGCGCGCTATCAGCTTGAGCAAGGTTGTTTAACATTCGCCGTGGAGCAGGAACTGGCTTCCCACGGGAGCGGCAAGCGGCAGATAAATTGTTTAATTTCCTGCAAAAGTTACACGTTTTGCCCAATGCAGGCAACACATTAAATTGATGGGAGGCAATGTTGCAGTTGGGGCAACGCTGTGGGCTGCTACCCCCGGGCGCAGGGGAACCCGGTTGCCGTTGCGGGCCAGCGTACCGCCGGCGGCCAGCAACACTGGCAACGTTAATGTCATGATCAGCAGGCGACACCGCCGAGGCGACAGCCTCAGCCAATCGGGAGGCGTGCAGAGCCTCGTCCAAAGACAGGTCGTGCTTCCGCAGAAGTTCAGCTCTTAGCTTTTCATCCTGAAGGCCATACACTAGAATGTCCCGGGTCAGTTGATCGGGGGTCAGGTGCCGCAACGCGGCTATATAGTTATCGATTGACTCTCCAGGGATCTGACGCCGGGTGAACATTTTAAAACGCTCCAAGATGCAGTTAGAGGGGATGTCGCACATTGAGGTAAACTTAGCCATAAGACATACCGGGTCCCGAGCATGTTCATCTGCACCATAGACAAACGACTCAGACCGTTCCAGGGCATCGGGACCAGCCAGGTTGATAAGCAGAGAAGCCTGTGTCGCAGGGGTGGCAGCAGGATGGGCGATCGTGACGTAGTGTTGGAAGTCACGTTTAAAGACACCCCACGGATGGGCAATGTCTGAGCCGAAGACAAGCATATCGGGCTTGCGGCAAGAAGTAGCCATGGCACGGGAGGTACAAAAAAAACCACAGAGGATAGGGAACTGGGTCAAAAGTAAAGAAAACCCGACAAACATGAGGCGCAATGGTACGTGCTGACACCATGTAAAGAATTGTCATAACACACTGTGTCTTTACTACTGTTTATTCATGATGCACATACATTGCTGCCCTAGCTGTTCGTGGTCTGTCACCGGAACCAGAGCGAGAGATCAATGGGTGGGAAGGATGTAATTATACTTGTGATATGGGGAGTGGTTAGTAGTGGTGAGGTCACTATGTTAAAGGTACATGCACATGTCATCTACAGTCAGTTTTTATGTTCCCTGCCTGTTTGCTGTCATAATCTATTTTCCCTCTCCTATTTTGTCCTCTGGTAGGCTGCTTTTTGGGGGGCTAATTTGTAAGCTTCATCTTTTGTTTTGGTACTATCCCTGATTTCCCTTGTTATTCACGGATGCACTACCTTCCTTGATTTATTATTTTGCCAAATTGGGAGGAACAATTGTTGTAGTTCATCCATGCAGTTTTTAAATGCCTTCCATTGCATATCCACCGTCAACCCTTTAAGAATCATTTGCCAGTCAATCTTGGCCAATTCACGTCTCATACCCTCAAAGTCACCTTTATTTAAGTTCAGGACCCCTGTTTCTGAATTAACAATGTCACTCTCCATCCTAATGAAGTACTCAACCATATCACTCTTGCCCAAGGGGCCACGCACAACAAGACTGCTAACTAACCCTTCCTCATTACTCAATACCCATATAACCATATAACCATATAACAATTACAGCACGGAAACAGGCCATCTCGACCCTTCTAGTCCGTGCCGAACACGTATTCTCCCCTAGTCCCATATACCTGCGCTCAGACCATAACCCTCCATTCCTTTCCCGTCCATATAACTATCCAATTTATTTTTAAATGATAAAAACGAACATGCCTCCACCACCTTCACTGGAAGCTCATTCCACACAGCCACCACTCTCTGAGTAAATAGGTTCCCCCTCATGTTACCCCTAAACTTCTGTCCCTTAATTCTCAAGTCATGTCCCCTTGTTTGAATCTTCCCTACTCTCAGTGGGAAAAGCTTATCCACGTCAACTCTGTCTATCCCTCTCATCATTTTAAAGACCTCTATGAAGTCCCCCCTTAACCTTCTGCGCTCCAAAGAATAAAGCCCTAACTTGTTCAACCTTTCTCTGTAACTTAGTTGCTGAAACCCAGGCAATATTGTAGTAAATCTCCTCTGTACTCTCTCTATTTTGTTGACATCCTTCCTATAATTAGGCGACCAAAATTGTACCCCATACTCCAGAATTGGCCTCACCAATGCCTTGTACAATTTTAACATTACATCCCAACTTCTATACTCAATGCTCTGATTTATAAAGGCCAGCACACCAAAAGCTTTCTTTACCACTCTATCTACATGAGATTCCACTTTCAAGGAACTGTGCACAGTTATTCCCAGATCCCTCTGTTCACCTGCATTCTTCAATTTCCTACCCATTCTAGAATAGCCTGCTCTCTCGTTGGTCCCTCTACATGTTGGTTTAGGAAACTGTCCCTTATACATTCCAAAACAGCCTCTTCCTCAGCACCCATTTAGTATTAGTTTTAGTTTTAGTTAAGTTGTGTCACTGTAATCCACTCCCTACCCTCCCTGTCCCTCCTCTCCATCTCACCCTCCACCCCCCTCCCCCTCTCCTCCCTCCCCAGCCACCCCCCGCCTCCCTCCCCCTCCCCTCCGCTCTCTTCCTCCCCCCACCTCCCTCCAACTACCCTCCCCTCCACCCACAGCCACCCCCATCCTCCCTCCCCCTCACCCCCCGCCTCTCCATCCCTTCCTCCCTGTCCCTCCTCTCCATCTCACCCTCCACCCCCCTCCCCCTCTCCTCCCTCCCCAGCCACCCCCCGCCTCCCTCCCCCTCCCCTCCGCTCTCTTCCTCCCCCCACCTCCCTCCAACTACCCTCCCCCTCCACCCACAGCCACCCCCATCCATTCCCCGCTCGTTCCACTACCCCTCTTTACGACCTCCCTCCCTCCCTCCCTCCCTCCCTCCGTACCTCTCAATTTATTTCTCCCTCCCACTCCTCTCCCTCCCTCCCTCCCGCCCGCCCACCATCCCTCTCTCCCAACCCCCTCCCTCCCTCCCTCTCTGCCTCCCTGAATCCCTCCCTCTCTCCCTCCCTCCTTCCCTCCCGACCTCGCCCAGCGGTAAACACGGGTGCAGCCGCTCGTCAAAGGCATCCGCGCCCCGACCCCATGCAACATGAAGACCCTTCTGTTCCTCACCTTCCTCGAACTCGCCGGTAAGTATACTTCCCCCGGGTCCCCAACCTACCTCCCCTCTCCCCCGCCTTCTCCCACTCCACCTTCTCTCCACCCATTCTCTCTCCCTCTACCCCTCCTCTCCCTCCCCTACCTCCCTCTCCCCTTCTCTCATCCATTTATCTCTCCCTCTACCTCTATCTCACTCTCTTTCATATATCTGTCTCTCCTTCGCTTCTCTGCCCTCCATCATTATTTCCCCTTCTCTTTGTCTACCTCTCGCTCCCCCCATCCCCCACTGGCAGTAACCGTGTTCTCTCTCTCCCACACCCCCACAGTCTCTCTCACCCACCACCACAGTCTCTCTCCCCCACCCCCACAGAGACGACGACGAGATCGTGGGTGGTTACGTGTGCAGTAAACACGCCACTCCCTAAATCGTGTACCTCAATGTCGGCCACCATATGTGCAGCGGCGCCCTGATTAACCCGCGCTGGGTGGTGTCCGCAACTCAGTTTCACGACTTGTAAGTGCAGGGTTCTTTTACCCTATCTCCGTCCCTGTAACCCCCTCCCCGCCAGCCCATACACCACCTCTCTCCCCGTCCCTGTAACCCCCTCCCCGCCAGCCCCAACACCCTCTCTCTCCCCGTCTCTGTAACAGCCTCTCCTCCGGCCCCTAGATCCCTCTCTCCCCGTCTCTGTAACCCCCTCCTCTCCGGCCCCTACACCCCTCTCTCCCCGTCCCTGTAACGCCCTCCACGCCTGCCCCAACACCCTCTCTCTCCCCGTCTATGTAACAGCCTCTCCACCGGCCCCTACACCCCTCTCTCCCCGTCTCTGTAACCACCTCCCCTCCGGGCTCTACACCCCGTCTCCATAATCCCCTCCGACCCTTTCACCCTCTCTCCCCGTCTCTGTAACCCCACCGCCTCCGGTCTGGATTGCTTTTAAGGCGCGGTCTGGTTTCACGGTCTGTTCGTAGCAGAATAGTGGTTCTTCTCGGCGAGAATGATATCAACGCTACGAAAGGGTCGGAACAGTTCATCGTTTCGGAGATTGTGACCAGACATCCCGGAGGGGGGGGGGGGGGGGGGAAATCAGGGGACGGAAGACGGAGAGAGAGAATGGGAGGGGTGTATTTGTGAAGGATCAACAGCGACACACATAGTGAAAGATCAATCGTTAATCCATTAGCAATCAGGAACATTTAAACTGCCAGCCATTCACTTGCAGCTCGGGGTGCATTGTGAGAGCCGCCTGAACTTGCTAGTTTAAAGGGCCTGTCCCACGGGTGATGGGGCCGGAAGGGCGGGGGGTTACAGAAACGGTGAGAGGGTTTCATCTCTCACCTTTAACCCACACGCGTTTCGCGGCGACCGGCTTCAGTGCTTGGACGCCCCTGTTATGAGTGAAGTGGACTGTCATGGCTCCTACTCGGGAATGATCACTGACAAAATTATGTGTGTCGGCTACAAGGAAGGAGGCCGCGACTCCTGCCAGGTACAGACCCCCTGTCTCCGCGTCGCTGAAATAACGTCCCCTCCCCGTCTCTGTAACCCCCTCCTCTACGGCCCCTACATCCCCTCCTCCCGTCTCCGTAACACTCTCCCGTCCGGACCAGACACTCCCCCTCTGTGTAACCCTCTCCCGTCCGGCCCCTACACACCACCACCCCACCCCATCGACTCTGTAACCCCCTCCCCTCCGGCCCCTACACTCCTCTCCCTGTCCCTGAAACCCCCTTCCCTCCGGCTCCTACACCCGCTTTCCCCGTCTCTGTAACTCCCTCCCCTTCCCATCCTTTCTCCCCTCTCGTTCACCCGACAGCGTGGAAACAGATCCTTAGGCCCACCAAAGATGTTGCCAGAACCAGAGAGTGTGAGCTATAGGGAGAGCTTAATTTGGATGGGAATTTATTCCGTGGAGCGCAGGAGAATGAGGGGTGACCTTATAGAGGTGATAAAATAATTTGAGGAATAGTTCGGGTAGACGCACCGAGTCTCTTGCTCAGAGTAGGGGAATCGATGACCAGAGGACATAAGTTCAAGGTGCAGGGGGGAAGATTTAATAGGAACCTGAGGGGAAACTTTTCCGCACAGGCGTAACACACAGGTGGGTGTATGGAACGAGCTGCCGGATGAGATCGTTGAGACAGCGACCATCCCACCGTTTAAGATACATTTTGACAGGTTTTGGCTGTGCTCCAAACGCGGCCAGGTGGGACTGGTGTAGATGGGGCATGCAGCCCAGTGTGGGAAAGTTGGGCCTAATGGCCTTTTTCCACGCTGTATCCCTCTATGAATAATTAACCTCCTCTCACGTCTGCCCTTGTGACAGGCTGATCCTGTAACGGAGTGCAACAGGGAATAGAATCGTGGTGATACGGGTTTGAGGTCATTGACCATCCCGGCGTCTACACTCGCTTCTGTCATTACGTCTACTGGATCCACAGCACCATCGCTGCGAAATGAACCGTATCCATGGAAGCCGCGCCATTTATCCCACCAACGTTCAATGGACCATCACTTGTAATTTCACGCTAGTTATATGTTATCTCACGTTTACGCCTATTTCCTTCACATTACCGACAATTTTCCCCAGGAGCAAACGATGGAAACTCACGCGGTGACTAGGAAAACGAGCAGTTCCCAACTCCGGGCAATTACCTGCCCACCCCCCTCCCACTACCCTTCACCGCCCTGGGCGCTGGCCCAATAACTCCTTAATATAAAAGTATCTGTCCTCTTTGCCAGGATACTCTCCAGTCGTCAATGGATTATCCCGTATCCGCTGGGCCATATTGACCCCTCATATCCCTTGGGATTTTAGCTTTAACCAACACACGTTGTAACGGGTATAGCTTGGACCCAATAGCAGCACAGAATCAGGCCGGTATAGTTGGTAACTTTATTACGATACTGTAACACAGAGTAATAACACAGGAATGGGTACACCGTACTCACACAGAGGCTCAGGATTGAGCGAGGGTTCCGAAGCGGGGCAGGCAGGTCCGAATCCGTGTAGGCAGTCGGGAAATCGCTGGAGAGTCTTGCATGAATGCTGCGAACAATCTGGCACCGTGTGAACGGTGAGGAGAGTCTATATACCGGGTTAATTGGTGATCAGAGGCAACTGAGTGCAACAGGTGAGGAGAGTTGGGCTGATGAGAGGGGAGTGGCAGGCAGGCAGGTGAGTGGAAGGAGGAACCGGTGCAAACGTACTGGGAGGTGAAGTAGTTGAGAATTAAGAGAGGGCAGACTGTGACAGACCCCCCCCCCCTCAAGGGACGGCTCCTGTCGTCCCAAAACAACAACAAAAACAATAAAGAAAATAAACCTAATCCCACGCAGAGTTGGGTGGGAGGAGGGGGACCAGAGGAGGGCTAATATCCGTCCGAGACATCCATGTCCGCATCCTCCTCCACAGCATCAGAGGAAAGCTCCGTCTCGTCGTCACTGGGCGCCTCAGACGGAAGAGGGGACAGAGTCTCAGGGGCGGCGACCCCTCTAGGAGTGGCGGACTTGGACGGCTGGTCGGGATGACGCCGGTGAAACTCCCTGATGAGGGAGGCGTCCAGGATGTGTCGAGCAGGAACCCAGGACATCTCCTCTGGACGTTAACCCTCCCAATCGACCAGGTATTGGAGACCCCTCCCGCGACGGCGGGAGCGCAGGAGGCGGTGCACCGTAAAGGCGGGGCCTCCGTCGATGAGACGAGGAGGTGGAGGAGGAGGGACTGCGGGGACCAGGGAGCTCTCCCGGACTGGCTTTACTCTGGACACGTGGAACGTAGGCTGGACCCGCATGGAACGAGGCAACTTGACCCTCACAGCCGCTGGTTTGATGACCTTCTGGATCTCAAAGGGACCGATGAACTTGGGTGCCAATTTCTTGGACTCCACCCTCAAGGGAAGATCCCGGGTCGACAGCCACACCTTCTGGCCCGCGAGGTAGGTGGGGGCCTGGGTGCGGTGACGGTTGGCAGCCGTGACGTAACGGTCCCCGGAGCGGAGAAGAGCCGCCCTGGCTTGGGTCCACGTCCTGCGGCAGCGACGAATGAAGGCGTGGACGGACGGGCAGGACACCTCTTTCTCCAGCGCCGGGAACAGTGGAGGCTGGAACACGTAGACACACTGGAAAGGGGAGAGCCCAGTGGCCGAGTTTGTCAGGGTGTTGTGGGCGTACTCCACCCACAACAACTGCTGGGATCAGGAGGAGGGATGCTTGGACACCATACACCGCAGCGCCGTCTCCATCTCCTGATTCTTCTTTTCAGTTTGGCCGTTAGACTGGGGATGAAATCCGGACGTCAGACTGACGGTGGCCCCCACAAGCGTGCAGAACTCCCTCCAGAACACAGAGGCAAACTGGGGTCCCCGGTCGGACACCACATCGACGGGGAAACCATGGAGCCTGAAGACGTGGAGTAACATGAGCTCGGCAGTTTCCTTGGCTGACGGAAGCTTGTGCAGGGGCACGAAGTGAGCCATCTTGCTAAATCTATCGACCACGGTCAGGATGGTGGTGTGACCACTGGATGGGAGCAGGCCGGTAACGATGTCCAGGGAGATGTGGGACCATGGTCGATGGGGTACAGGCAGTGGAAGCAGATGACCCGCAGGAGCTTGGTGTGAGACCTTGTGCTGGTTGCAAACGGGACAGGCGTTGACAAACTCCCGAGTGTCCTCCTCCAGCGATGCCCACCAGAACCTCCGTAGCACCATCTCCTTGGTCCGCTGAATGCCGGGATGACAGGTGAGTCGAGAGCTGTGGGCCCACTGAAGGACGTCGGACCGCAGGGCAGAACCCACAAACAGGCGATCAGGAGAGCATGCGCTGCTTCTCCAAGGCCGCCTTGACCTTCCCCTCCACTTCCCAGGTGAGGGAGGCAACCCTGTGCGAGGACGGGAGGATGGTCTTGGGGCCAGAGGAAGGCTCCTCCTTCGCCAAGAACAGTCGAGAGAGGGCATCGGGCTTCACGTTGCGGGACCCAGGTCGGTAGGAGAGGGAGAAGTTGAAGCGGGTGAGGAAGAGAGACCAGCGGGCCTGACGAGAGTTGAGCCTCTTGGCTGACTGGAGGTATTCAAGGTTCTTGTGGTCAATCCAAACCAAGAAAGGCTGCTCGGTTCCCTGCAGCCAGTGACGCCATTCCTCCAACGCCAACTTAACCGCCAACAGTTCTCGGTTGCCAATGTCATAATTCCTCTCAGCAGGGGTCAGGCATCGGGAGAAGAAGGCGCATGGATGGAGCTTCTGGTCCCCGGCAGCCCGCTGGGACAGAACACCTCCCACTCCCACGTCGGAGGCGTCCACCTCCACCACGAACTCTCTCTCTGAGACCGGAACTTGGAGGATGGGGGCCGATGTAAACCGTGTCTTGAGTGTCCGAAAAGCTTCGTCGGCCGCGGCAGACCACCGGAACGGAACCTTGGAGGAGGTGATTGCCGTGAGGGGTGCGGCCACAGTACTGTAGCCACGGATGAACCGTCGGAAAAAATGGCGAACCCCAGGAACCTTTGGAGCTGCTTGCGGGAGTCAGGAACAGGCCAGGTGGTGACAGCAGAGACCTTGGCGGGGTCCATCTTGATGTCCCGTTGGCCAACGATGGAAGGAGACTGACGGGGAGTGAAACTCGCACTTCTCAGCTTTAACGAAGAGCATGTTCTCCAGGAGCCGATGTAGAACTGCCTGGACGTGGTGTTCGTGTTCCTCCTTGGTCCGTGAAACGATGAGGATGTCATCAAGATAGTCGAACACGTACTTGTTCAACATGTCTCGGAGAACGTCATTGACCAAAGCCTGGAAGATGGCCAAAGGGCATCACCAGGTATTCATAATGTCCCGTGGGAGTGTTGAAGGCGGTCTTCCACTCATCTCCCTCTTTGATGCGGACCAAGTGGTAGGCGTTGCGTAGATCCAACTTCGAAAAGATGGTGGCCTCCTCTAGGAGCTCGAAAGAAGAGGAGATGAGTGGGAGAGGGTAGCGATTCTTCACCGTGATGCCGTTGAGCCCCCGGTAATTTATGCAGGGACGCAGAGATTTGTCCTTCTTCTCCACGAAGAAGAACCCAGCCCCAGCAGGAGACGAGGAGGGACGGATGAGACAAGCAGCCAAGGAGTCGTTTATGTATTTCTCCATGGCGCCTCTCTCAGGGGCGGGCAGGGAGTAAAGGCGACCCCTAGGAGGAGCGGAACCAGGCAGGAGGTCTATGGCGCAGTCATAGGGCCAATGAGGAGGAAGGGAGGTGGCCCTAGACTTGCTAAAAACCTCCCCAAAGTCATGGTACTCGGCTGGGACCCCAGTCAGATCTGGAGCAGAACTGGAGCAGGTGGCCGGTTGAGGAGCTGAGGCTTGCTTCAGGCACACTTGGTGGCAGAAAGGGCTCCAACCCAAGATGACCCCCGTCCTCCAGTCGATGTTGAGGTTGTGTCGCCGAAACCAGAGGTAACCCAGGATGAGGGGAAGACGGGGAGACTGCAGGATGTGGAACTGGATGGTCTCGTGGTGATTACCAGAAAGGAGCATGCGCACTGGGACCGTCTGGTGAGAAACAGTCCCCAGGAGATGGCCGTCGAGGGCGTTGGCGGGAACAGGTTCAGGCAGGGGAACACAACTGATGCCTAGCTGGCGGGCTAGTTCCTTGTCCATAAGATTAATGTCACAACCAGAGTCTATGAAGTTGGCGATGGTGTGAGAACCATCAGACAACAGCAGACGGGCATGACTAAGAGGGCGTCGGGCAGAGGAAAGTTCAGAGGTTCGAGTCACCTGTAATTCCTCCGCTACTGGTGAGTCTGGCCTTTTACTGGGCACTTGGAGATGTAATGACCCACCAGGCCACAGTAGAGACAGAGGTTCCCCCGTCGCCGACGTTCCCGTTCCTCGGGGGTGAGACTGGTGCGACCCACCTGCATGGGTGCGGTTTGCCTCGGCTGTTGCCCCGACGAGGGTAGTTCAGTCTCCGGAGGAAAACGAGCTTGGGTGGATAGCTGGCGGTCCGCCTGGCCCTGTCGCCTCTCCCGACGTCTCGCCAGGATGCGTCGGACCAGACGGGTCGTTAGCTCGATAAGCCCATCGAGAGAAGAAGGAAGGTCGTGGGACACCAACTCATCCTTAATTTAGTCATTCAAGCCCAGCAAGAAAGCGTCACACTGGGCCGGGGCGTTCAAATCACTCTGACGGGCCCTGGTGCGAAAGTCGATAGCGAAATCAGCGACGCTCTGGTTCCCCTGGCTCAACCCCAACAGACTTCCCGCAGCGTCCGGACCCATCGGAACCTCACAGAACACCTTGCGAAGCTCCGCGGCGAAGGCCTGGAAAGAGGAGAAAGCCGGCGTGCGTCGCTCCCATTCAGCCGCTCCCCACAGCCGAGCTCTGCCAGTCAGTTGATTAATGGTAAACGCCACTCTCGCCGCTTCCTGGGCGAAGGTGTAAGGCGAAAAGACGTAGGGCGAAAAGAATGGAACAGTTCGTGATGAATTGGTTGCAGCCCTCCGGGTCTCCAGCGTAGCGCTCCGGGGCTCCCACCCGGGGCTCAGGTGATGGTCCTGGCGACCGGGAGCTGGTGCTGTCGGAGCCGGAGGCGAAGCATGGGGTGTAGCCTGGGCGAGGGTGGTGATCAGCTGTTGGACCTGGGTGGCTAGTGCAACCAATGCTTGCTATTGGTTTGACACCGCCTGTCGAACTTCGGAGTGCAGTGAGCATAGCTTCGTGCTGCAGGAGCGTGTGTTCAATCCTCTCGAAGCGGTTTGACGGAGACGTTGTGTGCGCTGAGTCGATTGTTGGCCAGATTGTACTGTAACGGGTATAGCATGGACCCAATAGCAGCACAGAATCAGGCAGGTATAGTTGGTAATGAACTTTATTACGATACTGTAACACAGAGTAGTAACACAGGAATGGGTACACCGTACTCACACAGAGGCTCAGGATTGAGCGAGGGTTCCGAAGAGGGGCAGGCAGGTTCGAATCCGTGTAGGCAGTCGGGAAATCGCTGGAGAGACTTGATTGAATGCTGAGAACAATCTGGCACTGTGAACGGTGAGGAGAGTCTATATACCGGGTTAATTGGTGATCAGAGGCCACTGAGTGCAACAGGTGAGGAGAGTTGGGCTGATGAGAGGGGAGTGGCAGGCAGGCAGGTGAGGAGAAGGAGGGATCGGTGGAAAAGTACTGGGAGGTGAAGTGGATGAGAATGAGGAGAGGGCAGACTGTGACACACGTGGGCCTTCGGGGTAGAGTTGGTGAATTTCAATCGTTTCCGTAACTACCCCCTCAATTCTGAATGTCCACAAGTAACTCACTTAGAGGGCAGCGATCACATAATGTTCCACTGCTGCCCTGGGGCGAAGGTGTTATCAATTATGCTAATCAGTGTCATGTGAGGCAGGACGGGGTCGTCAGAATTCGGTGGTTCCCCTTGTTTGAGCTCAATCGGTGGTATGTTTGCCAGCATGGCTGGCCTAAATTCTCCTATTTACTGGGATTTTTCCGCAAGTGAACTACTCGCGTCTGCACCTCCCTGCATGGGCGGAAATCCCGGGGGGCGGGGGTACACGTCCCTTCCATGTGTTGATAGGTGGGAACAAACCCCCCGCCCCCCCCCCCCCCCCCCCCCCCCTGTTTTGTAATCCGAATTTTGAAATTCGGTGAAAAAAATCTATTAAAAATCTCCGCTTACCGCGAGACAGTGGGGGCGGGACTGATGATCGAGGGCGCCGATAGTACGAGAGAGACGTCGGGCTGCAGGCAATGGGGGGGGGGGGGGTACATGATGATTCAGCGCGATGATTGGTGGAGGGAGGTGTCGGTCAGTGGTGGGAGTAGTGGGTGGGACTGAGGATAGAGCGCGGTGATTGGAGGTGGGATACGTCCTGGTAGAGCTAAGATCATAGAGCGGAGCTTCAATCGGCCCGTTCGTGGGTCCGTTCATAGCCCGGAGCGGCGCGGCTTAAATTCGGCCGCCGGACCTTCCACGACCTCGCGGTAAAATTGCTGCCTCCCGATGTTGAAGCCCCCGCCGGAGGATGGAAGTCCCGCGGCCGGTTTTAAGCCGCGCTGGGTGATGCCAGGCCCCGCGAACGGGTAGCTGAAGCCCCGCGATTCGGAGGGGACGAAGCTGCATTGGTGGATAATAGACAATAGACAATAGGTGCAGGAGCATGCCATTTGGCCCTTCGAGCCGGCACCGCCATTCAATGTGATCATGGCTGTTCATCCACAACCTGTACCCCGTTCCTGCCTTCTCCCCATATCCCCTGAATTCGCTATTTTTAAGAGCCCTATCTAGCTCTCTATTGACAGCATCCAGAGAATCTGCCGCCACCTCTGAGGCAGAGAATTCCACAGACTCACCAATCTGTGAGAAAAAGAGTTTCTTCGTCACCTTTCTAAATGGATTACTCCTTATTCTTAAACTGTAACCCCTGGGATGTCATCAGTTGAAGCTCGTGGTTTTGATTTCAACGTCTTTTGACTTTTTGGACTTTTAATCAGTAACGAGTAGAGAATAGGTCGCGAAATAAAGCATAAAATGTTCATATAAGGTGCTCCCGACTTCGATGGGGAAAATGTCAATCGGAATATGTAAAAATGTAATTGTTACCGCGTAGTGTTTTTGGCAAAGATGTAAAGACAGCCACATATACACGCACATATACACATACATTTACACACACATATACACAAGAACATGATCAGACTTTTAAGAAGTAAATGACAAGGAAGATGAGCATGTCATATTTTTTGATTAACCCTGGAGCTCACATACTGGGGGCATTTTGCGGAAATGGCCAAGATAGAATGTAGTGAAAATAGCTAAAGCTGCAACATTCTGCTGAGAAACAGGCGTTGATATCAGTGAGGGGGGGGGGGGGGGGGGGTAGTCCTTAGTAGTTCTGCCTAGATTCTTATTTGTTTTAATTTTGCATTACACCAGCTTTTGGGGAGACATTGTTTAATGATGGTTTATTTTAACTCCGCAAGTAACCATTGTGTCATGAGGGTGTAAACATCCTACAGTTACTGTAACAATGAGAGGCAGCTTGAGCATGCTCACACTGTTCCTCCATGTATGTCGCAAAGGCTTATGAAACCGACTTATCCGATGGACTCACCACTAATCAATGAGCTGTTATATTTTCTGTCTGTCCCTGAATAAAATCAGATATAGGGCATGAGTAAAATACAACATTCCCTACAACATATGCTTTACCATGATTCAAACCTCTCATGTACTTGGTTTCTCGAAGTTAAACATTAAACTCATTTCGCAAAATGCCCGAATCTCTATTCTCTCAAATACGCTAGTTATTGGATGGACTATAGTATAATTACAATCAAAGAAATTGCTCGTTTCGCATTCCTTTTTTCTACTATTAGTGGCCAATCTCACTGAGATATTAAGTATGATATGATTAGAGATTCGTCCAATGAGCCTATCTGGGCATAAAGTTTAATCAAGGAGGAAATGATCGCTTGACTGACAATGTATACGCTTCCGCATTGACAAGGGAAATTATAGGAATAACATGAACAGATAAATAGGAGACTGCAGATAAAGCAACGCAACAATTTAGAAATAGTGGAACATTTCATTATCCCGAATTGTGATTGAATTTCTGATGCAATATACGACATGGACGGGATAGAACCAGTCAAATATATTTCAGAGAGCTTCCTTCGCCAAGATATAGAGCGCCCCATACTGGACCGCGCCTTTAAAATTAGGTGAGGCACGTAACTGGAGCAAAAAGTTGGTCGAGATTCCTCTAAACCTTTCCCGTCCATGTATCTGTACAAATTTCGCTTCAATTGTGTTATACCACCTGCCTCAACCACCTTCTCTGGTGTCTCATTTTATGTAATTAGCACCCTATACGCTTTCCTCCCACATTCCAAAGTCATGCGGTTTTGAATGTTAATTGGCCTTTGTATATCGTTCCCAATGTGTGGGGAGTGAGTGAGGACGTGTAATCATTGACAACCTGTATGAACGGGTGATCGATCGACGGCGTGGACTCGATGGGTCGAAGAGCCTCATTCCATGCTGTTTTCTCAATCCAATTTCAACCCAATCCGCAATGCATATCCTCTTTAGTTTAGTTTACTTTAGTTTAATTCATTTAGTTTAGTTTACTTTAGTTTAGTTCTGCTTATATTAGCTTAGATTTACTGAGTTTAGCTTAGCTTAGTGTAGCCTAGCTTAGTTTAGTTTAGTTTAATTTAATCTAGTTTAGTTGAGAGATACAGCATGGAAACAGGCCCATCGGCTCATTGTCCGTGCCGACCTGGAATCACCGGGAAACCAGTTCTCTCCAGCACTGGGGACAATTTTCAGAAGTTAATTTAACCTAAAGAGGCTGCAGTCTGTGTCATGTGGGAGGAAACGGGAGCACACAGCGAAAACGCGTTTAGTATATATCATTTTTCGTTAAATATCTATGTACGGGATTAAATTATGATACATTTAACACAAAATCATGCATGGAATTTATGACTTACGGAAATTAATTAACGAATGCAATTGGTTGAATGGATATTTCACTATTGCCTTAACCTGCTCCCTGAATTTATTTTGCGTCACTGCATAAATGAACGTGTTTGCGCAGCAGCTCAACAATTGAAACACATTAGCACTTTCCATCAATATAAACCTGGGGTCACTGTAGCCATTAATTGTATAACCAACTTGAAACCTTTCTACAAAGAACTGGATAACATACGGCATCCACAACAGGACAAAACACCCCGAGATGGCAAAAAGGAGGATAATGGACTTCCTGCGATTTTCAATTTCCGGGTCGATCTGTTTCTCACCCGTGGAGCAAGAACGGAGTCTCTTCCCTGCTCGACTTGCCACCAGTATGTACCGGACGGTCAGTGCATTGAACACGAGGACAAGAATGAAGGGGAGACAAGGGGTTAAGATGCGATCAACCCAATCACATATTGTCCACAAAAGGAAAGAATAACGGATATCCCTCCACTTGCAATATCAAGGGGCATTGTCAATGTCAAGAAGGGTAAGGAAAAGAAGAGATGGGCAATTGTAATAGGGGACTCTGTAGTCAAGGGGTCGGATAGGCGATTCGGTGGACGCAGACAAGAGACCCGGATGGTAGTTTGCCTCCCTGGTGCCAGGGTCAGGGATGTGTCTGAACGGCTCCATGCAATCCTGAAATGGGAGGGAGAGGAGCCTGAAGCTGTGGTACATATAGGTACCAACGACATAGGTAAAAAAAGAGAAGAGGTCCTGAAAGAAGAATTTAGGGAGTTAGGTAGAGAGTTAAGGAGAAGGACTGCAAAGGTAACAATCTCAGGATTACTGCCTGTGCCACGCGGCAGTGAGAGTAAGAATGGAGCGAGTTGGAGGATAAACGAGTGGATGAGGGACTGGTACAGTGGGTATGGATTCAAGTTTCTGGATCATTGGGACCTCTTTTGGGAAGGTGCGACCTGTACAGAAAGGACGGGTTGCACTTGAACTCGAGGGACCAATATCCTGGCGGGGAGATTTGCCAAGGCTACTGGGGAGACTTTAAACTAGTATGGTTGGGGGGAGGGACTCAAATTGGCAAAGGTAACAGTCAGTGTGTGAGGCAGGAGGCAGAGAATGGTAGCACTCTGACCCAAAATGTAGGGGAGAGAGAAGAAAAAGACAATAAACAGAGAATAAGAGTGGGTGGGTTTCTTAAATGTGTATATTTTAATGCTAGGAGCATTGTAAGAAATGTGGATGAACTTAGAGCCTGGATTGACACCTGGAAGTATGATGTTGTGGCGATCAGTGAAACATGGTTGCAGGAGGGCTGTGATTGGAAACTAAATATTCCAGGATTTCGTTGCTTCAGCCGTGATAGAATTGGAGGGGCAAGAGGTGGAGGTGTTGCATTGCTTATCAGGGAAGATATTACAGCAGGGCTTTGGCAGGATAGTTTAGAGGGCTCGTCTAGGGAGGCTATTTGGGTGGAACTGAGAAATGGGAAAGGGGTAGCAACACTTATAGGGGTGTATTATAGACCGCCAAATGGGGAGCGAGAATTGGAAGAGCAAATATGTAAGGAGATTGCAGATATTAGTAGTAATCACAAGGTAGTGATTGTGGGAGGTTTCAATTTTCCACACATAGAGTGGGAAACACATTCTGTAAATGGGCTGGATGGGTTGTAGTTTGTAAAATGTGTGCAGGATAGTTTTTTGCAGCAATACATAGAAGTACCTACTAGAGAAGGGGCGGTGCTGGACCTCCTGTTAGGAAATGAGACGGGTCGGGTGGCAGAGGTATGCGTTGGGGAACAGTTCGGGACCAGTGATCACAATACCATTAATTTCAATATAATTATGGAGAGGGTCAGAACTGGACCTGGGGTTGAGATTTTTGATTGGGGAAAAGCTAACTTTGAGGAGATGCGAAAGGATTTAAAAGGAGTAAATTGGGACATTTTGTTTTATGGGAAAGATGTGGAAGAGAAATGGAGTACATTTAAAGGTGACATTTTAAGAGTACAGAATCTTTATGTCCCTGTTCGGTTGAAAGGAAATAGTAAAAATCGGAAAGAGCCATGGTTTTCAAGGGAAATTGGACACTTGGTTCGGAAAAAGAGGGAGATCTACAATAATTATAGGCAACATGGAGTAAATGAGGTGCTTGAGGAGTATAAAAAATGTAAAAATAATCTTAAGAAAGAAATTAGAAAAGCTAAAAGAAGATAAGAGGTTGCTTTGGCAAGTAAGGTGAAAGTAAACCCAAAGGATTTCTACAGCTATATTAATAGCAAAAGGATAACGAGGGATAAAATTGGTCCATTAGAGAGTCAGAGTGGACAGCTATCTGCAGAGCCAAAAGACATGGGGGAGATATTGAACCATTTCTTTTCTTCGGTATTCACCAAGGAGAAGGAAAAAAAAAAAAAAAAAAAAAAAAAAAAAAAGAAAAAAAAAAGGATTTTTTTTTTTTTTTTAATATGGATGGGAAAGGAATGGAGGGTTATGGTCTGAGCGCAGGTATATGGGACTAGGGGAGATTATGTGTTCGGCACGGACTAGAAGGGTCGAGATGGCCTGTTTCCGTGCTGTAATTGTTATATGGTTATATGGTTATATTGAATTATGTGAGGTAAGGGAAACAAGTAGAGTAGCTATGGAAACTATGAGATTCAAAGAAGAGGAATACTGACACTTTTGAGAAATATAAAAGTGGATAAGTCTCCAGGTCCGGACAGGATATTCCCTAGGACATTGAGGGAAGTTAGTGTAGAAATAGCAGGGGCTATGACAGAAATATTTCAAATGTCATTAGAAACGGGAACAGTGCCGGAGGATTGGCGTACCGCGCATGTTGTTCCATTGTTTAAAAAGGGGTCTAAGAGTAAACCTAGCAATTATAGACCTGTTAATTTGACGTCAGTGGTGGGCAAATTAATGGAAAGGATACTTAGAGATAATATATATAAGCATCTGGATAAACAGGGTCTGATTAGGAACAGTCAACATGGATTTGTGCCTGGAAGGTCATGTTTGACTAATCTTCTTGAATTTTTTGAAGAGGTTACTCGGGAAATTGATGAGAGTAAAGCAGTGGATTTTGTATATATGGACTTCAGTAAGGCCTTTGACAAGGTTCCTCATGGAAGGTTGGTTAAGAAGGTTCAATGGTTGGGTATTATTGGTGGAGTAGCAAGATGGATTCAACAGTGGCTGAATGGGAGATGCCAGAGAGTAATGGTGGATGGTTGTTTGTCAGGTTGGAGGCCAGTGACAAGTGGGGTGCCACAGGGATCTGTGTTGGGTCCACTGTTGTTTGTCATGTACATCGATGATCTGGATGATGGTGTGGTAAATTGGATTAGTAAGTATGCAGATGATACTAAGATAGGTGGGGTTGTGGATAATGAAGTAGATTTTCAAAGTCTACAGAGAGATGTATGCCAGCTGGAAGAGTGGTCTGAAAGATAGCAGATGGAGTTTAATACAAATCAAAATAGTGCGTACATGGTAAATGGTAGGGAATTGAAGAATGCAGGTGAACAGAGGGATCTGGAAATAACCGTGCACAGTTCCCTGAAAGTGGAATCTCATGTAGATAAGGTGATAAAGAAAGTGTTTGGTGTGCTGGCCTTTATAAATCAGAGTATTGAGTATATAAGTTGGGATGTAATGTTAAAATTGTACAAGGCATTGGTGAGGCCAATTCTGGAGTATGGGGCACAATTTTGGTCGCTCAATTATAGGAAGGATGTCAACTAAATAGAGAGAGTACAGAGGAGATTTACTAGAATGTTGCCTGGGTTTCAGCAACTATGTTACAGAGAAAGGTTGAACAAGTTGGGGCTTTATTCTTTGGTGCGCAGAAGGTTAAGGGGGGACTTGATAGAGGCCTTTAAAATGATGAGAGGGATAGACAGAGTTGACGTGGATAAGCTTTTCCCACTGAGAGTAGGGAAGATTCAAACAAGGGGACATGACTTGAGAATTAAGGGACAGAAGTTTAGGGGTAACATGAGGGGGAACTTCTTTACTCAGAGAGTGGTGGCTGTGTGGAATGAACTTCCAGTGAAGGTGGTGGAGGCAGGTTCGTTTTTATCATTTAAACATAAATTGGATAGTTATATGGACGGGAAAGGAATGGAGGGTTATGGTCTGAGGGCAGGTATATGGGACTAGGGCAGAATACGTGTTCGGCACGGACTAGAAGGGTCGAGATGGCCTGTTTCCGTGCTGTAATTGTTATATGGTTATATGGTTATAAGGTTATATAGATGGGTTCGTGCAGGAGTACCAGGGAACATTGATCAGACAGCCCAACGCACAGACGGTTGAAGCAACAATGCCCGCTGTTCTGTTGGTGCAATATTTTGCTTTGAGCTTCTGGCAACAGATGGCTACAAATCGATCAAATGTGAACGTGACTGTCAGCCACACCGAACTGTCTCTCGCTGCATAAATCAACGCAATGCTGAAGGTACATATGGGAGTTATGGCGAGGAAGTTATCCGGAAAATAAATAGTTGGTATCCGATTTAACATCACTACGGTGAGACTCACCAAAAGATCCGTCACCGCCATAGACAGGAGATACCGGCTGATACGTTTGGACAGGCCGCAGTTTCCTCGGGACAGGATCACAATCGCCACTAAATTAACTGCAAGAGAAACACGAGGGGTTAGTATCAAAACACATCCACAGCGGAAGTCCTGAAATAGCCAGAAATACAATAAATGAGCAGCCCCATTCGCCCAGAATATTTGTACCGAACCGTATGCCTAGATACAATAATCTTATTTGGGTGCACGTGATCAATTGCCATCAATTCGCTGCAAGGGTCTTGGTGAGACCACACCTGGAGTATTGCGCACAGTTTTGGTCTCCTAATCTGAGGAAGGACATTCTTGCCATAGAGGGAGTACAGAGAAGGTTCACCAGACTGATTCCTGGGATGTCTGGGATGGAAAGACTGGAGAGGCTCGGCCTGTACTCGCTTGAATTTATAAGATTTGAAAGCCCTGGCTCACGGGAGGAGCTGACCCACGAGGTACCCCGAGTGAAAGACTCGTGGTTGTGTACGAGATTCCAAGTGAAAGATCAAGAGTTTCACCGAATCCCACGGGTAGACTGAAGTTTGCCGTTTACTTGTCATTTCTGCGATGTTCCAAGGTCGACTCCCGAGTTACTAAGGTCCTCTCCCGAGTTACTCTTGAGTAACTACTGGGGTAGTGGGAGATGGTGGAGGAAATATTGAATGAAACACAAGCCTTTCTGTACTGTAGACTCTGCTGAAACCTGGTGGGTATTGCGCTCATTAATGTTTTCGACTGATTTCAGATGTAACTGTGCATCGGAAGCATTCAAGCATGGGAATTTCAGGGAGAATCAGCCCAGAGCTTTTCCTTTTAGATATTGCAGTCAGTTATCATTCTGAAGAGGATCATATTTAATGTTTAGAGTCATGGATTTGAAACCTTTGATATTTGCACGAAGTTCCTGCCTTCCAATCCTTAGACAGCTACCGTTGCTGCTTTCATTTTGGCCGGTTCAAATTAAACAACGTTATTTCTCCAAGTCATGAAAATCGGACGAACCTACCCACACACAGCTTGACTTAAATTAACTAAACTTCTATTTGTGCATCAGCTCGATAAAATTGTATGTTGGCAATTTACCAGGGTGGTATTATTGGAAAGTACACATCTGGCGACCGTTGGCCTGGTCTTTCTACACTGCCTTCGTTGTGTCATCTCAGTTGGCCAAAGTGAAGATGGACACAGAGATCTAGAGTAACTCCGCGGGTCAGAGATGCCATCTGACCAGAGATGGAGTTACTCCAGCTCTTTGTGTCTATCTGCGGTTTAAACCAGCTTCTGCAGTTCCTTCCTATGCATAACCCATCAAGTGATATCGCGGAAGGAGATGGGGAGAGGACGGAGAGCAAGTTTGCGCCCAGCCGTGCTTTGCTGGCAGGGTTTGGGCTGTTGCTCAGCTGCCCGGTGGCTTGGACATCGGCGGAATATCCCCAGAGCGAACACGGCGAGTCTAACGGAGGCAATGAGACGGGAGGTCACGAGGATGGATTTCACATCGTCTCCTTCCACTGAGAACATGTACAATCTCCTTAAGTTATAGCTCTATGGATCCTGGTGGCTAGTTTGGCGAATATAGGTGAGTGATGGGACCTCGTCCACAGAAATGTTCCTCAGGTTTTTTGTGTTTTGTTGTTGTTGTTGCTGTGAACCATTTACTGTCTATCTGGGCTACGATGGAATGTGTATTATTTCGTAACGTTAGACCATCATTCCATACACTTCGGTAAATGTCGCCTTCCAACCTGGCAGAATAAGAATGCCCACCGTGGAAGGGCTATGTGATGCTGTCATCTCAATACGTGGATCACAGAAGTTGTCTTTAGGAGGGTAAAATGCGGATGGAATAGGCGCCGGGGCTCGGTGATGGTATAAATCACGTGAACACATTATACACCAGGAGTTAAAGTGGAGGACATTTAACTGCAAGCGGAACGGAGAGAATGTATTGAATCCAGGCTGACTACCACTTTGACCTACTCTACCGTGGTTCTTTCTTTCATAAGACGCTTCGAGCCTTTGCGAATTGCACTCCGTTGAAGACGCGTATTTCAAGGTGATAACTTTTAACAATTTTAATCATGTGCGTTACAGTTAACGGTTGCACAATGTTTGTGAATAATAATAGACGGAGATGTCCTACATTTATGTTTTCCGATAGGGAGAGACTAATGAAAGGCATCTTCTGCTTGGGACTGCCCCAAGGCCCCAAGGCAATGAGCTCTTGACCAAAATAGCCGGCACCCTTTGACGCTGAATTTCCAAATTCCTTCTTGAACTGGGTACGGTTCTCCAAGATGGCTGCGCGCCAGGACGCTGCGGTTGTGAGCTCTCCTAGATTGAACTGTTTTTTCTTCTTATCTCAGTTTGTTTGGTGGGAATTGTGCCAGGGTAGACCAAACACGATTCACTTCAGCCGAGAATCGCTAACTTTTATTCGAACGACGCAACAACTGGGGGTTTCGTGTACTTTCCAACATACACACGAGATTCCAACAGAGATTAGCAGAGCAGCGGGGTCCCCATGGCTAACCTTCCCCAACAGTCACTGCAGGAGACGGAGAGACCGCAAACGGAAGCGAGGGCGTTGAGCCGGCGTGCTAACTCGGCTAAAGAGGAATCCGCACAGACCACCACTCCCCAGCCTCTTTATCTCCAACGCCAGGTCTCTTAACAACAAGATGGACGAACTAAGTCTATGTTTATCATCACAATCAGCTATCCAGGATAGTTGTGTCCTGATAATCAGTGAGACCTGGCTCCATCCTGGAATACCTGATGCTGCTATCGAGCTAGCGGGCCCGGCTACTCACCGCAGCGACATAACCGAAGCCTCAGCTAAACAATGCGGGGGGGGGGGGGCTGGTGTTTTTACCAACAATAACTGGACTACGGATGCTACTGTTACTGAGAGACATTGCTCACCAGACCTAGAAATGATTGTAGTTAAATGCAGACCCTACCATCTCCCAAGGGAGTTGTCTGTGGTTTTTATTACAGCCGTATACTTAGCTCCGGAGGCTAAAGCTAATGTAGCACTGCGCTACCTGCTAAATGCGATCAACAAACAACATAACTCAAATCCTTATGGGGTTTTTATCGTGGCTGGTGACTTTAATCACACCAACTTTAAGAAAGTACTGCCACGGTTTGTGCAACATGTTAAATGCCCAACTCGAGGGGAAAACACACTAGACTGTGTTTATTCTGACATTACTAAAGGTTACAGAGCCTTACCCCTGCCCCCCCCCCCTTGGACAGTCAGACCACCAGTCATTGTTGTTAATGCCAGTCTACATCCCCATCAGTAGAAAGCAGAAACCCACTACCAGGATCATTAAAACTTGGCCAGAGGATGCAACCTTACAACTGCAGGACTGCTTTCATAGGACAGACTGGAGTATATTTTATAACCAGGACCTAGAAGAGTACGCTGCAGCAGTACTCTTCTACATCAGATGTTGTGTGGAATGTGTCACCATCAACAAGTGCATCCGTGTCTTTCCGAACAGGAAACCATGGATGACTACGGAGGTCCAGCGCCTTTTGAAGGAGCGGGATTGGCCCACAAATCTGGCAACAAAGAACTGTACAGCGCTGCCAGACACAACCTTAAGCGGGACATTAAATCAGCTAAAATGTCCTACAATGAGAAGATCGAGGATCATTTCACATCGAGGGATACAGCACGCATGTGGCTGGGAATATATCACCTAACAAACCTCAGGGGCAGCAGGGACCCACCGACAGCTACAAATACATCGCTGGCAGAGGAGCTCAACCACTTTTTTTGCCCGTTTCCAGAGAGGTCCAAATGAAAGAACCTCTCTCCAACTGGACCCTGCTGACCAGCCACTTACTCTCCAGTTAGAGGAGGTAAAGCGGGCCCTGAGAACTGTTAATGCTAGTAAGGCTGCTGGCCCGGATGAGATCCCGGGCAGGGTGCTCCGGGACAGTGCTCACCAGCTCGCGGGGGTATTCACAGACATTTTTAACCTTTCCCTAGCACACTCCTTCGTGCCAGCGTGCCTGAAAACCACCACTATCAACCCGGTGCCCAAGCAGACAAACATCAACTCCCTCAATGACTACAGGCCCGTTGCTCTTACACCTGTAGTCTCCAAGTGCTTTGAAAGGCTGGTCTTAGGTCACCTTAAATTATCTCTCCCCCCCTCACTCGACCCACACCAGCATGCATATAGGGCTAATAGATCTACAGAGGATGCCATAAACACCGTCCTCCATGCTGCACTACAACACCTAGAGGAGAAGGGGTCATATGTCAGGATGCTTTTTTGTTGATTATGAAGCATGAAGAAATGGCGGCGCGTTCAGACGCAGCGGATTTTCGCTCCCAAGTCCGAGTTAACGCGGAGCAGCCCGGCACCGAACGCGGCTGTGGAAGTAAGGTAATTAAACACCTCAGAACCCCTAGAACACTTAGAAACCCCAGTAACCCCATAAACCATAGGACGAAACTCACCTCCAGGACGAGGAAATCCACGACCCGCCTCGCAATCCCGACGGGTCGCACATGGAGCCGCACGGAACTGCTCAACATCGGACGTGGCTGCGAGAAACTGGCGTGTGAGTACTACAGCACCCTCACCAAAATCTCGACGGAGCTGAGCAGAACAGCCCCCTGGATCACCACTCCGGAGGGTAGGAGACGGAGCAAGCGCCGGGAGCGAAAGCAGATGCGTGGAAAGCGAGCGGGGATGCAGGACAGGCTACGGAGGGCTCCACAAAGACCATCGCTCCCAAGCGTCTTTCTCGCAAATGTCCGGTCACTCACCAACAAGGTGGATGAGGTAAGGCTCTGGAGCAACACCCAGCGATCCATGAAAGACTGATGTGCGCTGATCTTCACAGAGGCATGGCTCAGCGCGCTGGTTCCCGATGGGGCTGTGGACCTAACCAACCGGTGACTGCATCGTGCTGATAGAACAAAGGACTCCGGTAAGAGCAAGGGTGGCGGGCTCTGCATCTACATCACCAACGACTGGTGCACCAACCACACTGCAATAGAGAGCTGCTGTTCCCCAGACCTGGAATACCTACTGCTTAAATGTAGGCCGTTTTTACCAGCTTCGGAAGTTTACTGTGGTTATCATCATGGCCATATACATCCCACCACAGGCTAATGCTAACCTAGCACTAGTACAGCTGCACCCGGCCATCAGTAAGCAGCAGGATGCTCACCCTGACGGTGCCTTCATTGTTGCAGGGGAGTTTAACCAGGTCGACCTACGAGCCACACTCCGCAAATTCCACCAGCATGCGCAGTGCCCCACCAGGGGCTCAAACACACTGGATAAAGTGTACACCAACATCAAGGACGCTTACAGAGCTCTCCTCTGCCCATCCCTGGGGCAATCCGATCACCTCTCACTGTTTCTACTGCCTGCATACAAACCCCTCATCCGCAAGAACAAATCTGCAACAAGGACGGTCAAAATAGGCCCGAGGACGCCACCCTACAACTCCAGGATTGCTTTGATCGCACCGACTGGGACCTGTTTGAACAACAGGCTACCAGTGGTACAGAGGTAGACTTGGAGGAGTACACATCCACTGTGCTCTCCTACATCGACTGCTGTGTGGAGACTGTCACAGTGGACACGCAAATAAATATGTTCCCAAACCGGAAACCCTGGATGAACAAGGAGGTTCAGGATCTGCTAAGGGCACGTAACAATGCCTTTAAATCCAGGGACACTTCTGCCTACAGTGCGGCCAGGTCGAACCTGAACAAATGCATACACAAGGCCAAAGGCATCCACAGGCAAAGGGTAGAAGAACACTTCAATGCCGCGGACACCAGAAGCATGTGTCAGGGACATCACTGACTACAAGAGCAGCCCCGCCTGCCCCCACGGTGATATCACACTGGCCAACGAACTGAACACCTTCTTTGCCCTGTTCGAAACTGGCAACACCACCAACGCTAGAAGAATGTTTTATTATAGAAACATAGAAAATAGGTGCAGGAGTAGGCCATTCGGCCCTTCGAGCCTGCACCGCCATTCAATATGATCATGGCAGATCATCCAACAGTATCCTGTACCTGCCTTCTCTCTATACACCCTGATCCCTTTAGGCGCAAGGGCCACATCTAACTCCCTCTTAAATATAGCCAATGAACTGGCCTCAACTACATTCTGTGGCAGATAATTCCAGAGATTCAACACTCTCTGTGTGAAAAATGTTTTCCTCATCTCGGTCCTAAAAGATCCCCCCCTTATCCTTAAACTGGGACCGCTTGTTCTGGACTTCCCCAACATCGGGGACAATCTTCCTGCATCTAGCCTGTCCAACCGCTTAAGAATTTTGTAAGTTTCTATAATATTCCCCTTCAATCTTCTAAATTCTAGCGACTACAAACCGAGTCGATCCAGTCTTTCTTCATGTGAAAGTCCTGACATCCCAGGAATCAGTCTGGTGAACCTTCTCTGTATTCCCTCGATGGCAAGAATGTCCTTCCTCTGATTAGGAGACCAAAACTGTACGCAATACTCCAGGTGTGGTCTCACGAAGACCCTGTACTCAAATCATTTTGCTATGAATGCTAACATACCATTCGCTTTCTTCACTGCCTGCTGCACTTGCATGCCTACTTTTAATGACTGGTGTACCATGACACCCAGGTCTCGTTGCATCTCCCCCTTTCCTAATCGGCCACCTTTCAGATAAAAGTCTACTTCCTGTTTTTGCCACCAAAGTGGATAACCTCACATTTATCCACATTATACTGCATCTGACATGCATTTGCCCTCTTACCTAGCCTATCCAAGTCACCTTGCAGACTCCTAGCATCCTCCACACAGCTAACACTACCCCCCAGCTTCTTGTCATCCGCAAATTTGGAGATGTTGCATTCAATTCCCTCGTCCAAATCATTAATTTATATCGTAAATAGCTGGAGTCCCAGCACTGAGCCTTGCGGTACCCCACTAGTCACTGCCTGCCATTGTGAAAAGGACCCGTTTACTCCTACTCTTTGCTTCCTGTCTGCCATCCAGTTCTCTATCCACCTCAATACTGAACCCCCAATACCGTGTGCTTCAAGTTTGTATACTGATCTCTTATGTGGGACATTGTCGAAAGCCTTCTGAAAGTCCAGATATAACACATCCACTGGTTCTCCCTTAACCACTCTACTAGTTACATCCTCGAAATATTCAATAAGATTCGTCAGACATGATTTACCTTTCATAAATCCATGCTGACTATCTCCAATGATTTCACCACTTTCCAAATGTGCTGCTATCCCATCTTTAATAACTGATTCTAGCAGTTTCCCCACTACCGACGTTAGACTAACTGGTCTGTAATTCCCCATTTCCTCTCTCCCTCTCTTTTTAAAAAGTCTGGTTACATTAGCTGCCCTCCAATCATCAGGAACTACTCCAGAATCTAAAGAGTTTTGAAAAATTATCATTAATGCATCCACTATTTCCGCGGCTACTTCCTTAAGTACTCTGGGATGCAGCCTATCTGGCCCTGGGGGTTTATCAGCCTTTCATCCATTCAATTTACCTAACACCACATTCCGGCTAACCGGGATTTCACTCAGTTCCTCCATCTCATTTGACCCCCGGTCCCCTGCTATTTCCGGCAGATTATTTATGTCTTCTTTAGTGAAGACTGAACCAAAGTAGGCATTCAATTGCCTACTTCAAGTACATTACAAACCCACTGACTCACATGGCTATCTGAACTACACGTCTTCCCACCCTGCCCCCTGTAAAGACTCCATCCCCTACTCCCAATTCCTCCGCTTACGCCGCATCTGTTCCCAGGATGAGACATTCCACACCAGGGCATCGGAAATGTCCTCGTTCTTCACGGAACGGGGATTCCCCTCCGCCACCATAGATGAGGCTCACACCAGGGTCTCATCCATACCCCGTAACACTGCTCTCTCTCCCCATCCCCGCACTCGCAACAAGGGCAGAGTCCCTCTGGTCCTCACCTTTCACCCCACTAGCCGCCAAATACAACACATAATCCTCCGCCATTTCCGCCACCTCCAACATGACCCCACCACTCGCCACATCTTCCCATCTCCCACCATGTCTGCCTTCCGCAAAGACCGCTCCCTCCGCAACTCCCTCGTCAATTCTTCCCTTCCCTCCCGCACCACCGCCTCCCCGGGCACTTTCCGTTGCAACCGCAAGAAATGCAACACCTGTCCCTTCACCTCCCCCCTCGACTCCATTCAAGGACCCAAGCAGTCGTTCCAGGTGCGACAAAGGTTCACCTGTATCTCCTCCAACCTCATCTACTGCATCCGCTGCTCTAGATGTCAGCTGATTTACATCGGGGAGACCAAGCGTAGGTTGGGCGATCGTTTCGCCGAACACCTCCGCTCAGTCCGCAAAAACCTACCTGAACCCCCGGTGGCTCAGCACTTCACCTCACCCTCCCATTCCCAATCCGACCTCTCTCTCCTGGGTCTCCTCCATTGCCAGAGTGAGCAACAGCGGAAATTCGAGGAACAGCACCTCATATTCCGTCTGGGGACCTTGCGTCCTTATGGCATTAACATTGAATTCTCCCAATTTTGCTAGCCCTTGCTGTCTCCTCCCCTTCCTTAACCCTCTAGCTGTCTCCTCCCACCCTCCCATCCGCCCGACCTCGGGCTCCTCCCCCTCCTCCCCTGTTCCTTCTTTCTCCCACCCCCCGTCAGTCTGAAGAAGGGGTTCGGCCCGAAACGTCGCCTATTTCCTTCGCTCCATAGATGCTGCTGCACCCGCTGAGTTTCCCCAGCAATGTTGTGTCCCTTCGGCATTCAATTGGTCTGCGATGTCCTTGTTCCCCATTATCAATTCACCTGTTGTTGACTGCAAGGGACCTACATTTGTTTTAACTAATCTTTTTCTCATACATATCTATAAAAGCTTTTGCAGTCAATTTTTATGTTCCCTGCCAATTTTCTCTCATAATCTATTTCCCCTTTCCTAATTAAGACCTTTGTCCTCCTCTGCTGGACTCCGAATTTCTCCCAGTCCTCTGGTAGGCTGCTTTTTCTGGCTAATTTGTACGCTTCATCTTTTGTTTTGACACTATCCCTGATTTCCCTTGTTATCCACGGATGTACTACCTTCCCTGATTTATTTTTTTGCCAAACTAGGATGAACAATTGTTGTAGTTCATCCATGCAGTATTTAAATGCCTTCCATTGCATATCCACCGTAATCCCATTAAGAATCAATTGCCAGTCTATCTTGGTCAATTCACGTCTCATACCCTCAAAGTTACCTTTCTTTAAGTTCTGGACCCTTGTTTCTGAATTAACAATGTCACTCTCCATCCTAATGAAGAACTCAGCCATATTATGGTCACTCTTGCCCAAGGGGCCACGCACAACAAGACTGCTAACTAATCCTTCCTCATTACTCAATACCCAATCTAGAATAGCCTGCTCTCTCGTTGGTTCCTCTACATGTTGGTTTAGAAAACTACCCCTCATACATTCCAAGAAATCCTCTTCGTCAGCACCCTTGCCAATTTGATTCACCCAATCTATATGCAGATTGAAGTCACCTATTATAACTGTTATTATTGCGAACAATTTATCTTACACAAATAAAGGAAAAATGCTCATGTCACTACTCATCTCGTTTCGTTATTACTCACCTTGTGGAACTGTAAAACCAAGGAATTGAAGATGTCGATTAATACCTAAAAAAGACACAAAGTGCTGGAATAAGTCAGCAGGTCCGACAGCATCTCTGGAGAATATTGATAGTTGCCGTTTCGGATCGAGTGAAGAGGGGTCCCGGCCCGAAATGCCACCTATCCATGTTCTCCGGAAATGCTGTCTCACCTGCTGACGAATAATGCTGCCTGCCCGCTGAGTTAAAGGGTTCCCACGGTAGACTCACGATACACTAAGTTAAGCGCACGGGCCACTACGTTCTTACAACGAGTTGAAATGTTTCAATTCTTAACACAAGAGTAAACTTGACGCGTGGAACACTTTAAACGTGTTTGATTTTTTCAAGATTTGACAAGTTACACGAGTACCTGCCGTTAGCGCCACGAGTCTCTAATTTGCGTCCACGATTTCCGACATTACAGCTACGTTAATCGTACGTTTATACCACGAGTTTTAACTCGGGGTACCTCTTGTGTCAATCCGTTACGTGAGACAGGGGTTTGAGGGGATCTTATAGAAACTTACAAAATTCTTGAGGGGTTGGACATGCTAGATGCAGGAAGATTGTTCCCGATGTTGGGGAAGTCCAGAACAAGGGGTGACAGTTTAAGGATAATGGGGAAGACTTTTATGACTGAGATGAGAAAAACATTTTTCACACAGAGAGTGGTGAATCTCTGGAATTCTCTACCGCAGAAGTTAGTTGAGGCCAGTCCACTGGCTATATTTAAGAGGGAGTTAATAGTGGCTAAAGTGATCGGGGGTTTGGAGAGAAGGCAGGTACAGGATACTGAGTTGGATGATCAGCCATGAACATATTGAATGGTGGTGCAGGATCGAAGGGCCGAATGGCCTAACTAGGCTGTATATAAAGCAATGGGATAGAGATAGATTAACATTTGCTCTGGCGGTAGAGTCTAGACCGGAGCAAAAGTCTTTTAAAACTGTCACATAACCGCTCGGTATATGTAAGGTTATCTCCCTCGTCGCCACACACCTTCTTATGCAGGTGTATAGGGCTCTGGTGAGACCAATTCTTGAGTATTGTGTTCAATTTTGGTCTCCTAATTTGAGGAAAGACGTCCATGTGATTTAGACAGTGCAGCGTAGGTTCACGAGATTGATCCCTGGGATGACGGGACTGTCATATGAGGAAAGATTGAAAAGACTTGATTTGTATTCACTGTAGTTTAGAAAGATGAGGGGGATCTTATAGAAACATATAACATTAAAAAAGGACTGGTCAAGCTAAATTGCTGGAAATATGTTCTCAATGTTGGGTTAGTCCAGAACCAGGGGCCACACAGTCCTAAAATAAAGAGGAGGTAATTTAAGACAGAGGTGAGAAAAAACGTTTTCACCCAGAGAATTGTGGATTCTTAAGGGGTTGGACAGGCTATATGCAGGAAAATTATTCCCGATATTGGGAAAGTCCAGAACAAGGGGTTAAAGTTTAAGGATAAGAACCGAGACGAGAAAAAAATATTTTTCACACAGAGAGTTGTGAATCTGTGGAATTCTCTGCCACAGAAGGTAGTTGTGGCCAGTTAATTGGCTATATTTAAGAGGGAGTTAGATGTGGTCCTTGAGGTTAAATAGATCAAGGTTATGGAGAGAAGGCAGGTACGGGATACTGAGTTGGATGATCAGTCATGACCATATTGAATGGCGGTGCAGGCTCGAAGGGCCGAATGGCCTACTCCTGCACCTATTTTCTAAGTGTATATGTTTATAAAACTAAAGTAACGACGATTAAATGAAACATGCCGTCGTTAGCTTCTTGCAAGATGATAACTAAAACTGGTGCGTCGTGTAGGGTAGGAATGGAACAAGGGGGAATGTTGAAGTTACATACATCAATATCCACACCACTGGGTTGTAAGCTGCCCAGGCGGAATATGAGATACTGTTGCTCCAATTTGCGTTTTCCACGCTTCTCTATTTCCACCGTGACATTTCAGTGATATTCTCCTCACCTGTTTCACAACCGCGTTATATCAAATGAACATTATTGAAACACGCGTTGCAGCACCAAAATGAGCAATGACAGTCATAATCGGACGGGTTCGTGAGACGAGACAGTGCAGTTATTTTAATTCCCAATCTGTTTCCCTGCTGTGAGCTATCAATAAAGCTCACATCAGAAAATATAATTCTGATTATTTTTCGATTGAAACGCTTTATCATTGAACCAACGAATCTTCAGATAATATGTATGAAAGGGGGAAATATTCTCAATAGCAGCAACACCAACTCATGAAAATGGCTTCAATCAGAAATTAATTATTTTTGCCGTTGTAATTTTGACATAGAAACATAGAAATTAGGTGCAGACATAGGCCATTCGGCCCTTCGAGCCTGCACCGCCATTCAATATGATCATCGCTGATCATCCAACTCAGTATCCCGTACCTGCCTTCTCTCCATACCCCCTGATCCCTTTAGTCACAAGGGCCACATCTAACTTAAATATAGCCAATGAACTGGCCTCAACTACTTTATGTGGCAGCGAATTCCGGAGATTCACCACTCTCTGTGTGAAAAATGTTTTTTCTCATCTCGGTCCTAAAATACTTCCCCCTTATCCTTAAACGGTGAGCCCTTGTTCTGGACTTTACCAACATCGGGAACAATCTTCCTGCATCTAGCCTGTCCAACCCCTTAAAAATGTTGTACATTTCTATAAGACCCCCGTCAAACTTCTAAATTCTAGCGAGTACAAGCCGAGTCTATCCAGTCTTTCTTCATTTGAAGTCCAGACATCCCAGGAATCAGTCTGGTGAACCTTCTCTGTACTCCCTCTATGGCAAGAATGTCCTTCCTCAGATTAGGTATCTTACGCACCAGTATAGTGAAGTGCAGGTACAATGAAGATCATATGTGCAGCAGCTACGCCTGCACATGGACCCAGACAACCACACACAAATATAAATTAAAAATAATTCGTATATTACTATATTTAATCAAATATGCAAGAGCGGAGTAGCAAATTACATATACCAGGCTACTCGATGGAGCGTGTATTATATTTGCGGAGAAGGTTTGTCCGTTCCACTCGCCCTTTTCTCAGTTTTGAATTGAATGGTATTATACTTGGCGTTCAGCCCAGGAAGCCAACAGCGGGAGAACTTTACAAACTATGTCAGGGGGAGCTATGGAAGCCGATACAATTACGACTTTTAGACGCCATTCGGTCAGACGTTTAAGGATAAGGCCCAAATGCATCATATCGTTTTTGACCAGAATCAATGTTAGAAACATAGAAGCATAGAAATTAGGTGCAGGAGAAGTCCATTCGGCCCTTCGAGCCTGCACCGCCATTCAATATGATCATGGCTGATCATCCAACTCAGTATCCCGTACCTGCCTTCTCTCCATACCCTCTGATCCCCTTAGCCACAAGGGCCACATCTAACTCCCTCTTAAATATAGCCAATGAACTGGCCTCGACTACCCTCTGTGGCAGGGAGTTCCAGAGATTCACCACTCTCTGTGTGAAAAAAGTTCTTCTCATCTCGGTTTTAAAGGATTTCCCCCTTATCCTTAAGCTGTGACCCCTTGTCCTGGACTTCCCCAACATCGGGAGCAATGTTAATCGACAATTTGTGTGGAAGGATCTATTTCCGTGTTGTAGAGCGCTGTAGTCCACTCCATCATACAGCACTGATTTCCCACATTGACGCCATCTACACGTCACGCTGCCACGAGACAGATTAATGAAGGACCGTTTTTCACACCGGTAATTCCCTCTTCGCTACTGTTACGACTCCCGAATGCAAGTACTTCAGAGCCACGTAACACAAGTCAAAAACCAGGTTCAGGTTCAAAAAACAGTTTTAATTATTCATGGAACACAAAACTCAAACCTGATTTAAACAACCCAGTCAGGGATATGGATAAACCGACAAACAATTTAACAATGCTCCAGCCAGCCACACCATGGGCCGTCGAACCGGATATTCCAAAACCTGCCCAAAGAGATACAACCCTGAAACCAAAATACACGAAAACTCTAAGGTCAGCCCTTATCCGTCCCAATACAATATCTGTTAACAAGGAATGGTGAAAATACACAAAGTTCTATGCCATGTGGTCAGGCTGCCTCAGCCCCCACCAACAGTCTGCTCATCAGTCAGGGTCTACGACGAAGAGAAGAGAATCCTGGGAAGCTCTCGTATTTATACTTCAGATGAGTCACCCGTCACCTGACGCAGCTGGGCCAATCGGGCACAGGAGCCTTTAACCCCTCGATTCCAGACTCACAGCCACGAGGCCTGTACTTGGGATAGAAACAGAGAAGTAAGTACATAGCATTCACCAGGGGGGGGGGGGGGGGGGGGGGGGGGAAGTGCCTAACACCCCCACCCAAAGATACTGAATAAGTTTCTGAAAATGAACAAAAAAAACACCACCAAATTTCAGCAACTATTCAGTAACACAGACATCACTGGCGTGACAATGCATCAGCCAATACATCATCCTTGCCACGGATATGCCAGTCAAATGAGACAACCGCAAGGGAAGCGTCTCCAAAGCCTCAGAGTTACTCAGCTTTCCCTGCGTTACTGCCACAGACAACCGTGCCTCCCCCACATCACCACCCGTGTCAGGGGGCAGCACCACTGCAGCCAAAACATGCTTAGAAGGACTTAGCTCCGACCCATCAACCTCCACAGGCTCCTTCCTGTCGAACCAGTCCTTCATCCTAGACTGAGCAGAGGCCAGATTACCCATTGCCAGTTCGCATGCCCTCCTCAGTCTAGAGCGAAAGGTACAGACGTGGTCTAAAATACTACGTTTTGTATCCTCCTGCAACCATTTCTCCTTCAGGACCCTCAACGGACCACGTACAGTATGCGCGAACACCAGGTCAGCAGGACTGAACCCTAAAGACTCCTGCACGACCTCACGCACCGCAAACATAACTAGATGAACCCCCTCATCCCAGTCTTTTTCAAACTCCAGCAGTAAGTCCTCAACATAGATTTCAAAGTCTGGTGAAACCTCTCGAGAGCTCCCTGGCTCTGAGGATGATACGCACTGGAGTAACAATGCTTAATATCTAACAACTTCATTACCTGACTAAAAACCTTCGACATGAAGTTGGTACCTTGGTCACTTTGCACAACCTTGGGCAAACCGAACAACGAAAAAAACTTAGTGAGAGACTTAACAATAGCAGGGGCAGTAATTCTACGCAAAGGGACCACCTCCGGAAAGCGGGTAGTCGCACACATAATTGTTAATAAAAACTTGTTGCCCATCCTTGTCCGAGGTAGAGGGCCCACACAATCAACTAGAATCCGCTCAAACGGCTCACCGACCACAGGGATTGGATATAAAGGCGCAGGAACAATCGATTGTTTCGGCTTTCCTGCCACCTGGCAAATGTGACAACACCTGCAGTGCTGTTTCACGTCCTTTTTCAACCCTGGCCAAAAAAAATTCCGTAAGATGCGGTCATACGTCTTATTGACCCCCAAATGTCCACCCAGAGGACCATCATGAGCCAAACAGAGTATCTCGTCCCTATACCGACGAGGCATCACAATCTGATCAACCACGCTCCAATCATCATGCCCAGATATATCCAAGGGAGACCACTTTCGCATCAGTAAGCCATCCCTTAGAAAATACCCCTTTGCTGTGGAATCCATATCCCCCTCAGGCACTGCGCAGTCCAACAGATCAGATAAACCTGGATCACTCTTTTGCTCCTTAACCAGCCGGTCACGTGACAGTGACACCGGCACCTTTCCAGACACTATCCCATCTTGAGATGGAGAAACACCCTTCACAACACAGGATCTATCATCCTGATCCCCAAAAATGCTCTCACTCAGGTCCACCACATCCTCAAACTTCGCCTGGCTCTTAGCCATAGCCCTAGTGACAGCACAAGCTGCGAAGACCTTTGGATGCTGCATAGCCAATCTATCAGGACTCTGCACCATCGGAACAGCCGTCACCTCAGGAGTGACTAAAACTCTACCTCCTGCCAAGTCATTCCCCAAAATCACAGAAACTCCCCCAACGGGAAAACACGGCCGTAACCCAACAGTTACCCGGCCTGAAACCAACTCGGACTCGAGATGCACGGTATGCAAAGGCACTACCATGTCATCCATCCCGAATCCTACCATTGGGACACTTGACCCAACCGATGATTCCCCAGAAAACGGCAGTACACCATCCAATATAAAGGACTGAGTAGCACCAGTATCACGCAAGATGGATACTGGAACTCTATCACCCCCATCCTCTAGAGAAACAAAACCATTCATGATGAACGCAGAATAATTCCTACACTCATCAGACTCAGGCACCTCAGGTACGACAGGTGCCTTCTGTGCACCCACCAAAGCCACAGGCTTTGCATTTTTCTGCTTCAGAACGGGACACGACTTTAACATGTGCCCTCTCCTTCTACAATAGTAGCACACAGGACCTTCATCAGTCCTTACATTTCCGTCAACCTTATCAGCTCGGACCTCCCCCTGTATCAACGTGCTGCATTTTGCAGGCACAGAAACAGCTTTGACATTGCCACCGGCGACACCACCACGATCAACCGGCCGTGCACCAAAACTATAGGATCGCCCAACAAAATCAGATTTATGAGTCAATACATACTCATCTGCCAACACTGCAGCCTTAGACACCTCATTCACCTTCTGCTCATTAAGGTAAGTAGTAACCCTCTCAGGGAGACAGTTCTTAAAGTCTTCCATAATTATCAAGGCCCGCAGTAGCTCAAAATCCTTCACTCCTTGAGAAGCGCACCACCTGTCAAAAAGTGCCTCCTTCTCCCTAGCAAACTCCACATAAGTCTGACTATCAAACTTCCTAAAGCGCCGGAACTTCTGCCGGTACGCCTCTGGAACTAATTCATAAGCCCTTAAAACTGTAGACTTCACACACTCATAGTCCAGACTGCTTTCAACAGATAAAGACGAGTACACCTCCCGTGCTTTACCCACAAAGACACACTGCAATAGCAAGGTCCACACGTCCCTAGGCCACTTCAAGGACAAAGCCACCCGTTCAAACACTGTGAAATACTTGTCCACATCCTCCTCACGGAATGGGGGAACCAGGCGGATGTTCTTGCTCATATCAAACTCCCGCTCCCTAGAAGAAACCCGGGAATTATCTATTTCTTTTTCCCGCAGCTGAAATTCAGCCCTTTTGGTTTCCTCCTCAAGCCGTTTCATTTCAAGAACATGCATGAGCTCTTTCTCTTTTAACAAAGAGGCAATTCTCTGTGACTCAAGCTCCATCTCCTTCAGTTTAATGACGGCCTCCATGTTCTGAACTGGCTGAACAGAAGGTGGGGGACTGTCTGCACCACCAGGCAAAACCCCAGCCTCCACCAACGCAGCCCACAACTCCGATCTAATGGAGTGTTTCTTTGAATGCTTGTCAATAGGCACGGCATAGTTCTCAGCCAGCAAAATCAAATGCTCTTTCGTACATCTATCAAACAACTCCCGACTAGGAGCCTCAACAAATTCTTTCACCTTAAATTCCATTTCTAATGTAGCCCCAAAGCACCAGCTAAAACTTGGGCACTAATGCTACCACAAACAGGGAAGAAAAAATTCCCTTACAACACACAGACTTCCTCAGTCCAGAAGCCTACCAAAAAACCCCCCCTAAAAACGTCTAGGGTCCTGAAAACTTAGGACGAGCCCCCATTTTGTTACGACTCCCGAATGCAAGTACTTCAGAGCCACGTAACACGTCAAAAACCAGGTTCAGGTTCAAAAAACAGTTTTAATTATTCATGGAACACAAAACTCAAACCTGATTTAAACAACCCAGTCAGGGATATGGATAAACCGACAAACAATTTAACAATGCTCCAGCCAGCCACACCATGGGCCGTCGAACCGGAGATTCCAAAACCTGCCCAAAGAGATACAACCCTGAAACCAAAATACACGAAAACTCTAAGGTCAGCCCTTATCCGTCCCAATACAATATCTGTTAACAAGGAATGGTGAAAATACACAAAGTTCTATGCCATGTGGTCAGGCTGCCTCAGCCCCCACCAACAGTCTGCTCATCAGTCAGGGTCTACGACGAAGAGAAGAGAATCCTGGGAAGCTCTCGTATTTATACTTCAGATGAGTCACCCGTCACCTGACGCAGCTGGGCCAATCGGGTACAGGAGCCTTTAACCCCTCGATTCCAGACTCACAGCCACGAGGCCTGTACTTGGGATAGAAACAGAGAAGTAAGTACATAGCATTCACCAGGGGGTGGAAGTGCCTAACAGCTACGCACTCGTCAGACAGCAGGTGCAAACACGTGAAAGGGCAGACAAGGAAACACAAAAACCGCGTGGTCCTCGCTCTTATCTCACTGCTGAATATTCACCCCATGATACAATGTAGTCCAATGTTCCCAACATAACTCATTGCGAACATTGGACACTTGCTCTGAAACTATCGTGCACAATGTTGACATTAATGAACGAATATCACAGTGATAAATATATATTAATGATGACGGAGAAAATCTTAAGAATAGAATAGACCTAGTTAATGATTTATTATTTCACGAGAGTCTGCCATAAATTGTTCTGCATCTACTCCAACCTGTGATAACATGTCTTGGGTCTTGGGTCGCTGGGTCTTGGTGAGACCACACCTGGAGTATTGCGTACAGTTTTGGTCTCCAAATCTGAGGAAAGACATTCTTGCCATAGAGGGAGTACAGAGAGGGTTCGCCAGACGGATTCCTGGGATGTCAGGACTTTCAAGTGAAGAAAGACTGGATAGAATCCGCTATCCCGCATACATTCCAAGAAATCATCTTCTTCAGCACCCTTGCCAATTTGATTCACCCAATCTATATTTAGATTGAAGTCACCCATTATAACTGTTTTACCTTTGTTGCACGCATTTCTAATTTCCTGTTTGATGCCATCCCCAAATCCACTACTAATGTTAGGTGGCCTGTACACAACTCCCACTAGCGTTTTCTGCCCCTTAGTGTTTCGCAGCTCTACCCATATCGATTCCACATACTCAAAGCTAATGTCCTTCCTTTCTATTGCGTTAATCTGCTCTCTAACCAGCAACGCTACCCTACCTCCTTTCCCTTTCTGTCTATCCCGCCTGAATATTGAATATCCCTGGATGTTCAGCTCCCAGCCTTGGTCACCCTGGAGCCATGTCTCGGTGATCCCAACTATATCATATTCATTAATAGCTATCTGCACATTCAACTCATCCACCTAATTACGAATGCTCCTTGCATTGAGACACAAATTGTATTGTATTGTATTGTATTCAAATTTATTGTAATTGTCTCAATTAGAGATAACGAAATGAATTTTCCTTACAGGCAGTATCATAAAAATAAATAAATAATAAATAATAAAACATTAAAAATAAAATTGAATTAAAAAAAGAAAAGCACAAACACAAAAAGTCCACGACACAACATAACACAGTGGCACCAAGGTGAGGAAGGCACCATAGTCCAGCCAGCCTCCCCTCCGAGCTTCCCAGATGTTCATCCGTGGTCTGGGCCTTCCGAGCACCCGCAGTCGCCGCACCGGGCGGCCCGATGTTCAAACCCTCACGACGGGCTGGTGGAACGCCGACGCCGATCCCCGACGGTGAAAATCCTCCTCCTCAGCGGCCCGGACCTCCTGATCAGCCGCCTCCCGCAGCCGGAGTCCGCAGCTCCCGAGTCCGCAGGCCGAGCCGGGCGGAGTCGCAGGACCCCGCGTTGTTGTTCAGCGCCGCCCGCGTTGGGAGTTCCGCAAACCGCAGCTCCATGATATCGGTGCAGCAGGTCCAGCACTCCGGGCTCCAGACGGCGATCCCCGGTTAGGCATCGCCAGCCCCGCGATGTTACAGCGCTGTCCCGCCGCTGCTGGAGCTCTGGTCGATCCCGGCAGGAAAGGCCGCGCCAATCCAGTATGTAGGCCGCTGGGGGGGTGAGGACGCGACTCGAATAATAGTCGCGTCCTCTCCAGGAAGCGACCGAAGGACGGTATCCCCCTTACCGTGCCCTCTTCCCCCACATAAAGACATTTAAAAAAACATAAAAAACACACTTTAACATAACTCAAAAAACAAAAAAACAAAAAGATACCGGGCTGAAGGTGGAGGCTGCTGGCACCAGCAGCCTCCACCTGAGCCTTTAGGCTTGTTTTTACAACACTCTTACCCCTTTTACTAATAGGCTGAAAAGTGGCCCTTTTTGATTTTTGCCCTGGATTTGCCGGCCTGCCAATTTTACTTTTCACCTTGCTACCTATTGCTTCTACCCTCATTTTACACCCCTCTGTCTCTACGCTCACACATATAAGAAACCCTTTCCCTTTAACTCCATCCTCCACGATCCTATTCGACACCCCACCGCCCTTATTCAGTTTAAAACCACCCGTGTAGCATTGGCAAACCTGCCTGCCAGAATGCTGGTCCCACACCTGTTAAGATGCAATCCGTCCCTTTTGTACAGTTCCCCCTTACCCCAAAACAGATCCCAGTGATCTAAGAATCTAAATCCCTGCCCCGTGCACCAGTTCCTCAGCCACGCGTTCAGGTCCCGTATCTCCCTGTTCCTGCTCCCGCCTGCACGAGGAACTGGAAGCAAACCGGAGATAACAACCCTGGAGGTCCTGCTTTTCAGCATGTTTCCGAGCTCTCTAAAGTCACGCTGCAGAATATTGATCCCCTTCTTTCCCACATCGGTTGTGCCGACATGCACTACCACTTCCGGATGTTCACCTTCGCCCTTGAGGATTTTCTGCACTCTGTCCGTGACATCCTGAATCCTGGCATCAGGAATGCAGCACACCATCCTGGCATCCCGTCTGTTGCCGCAGAAACCCCTGTCCGTACCTCTCACAATGGAGTCTCCCACTACAATGGCGTTGCCTTTTTGGTTTTGGCTCACAGCCCTATTCGCATCGCAAGCCAGTCCGCCGCTCAGTGTAAAATCGTCTTCTGTCCCGACAGCTTCTAAGTGAGTGAACCTGTTCACAAGAGGTGCAACACCCGGGGACGTTGACATTCCATGCTTCCCTCCCTTTCCCACTGTCTCCCACCTTCTCTCTTCCAGTACCTTGGGTGTAACAATCTTACTGTAGGATTGTCGAGCAACGACTCAGTTTCTCGGACGAACCGGAGGTCATCCACTTGCTTCTCCAGTTCCCCAACACGGTCCTTCAGGAGCTCTACCTGGATGCACTTCTCAGGTTTGTAGCAGCCAGAGGCACCAGCGGTGTCCTTGACCTCCCACATACTGCAAGCATCACACTGAATCAGCTTGCCTGACATCTCCTTCTTTCGTCTCTCCCTCTCAAGCGTATCGCATAGTATCCTCCCCTCAGCTTCCTCTCCAAAGACTCACACTTTACTCACAGGGCACTTCCCTCACAAGGCCGCTCCTCACTGCCGCTCCCCAAGAGCAGTCTTGGTTAAATTGAATGATAAATTGCCTGATTAACCAATTTACAAACCAAACTCCTCAGTTTTCTACTGTTTTCCCGGCATTGACTCACTTCTCTCCTCCCACTCGGGCTAGAGCCAATCAGTCGGATCACTTGCTAACCTCCTCCTGCTGTTGCTCCCAAATCTACAGCAGTTCTGAGTAAAGTCTGCCTGTGCTTGGCTCTACTTTTCAACTGTTTTCACCCCTCTGACTCACTTCTCTCCTCCCACTCGAGCTAGAGCCAATCAGTCGGATCTCTTGCTAATCTCCTCCTGCTGTTGCTCCCAAAACTACAGCAATACGCAGTACTCCAGGTGTGGTCTCACCAAGACCCTGAGACCCAAGACCCAAGACATGTTAACACAGGATGGAGTAGACGCAGAACAATCTTAACAATTTATGGCAGACTTTCGTGAAATAATAAATCATTTAGCTACGTCTATTCTATTTTTAAGATTTTCTCCGTCTTCATCAAGCTATATTTATCACTGTGATATTCATTCATTAATGTCACGCGTAACGCGGGGCGGCATGGTGTCGTAGCGATAGCCTTACCTTCTGCGGCAGAGAATTCCACAGATTCACCACTCTCTGTGCGAATTTTTTTTTCTCATCTCGGTCCTTATCCTTAAACTGTGACCCCTTGTTCTGGACTTCCGCAATAACGGGAACAATCTTCCTGCACCTAGCCTGTCCAACCCCTTAAGAATTCACAACTCTCTGGGTGAAAACGTTTTTTCTCACCACTGTCTTAAATGACCTCCTCTTTATTCTAGGACTGTGTGGCCCCTGGTTCTGGACAAACCCAACATTGGGAACATTTCCTGCAATTCAGCTTGTCCAGTCTTTATATAATTGTATATGTTTCTATAAGATCTCCCCTCATCCTTCCAAACTCCAGTGAATACACACCAAGTCTCTTCAATCTTTCCTCATATGACAGTCCCGCCATCCCAGGGATTAATGTCGTGAACCTACGCTGCACTGCCTCAATCACAAGGATGTCCTTCCTCAAATTAGGAGACTAAAACTGAACACAATACTCCAGAACTGGTCTCACCAGAACCCTATACAACTGCAGAAGAAGGTGTGTGGCGACGAGGGACATAACCTTAAATATACCGAGGGGTAATGTGACAGTTTTAAAACACTTCTGCTCCGGTCTAGACTCTACCGCCAGAGCAAATGTTAATTTCACTATCTCCCATTGCTTAATATACAGACTAGTTAATCTTCTGCGCCCTTGAATACAGAGGCTACTCACACCAGGCGTGCTGGCATTGTAACCAATGGTATAAAATGTCAGCGCTGCTTCAGGTCAGGCAACATCAGTGAAGAAGCAAGCATGACATTTTCCTCCTGACATAACCACAATGGATGCCCTAATGGCAGTTGCTCGCCTTAACCGTTAACCCAGCGGATTTTGCCATTGATACTGTCTCGTCGAGTCATACAGTCATGGAGTGCAGCAGTTTGGAAACATGTACTTCTGCCCAACTTGCCCACACCGGCCAACATATCCCACCTACACTAGTCCCACCTGCCGGTGTTTGGTCCATATCCTTCCAATCCTGTCTATTTACCAGCATAACTGTTTCTTAGACTTTGGGATAGTCCCAGCCTCAACTACCTCCTCTGGCAGCTTGTTCCTTGCACCCACCACCACGTGTGTGAAAAAGTTCCCCTCAGAACGTTTCCCCTTCACATTAAACCTGTGTCATCTGGTCCTCGATTCACCTACTCTGGCACGAGACAGTATGCACCGACTCGATCTATTCCCGTCTGAAATGCTGAGTGTTAGCCTGATTTGTATCAATAATTTAATATTTCTATCCTCCGTCAAATCTGCGTTGCACGTTTCGAGTTGTATTACATTATTAAGAGGCCACCGCCAGAACCATAATTGTCCGATCATATGAATCTAAAGCTAACCCGTGCATATAATGGCAAGTGAGGTTTAGTATAGTTTAGACATAGACAATAGGTGCAGGAGTAGGCCATTCGGCCCTTCGAGCCTGCACCGCCATTCAATATGATCATGGCTGATCATCTAACTCAGTATCCTGTACCTTCCGTCTCTCCATACCCCCTGATCCCTTTAGCCTGAAGGGCCACATCTAACTCCCTCTTAAATATAGCCAATGAACTGTGGCCTCAACTACCTTCTGTGGCAGAGAATTCCAGAGATTCACCACTCTCTGTGCGAAAAATGTTTTTCTCTTATCGGTCCTAAAATATTTCCCCCTTACCCTTATACTGTCACCCCTTGTTCTGGACTTCCCCTACATCGGGAACAATGTTCCTGCATCTAGAATGTACAACCCCTCAAGAATGTTGTAAGTTTCTATAAGATCCCCCTCAATCTTCTAAATTCTAGCGAGTACAAGCCGAGTCTCTCCAGTCATTCTTCATATGAAAGTCCTGACATCCCAGGAATAAGTCTGGTGAACCTCCTTTATGCTCCCTCTATGGCAAGAATGTCCTTCCTCCGATTAGGAGACCAAAACTGTGCGCAATACTACAGTTGTGGTCTCACCAAGACCCTTGCAGCGAATTGATCGCAATGGTCACGTGCACCCAAATAAGATTATTGTGTCTTGGCATAAGGTTGGGTACAAATATTCAGGGCGAATGGGTTGCTCCTGTATTATAATGCTCTATGTTTTTTTAATTGTAATTCTGGCTCGTTCATGACTTCCGCTGTTGATATATTTTGATACTAACCCTTCGTGTTTCTCTTCCAGTTAATTTCGTGGCGATTGTGATCCTGTCCCGAGGAAACTGCGGCCTGTCCAAATGTATCAGCCGGTATATCCTGTCTATGGCGGTGACGGATCTATTGGTCATTCTCACTGCGGTGATGTTAAACCGGATACCGGCTATTTATTTTCTGGGTAGCTTCCTCGCCATAAGTCCCATATGTACCTTCAGCATTGCATTGATTTATGCAGCGAGAGACAGTTCGGTGTGGATGACAGTCACGTTCACATTTGATCGATTTGTAACCATCTGTTGCCAGAAGCTCAAAGCAACATATTGCACCCCCAGAACCGCGGGCATTGTTGTCTCAACGGTCTGTGCGTTGGGCTGTCTGATCAATGTTTCCTGGTACTTCCTGCACGAACCCATCTATATCATTGACAATGTTCCTTGATATTGCAAGCGGAGGGATATCCGGTATTCTTTCCTTTTGTGGAAAATATTTAATTGGGTTGATCGCATCTTAAACCCTAGTCCCCCCTTCATTCTTGTCCTCGTGATCAATGCACTGACCGTCCGGTACATACTGGTGGTCAGTCGTGCACGGAAGAGACTCCGTTCTTGCTCCACGGGTGAAAAACAGAGCGACCCGGAAATTGAAAACCGCAGGAAGTCCATTATCATCCTTTTGCCATCTCGGGGTGTTTCATCCTGATGTGGATGCCGTATGTTATCCAGTTATTTGTAGAAAGGCTTCAAGTTGGTTATACAATTAATGGCTACAGTGACCTCAGGTTTATATTGATGGGAAGTGCTAATGTGTTTCAATTGTTGAGCTGCTGCACAAACACATTCATTTATGCAGTGACACAAAATCAATTCAGGGGGCCGGTGAAGGCAATAGTGAAATATCCATTCAACCAATTGCATTCGTTAAATAATTTCCGTAAGTCATAAGTTCTATGAATAATTTTGTGTTATATATTCAAAAGTTTAGTATTGTATTTAACTGATAAATAAAGTCCATGGTTTACTCTGAATTGGAAGTATCTTCATTTGATTCCGTACATAGATATTTAAAGAAACATGATATATGCTAATCGCGTTTTCGCTGGATGCTCCCGTTTCCTCCCACGTGACACAGACTGCAGCCTCTTTAGGTTAATTAGCTTCTGAAAATTGTCCCCAGTGTGCTGGAGAGAACTGGTTTCCTGGTGATTTCTGGTCGGCACGGACAACGAGCAGATGGGCCTGTTTCCATGCTGTATCTCTCAACTAAACTAGATTAAATTAAACTAAACTAAACTAAGGTAGGCTACACTAAGCTAAGCTAAACTAAGTACATCTAAGCTAATATACGCAGAACTAAACTAAACTAAACGAAACTAAACTAAACTAAATCACTATTGGGGATAATGAAATCTTCCACTAATTATAAATTGTTGCGTTGCTTTATCTGCAATCTCCTATTTATCTTTCCCTATTATTCCTAGTATTTCCCTTGTCAATGCGGAAGCGTATACACTCCTAGTCAAGCGATAATTTCCTCCTTGTTTAAAATTTATGCGCATATAGGCTCATTGGATGGAATCTCCAATCACAGAAACATAGAAAATAGGTGCAGGAGTAGGCCATTCGGCCCTTCGAGCCTGCACCGCCATTCAATATGATCATGGCTGATCATCCAACTCAGTATCCTGTACCTGCCTTCTCTCATTTCCTCATCTCGGTCCTTCTCTGTACTCCCTCTATGGCAAGAATGTCTTCCCTCAGATTAGGAGACCAAAACTGTGCGCAATACTCCAGGTGTGGTCTCACCAAGACCCAGCACAACTGCAGTAGAAACTCCCTGCTCCTATACTCGAATCCTTTTGCTATGAATGCTAACATACCATTCGCCTTCTTCACTGCCTGCTGCACCTGCATGCCTACTTTTAATGACTGGTGTACCATGAAACCCAGTTCTCGTTGCATCCCCCTTTTCCTAATCGGCCACCATAATAGTCTACTTTCCTGTTTTTGCCATCAACGTGGATAACCTCACATTTATCCACATTATGCTGCATCTGCCATGCATTTGCCCACTCACCCAGCCTATCCAAGTAACCTTGCAGCCTCCGAGCATCCTCCTCACAGATAACACTGCCCCCCGAGCTTCGTGTCATCCGCAAACTTGGAGATGTTGCATTCAATTCCCTCATCCAAATCATTAATATAGATCATAAATAGCTGGGGTCCCAGCACTGAGCCTTGTGGCACCCCACTAGTCACTGCCTCCCATTGTGAAAAGGACCCGTTTACTCCTACTCCTATCTGCCATCCAGTTCTCTATCCACATCAATACTGAACCCCAAATACCGTGTGATTTATGTTTGTAAACGAATCTGTTATGTGGGACCTTGTCGAAAGCCTTCTGAAAGTCCAGATATAACACACATCCACTGGTTCTCCCCTATCCACTCTACTAGTTACATCCTCGAAAAATTCTATAAGATTCGTCAGACATGCTTTGCCTTTCATAAATCCATGCTGACTTTGTCCAATGATTTCACCACTTTCCAAATGTGCTGCTATCCCATCTTTAATAACTGATTCTAGCAGTTTCCCCACTATCGACGTTAGATTAACTGGTCTGTAATTCCCCGTTTTCTCTCACCCTCCCTTTTTAAAAAGTGGGGTTACATTAGCTACCCTCCAATCCTCAGGAATCACTCCAGAATCTAAAGAGTTTTTATATATTATCACTAATGCATCCACTATTTCTGGGGCTACTTTCTTAAGTACGCTGGGATGCAGCCTATCTGGCCCAGGGAATTTATCGGCCTTTAATCCATTCCATTTACCTAACACCACATCCCGGCTAATCTGGATTCCACTCAGTTCCTCCATTTCATTTGACCCCCGGTACCCTGCGATGTCCGGCAGATTATTTATGTCTTCCTTAGTGAAGACAGAACCAAAGTAGTTATTCAACTGGTCTGCCATGTCCTTGTTCCCCATGATCAATTCGCCTGTTTTTGACTGCAAGGGACCTACATTTGTTTTGACTAATCTTTTTCTCTTCACATATCTATAAAAGCTTTTGCAGTCAGTTTTTATGTTCCCTGCCAGTTGTCTTTCATAATCTATTTTCCCGTTCCTAATAAAGTCCTTTGTCCTCCGCTGCTGGACTCTGAATTTCTCCCAGTCCTCTGGTAGGCCGCTTTTTCTGGCTAATTTGTACGCTTCATCTTTTGTTTTGATACTATCCCTGATTTCCCTTCTCATCCACGAATGCACTGCCTTCCCTGGTTTATTATTTTGCCAAACTGGGATGAACAATTGTTGTAGTTCATCCATGAAGTATTTAAATGCTTTCCATTGCATATCCACCGTCAACCCATTAAGATTCAATTGCCAGTCTATCTTGACCAATTCACGTCTCATACCCTCAAAGTTACCTTTCTTTAAGTTCAGAACCATTGTTTCTGGATTAACAATGTCACTCTCCATCCTAATGAAGGACTCAACCATATTATGGTCACTCTTGCCCAAGGGGCCACGCATAAGACTGCTAACTAACCCTTCCTCATTACTCAATACCAAATCTAGAATAGCCTGCTCTCTCGATGGTTCCTCTACGTGCTGTAATTGTTATATTTGTAATTTAATGTTTAACTTCGAGAAACCAATGATTATAGAGTTTTGAATCAGGGAAAAGAAGCAAATGTAGTAGGGAATGTAGTACTTTGCTCATGCCCTGTATGGTTATATGGTGTTGGTTTAGAAAACTATCCCGCATACATTCTAAGAAATCCTCTTCCTCAGTACCCTTGCCAAATTGATTCACCCAATCTATATGTAGATTGAAGTCACCCATTATAACTGTTTTACCTTTGTTGCACGCATTTCTAATTTCCTGTTTGATGCCATCCCCAACTCCACTACTACTGTTAGGTGGCCTATACACAACTCCCACTAGCGTTTTCTGCCTCTTAGTGTTTCGCAGCACTACCCATATCGATTCCACATCCTCCAAGCTAATGTCCTTCCTTTCTATTGCGTTAATCTACTTCCTAACCAGCAACGCTACCCCACCTCCTTTCCCTTTCTATCTATCCCTCCTGAATATTGAATATCCCTCGATGTTCAGCTCCCAGTCTTGGTCACCCTGGAGCCATGTCTCAGTGATCCCAACGATATCATAGTCATTAATAGCTATCTGCACATTCAACTCATCCACCTTATTACAATCATATCCTATTTAATATTTCAGTGAGATTGGCCACGAATGGTACAAAAAGGGAATATGAAACGAGCAATTTCTTTGATTGTAATTATACTACAGTCCATCAAATAACTAGCGTGTTTGAGAGAACAGATATTCGGGCATTTTGAGAAATAATTTAATGTTTAACTTCGAGAAACCAATGATTATAGAGTTTTGAATCAGGGAAAAGAAGCAAATGTAGTAGGGAATGTAGTACTTTGCTCATGCCCTGTATCTGGCTATACTCAGGCCAGCCACAAAATAAAACAGCTCATAGATTAGTGGTGAGTCCATTGGATATGTCGGTTTGATAAAGGACTTTGCGACATACATGGGGACACAGCGTGAGCATGCTCAAGCTGCCTCCAAATATTACAGTAACTGTAGGATGTTTACACCCTCATGACACAAAGGTTACTTGTGGAGTTAAAATAAATCATCATTAAACAATGTCTCCCCAAAGTTAACTTTAATCTTGCGTTTCCTTTCATTTAGAAATCTCCCTCCCGTATATCTAACATGTAAATATCATAAATGTCCTATTTATGGCTGCTCGCCAAATGGAGCCACCTCGTAAAAGGCGCCATTTGTTAACTTTTGGGTGACTTGCCTTCTAAACACAGTGACCAAAAGCTGGTGTAATGCAAAATTCAAACAAATAAGAACCTAGGCAGAACTACTAAGGACTACCGTCCCGCCCCCCCCCCCCCCCACCCCGACCCCCCCCCCCCCCCCCCCCCCCCAAACTGATACCAAAACCTGTTTCTCCGCAGAATGTTTCAGCTTTAGCTACTTTAACTACATTATATCTTGGCCATTTCCGCACCATGCTCCCAGTATGTGAGCTCCAGGGTTAATCAAAATATAACATACTCATCTTCCTTATCATATACTTATTAAAACTCTCATCGTGTTCGTGTGTATATGTGTGTGTAAATGTATGTGTATATGTGCGTGTATATGTGGCAGTCTTTGCATCTTCGCATAAACACTACGCGGTAACGATGACATTTTTACATATTCAGATTGACATTTTTCCCATCGAGGTCGGGTTCACATTATATGAACATTTTATGCTTTATTTCTCGACCTATTATCGACTCATTACTGATTAAAAGTCCAAAAACTTCAAAAGTCTTTCAAATCAAAATACCAGCTTCAACAGATGACATCACAGGAGTTACAGTTTAAGAATAAGGAGTGAGCCATTTAGAACGGTGAAGAGGAAACACTTTTTCTCACAGAGTGGTGAGTCTGTGGATTGTTTTGCCTCAGTGGAGGCAGGTTGTCTGGTGGAGGCAGGTTGTCTGAATGCTTCCAAGAGAGAGCTAGATAGGACTCTTAAATTAGCGGAGTCAGGGGATATGGGGAGAAGGCAGGAACGGGGTACAGATTGTGGATGATCAGCCATGATCACATTGAGTGGCGATGCTGGCTCGAAAGGCCAAATGGCCTGCTACTGCACCTATTGGTGGAAGATCCGGCGGCCGAATTTAAGCCGCGCCGCGCCGCTCCGGGCGATGAAAGGCCCCGCGAACGGGCCTATTAAGCTCCGCTCTATGATCTTTGCTCTACCAGGACGTCTCCCACCTCCAATCACTGCGCTCTATTCTCAGTCTCAGCCCCCTACTTCCGCATTTGACCTACGCCTCCCTCCTCCAATCACCGTACTGTATCCTCAGTCCCACCCAATACTCCCACCTTTGCCCGACATCTCCCTCCACCAATCATCGCGCTGAATCATCATGTACCGCCCCCCCATTGCCTGCAGCCCGACGTCTCTCTCGTCCAATCGGCGCCCTCGATCATCAGTCCCGCCTCCACTGTCTCGCGAAAAGCGGAGATTTTTAATAGTTTTTTTCACCGAATTCCAAATCCGGATTACAAAACATGCGGGGGGGGGGGGGGGGGGGGGGGGTTTCCCCCACCTCTCCACAACATGGAGGGGACGTGTCCCCCCGCCCCCCGGGATTTCCGCCCATGCAGGGAGGTGCATACGCGAGAAGTTCACATGCGGAAACATGCCAGTAAATAGGAGAATTTAGGCCAGCCATGCTTTTAGACATACCACCGATTGAGCTCAAACAATGGGAACCACCGAATGCTGACGACCTCGTCCGGCCTCACATGACACTGATTAGCATCATAGATACCACCTTCGCCCCAGGGCAGCAGTAGAGCATGATGTGATCGCTGCCCTCTAACTGAGTTACATGTGGACATTCAGAATTGAGGGGGCAGTTAGCGGAAACGATTGAAATTTACCAACTCGACCCCGAAGACCCACGTGCATTGGTTAAAGCTAAAATCCCAAGGGATATGAGGTTCAATATGGCCCAGCGGGTACGGGCCAATCCATTGACGACTAGAGAGGATCCTGGCAATGAGGACAGATACCTTTATATTAAGGAGTTAGTGGGACAGCGCCAGGGCGGTGAAGCGTAGTGGGAGGGGGATGGACAGACAATTGCCCGGAGTTGGGAACTGCTCGTTCTCCTTGTCACCGCGTGAGTTTCCATCGTTTGCTCCTGGGGAAATTGTCGGTAATGTGAAAGAAATAGGCGTAAACGTGATTATCTCGTGATGATCTTCAATGATGGTCCATTGAACGTAGGTGGGCTAAAGGGCGCGGCCTCCATGGACACGGCTCAGTTCGCAGCAATGGTGCTGTGGATCCAGTAGACGTAATGACAGACGCGAGTGTAGAAGCCGGGATGCTCAAACGACCTCACACACGTGTCCCCCGATTCTATTCATGTAGCACTCCGTTACACACCACTGGTCCGCCAGGATCAGCCTGTCACAAGAGCAGACGTGAGAGGAGGTTAATTAGTCATAGAGGGATACAGCGTGGAAAAAGGCCCTTCGGCCCAACTTTCCCACACCGGGCTACATGCCCCATCTACACTAGTCCCACCTGGCCGCGTTTGGAGCGTAGCCCTCCAAACCGGCCCTGTCAAGGCACCTGTCTAAATATCTCTTAAACGTTGGGATGGTCGCTGCCTCAACGACCTCATCCAGAAGCTCGTTCCATACACCCACCGTGGAAAAGTTGCCCCTCAGGTTTATATTAAATCTTCCCCCCTGCACCTTGAACTAATGTCCTCTGGTCCTCGATTCCCCTACTCTGGGTATCTACCCGATTAATTCCTCAAATGATTTTATCACCTCTATAATGTCCCCCCTCATTCTCCTGCGCTCCACGGAATAGAGTCCCATCCAACTTAAGCTCTCCTTATAGCTTACACCCTCTGGTCCTGGCAACATATTTGGTGGGCCTAAGGATCTGTTTCCGCGCAGTCGGGTGAACGAGAGGGGAGAAAGGATTGGAAAGGGAGGGAGTTACAGAGACGGGGAGAGCAGGTGTAGGAGCCGGAGGGGAGGGGATTACGGATTCGATGGGGGTGGGGTCGTGGTGTGTAGGGGCCGGACGGGAGAGGGTTACATAGAGGGGGAGTGCTGGTGTCGGGGCAGGACGAGAGGGTGTAACGGAGACGGGAGGAGGGGATGTAGGGGCCGCAGAGGAGGCGGTTACAGTGACGGGGAGGGGAGGATGTTGCAGCGACGCGGAGAGAGGGGATCTGTACCTGGCAAGAGTCGCGACCGCCCCCCTTGTAGCCGACACACATCATGTTGTCAGTGATCATTCCAGGGTAGGAGCCAATGCAGTCAACTTCACTGATAACCGGGGCGTCCAAACACTGAAGCCTGTCGCCGCTAAACGCGTGTGGGATAAATGTGAGAGATGAAACCCTTTCCGGCCCCTACACCCGTGGGACAGGCCCTTTACACTAGCAAGTTTAGGCGGTTCTCACAATCCACGCCGAGCTGGAAGTGAATGGCTGGCAGTTTAAATGTTCAAGATTGCTAATGGTTTAAAGATTGATCTTTCACTATGTGTGTCGCT